>NW_005871233.1:32233-35745 GCF_000147115.1 Myotis lucifugus | reverse complement strand
TAGGCCAGCAGCGGAGAGCAATTAGGGGTGACCAGGCTGACAGGGGGAGCAGTTAGGGGCACATCAGGCTGGCATGCAGAGTCAGTGAGGGGTGATCAGGCCGGTGGGGGGGGGCAGTTAGGGGCAACCAGGCAGGCAGGCAGGTGAGTGATTAGGAGCCAGTTGTCCAGGATTGTGAGAGGGATGTCCCAGATTAGAGAGGGTGCAGGCTGGGCTGAGGGACCCCCCTTTCCCCTGCATGAATTTCGTGCACCGGGCCTCTAGAGAGTGTGTGTGTGTGTGTGTGTGTGGAGAGAGAGAGATGTAGATCTATCTATCTCTATGTTAATCTTTTTTTTTTTAAATATATTTTATTGATTTTTTACAGAGAGGAAGGGAGAGAGATAGAGAGTTAGAAACATCGATGAGAGAGAAACATCGATCAGCTGCCTCCTGCACATCTCCCACTGGGGATGTGCCCGCAACCCAGGTACATGCCCTTGACCGGAATCGAACCTGGGACCCTTCAGTCCGCAAGCCGACGCTCTATCCACTGAGCCAAACCGGTTTCGGCACTATGTTAATCTTATAACATTCCCTACTTGACAGGAAACAAGTTTTTTTAAATATATATTTTTATTGATTTCAGAGAGGAAGGGAGAGGGAGAGATAGAAACATAAATGATGAGAAGCAGTCATGGATCGGCTGTCTCCTGCATGCCTCCTACTGGGTATTGAGCCCACAACCTGGCTATGTGCCCTGACTGAGAATCAAACTGTGACTTCCTGATTACTAGGTTGACACTCAACTCCTGTGCCACACAGCTGGGCAGAAAGGAAACAAGTTTTGATTTAAAAACAGACATTGGTTATATATTCCTGCCATTTGTACAGAAGCTTTACTCTGAAGAAGAAGGCAATTAGTTGGATATGGTTAAGAACAAATAAAGTATCCTCAGTATCTACAGGAACCTTGGTGGCTTCCTTTTTTATGATAATTTCAACTTCTCCCAAACTATCAGTGAGATGGGGAAACACCTTGGAGGAACCCTATGCTTGCTTTTGTTTTTTTTTTCTTTTACTTAATTCTATTTCAGGTTCCTATAATCATTAAAGTGGACAGACTTCTCTACAGGGGCTTTCTTGGGAACCTTACTTAGTAATTCTGTTGCTTTGCTCTCAGAAACCAGTAGGTATATTAATTGGAATAGGTTAGAACAGCCAGGATCACATGTTCTAACAGTTAAATTTTCTTATGAACTCATTAGGGTTATGGAGAAAATTGGGGGCAATTGCTGTTTCCTCTCTAGCTGAGATCAGTTGTTTTTTTTCAAAGGGAACTGTTATAATTCCTAGTCTCATTTTCCCTTTAGTCAGTAGGGAGGGATAGTGGAGGAGACAGAAGGGTAAGGAAGAGGGAAGGGAAAAGGTAAGTCCAGACAAGAAAGCTCAGTAAAGGATATAGTGGAGGGGCTATAAAAGGAGGGAAGAATGGGGTGTAGGCATTTATTAGTTACAGAATAGTTCAGAGACAGTTTCTAAAATTTCTTACTAATTTCTTTTTGTTGTTGTTAATCCTCACCTGAGGATATTTCCATTGCTTTTCAGAGAGAGTGGGGATGGGAGAGAGAGATACATTGATTTGAGAAAGACACATGGATTGGTTGCCTCCTATACACTCCCCGACCAGGGGCAGGGATTGAACCCAGATTACATACCTTTGACTGGGGATTGAATGCATGACCCTTCAGTGCATGGACCAGTGCTATAACCACTGAGCACACCTGCCAGGGTCTTATTAATTTCTTTTTAAACATAACTTATCTTTGCTTCTCCTTAGAAGCTTCTACTTTCCAAATCAAGATAACGTTCCAATTTATTCATTCAGTTTAATTCTAGAGCCAGCATTTTTCTAACTTTTGCATGCAAAAAAATGTTTTAGGCACCCAGACAATTGCATTTTGTACCATTTAAAGTTGATATTATTTCTAGTTAAATCTTCCCATTTCTGTAAACCACTTGCCAAGTAAAGGCTTCTTATCACAAGTGTTAATGAGGGCTTGGGTCTGGGAATTTCTCCCTTTGCCAACACAACTTCCCATGTTAATTTTAGGGTTTTGTTTTGTTTTGTTTTGAGATACCTGCAGAGTCTGAGCAAATTTTTTTTTTCATTTTCTTTTTTTATTCAACAAATTTTCTAGGGATGTTATGTAGTGGGTCGAAGTGTGCTGCTTATGTGTTGAGCTTTAGTTATAGTTGAATTGGAATTTCCCTATGGTGCTGTCATGAGAAATTACCTCTGAGACCTCCATAAATATTCCTAGTTGCCTAAAAACACCTGAGCTTCGGGCTAGAGGAAGGAAGTGTCCCTTTATCCTTGGAGCTGAATGAGTTTAGCTCTCATTTATATAGCGACGGTTTTTGCTCAGACTCTCAGTAAGCAATTCCAATAGAAAAGACAAAGTTAAAACCAGAGACACATTTTTTTCCTTCTGTCTCCTGTTAGCCTGGGTTCTGTTGACCCTTAGCCTTAATTCCACCTTGAGAATTTAAAAATACAGCACAAATAAAGTCAGAACCTCTACCACAAGCAAGGGAAGGTCCTGGGATCCAAGAGACAACTCACCCAAGTTCACACTATGGATGAGAAAATGGTTGGCTTAATGAGCCTTTTGCTGGATCCCAGCACCAGGTGCAGGTTCGAGGGGTGGTCTGCATGAGCTTCTTTGGAAAACTGACGCACTATGCCAAGTAAGAAACATTCAGACCTGTGAAGAATTTTTGTGATTATTTGAGCCACCTGATAACAATTGCTGGGAAGCAAAATCTCAATGGTGTGGACGAAATGAGGCTACACACTAAACCTGACAAGCTCAGAGAAGGCTTGTGTAGGGGCTTTGCAAACTCAGAGACCTAAAATAACCACGAAGGATGGTCTGAAATTATAACTTTTTAAAACTAAAAACAGTTTATGGTGGTTAGTCATGTATTAAACTAGAATCTTCCCTGACAAAAGTCAATGTTTACCTTAACCAAGCCTGTCTTACTGTCTTTTGCATCTAAGATAACATTCCTTTTAACAGACCCCTTAGGGCACAACCAGTGCACCAGGGTGGAGACCATAAATCCTCTCATTCTTTTATCATGTTAACTAGAGGCAGAGTGCACAACATTCATGCACTTGGGAGGGAGGGATCCCTCAGTCTGGCCTGCGCCCTTTAGTAGTCCAGGAGCCCTCGGGAAATGCCCAACTGATGGCTTAGGCCGCTCCTGGTGAGCTGCAGTTGGACATCCTTAACGCTGCGGGAGAGGCTCCTGCCACCATGGCTGTGCTCACCAGCTGTCAGTCTGGCTTCTGGCTGAAGGGCACTCCCTCTGTGGGAGCACACTGACCACCAGGGGGCAGCTCCTGCACATCACCCACTGGGGTTGTGCCCGCAACCACGGTACATGCCCTTGACTGGAATCGAACCCGGGACCCTTCAGTCCGTAGGCCAACGCTCTATCCACTGAGCCAAACCGGTTAGGGCTGG
>NW_005871233.1:20526-31568 GCF_000147115.1 Myotis lucifugus | reverse complement strand
GGATAAAAAGTAAAACCGAAGGAGACGACTTAGGTGGGTGCAGGATCAATTAACATGATAATGAAGGAATTTGTAGTATCTGTCCTGGCGCCCAGAACATTTGGTTGTGCCCCAGGGTCCAGAAAAAAGGGAAGTTACAAGTTACCCAGACATTTCAAGGGTATGTTATCTTAGAGGCAAAAAGGCAAATGGGCTCAGTAAGGATCAAAGTTGATCTTGTCAGTGAAGATACTGGCCTAGGACATAACTGCCCACCATAACTGCTTTTAGTTAAAGTTTAATTTCAGACCATCCTTTGTGGTTACTTTAGGTCTCCGAGTCTGCAGAACTGCCATGCAGGCCTCTCCTGAGCTTGTCAGGTCAGCACGTGGCCCCTTTTGTCCACATGTAAAAGATGTATGTGTTCCTCATTTGACTTTTCATCCAATCCCAGAGGTTTCCCTCCACTCTCCCACTCCTTTGCTCTCTCCCGCCTCCCTAACCTATCACCACTGGATTTTTTGTAACCCATTTGTGTCATCTCTTATGATTGTAATGTATAAAATAAGATGCAAACCTGCTATTCTCTGAAGCATTATCTCAATCCATTGTCAAGGAAGAAACATTCAAACCCAAGTTTTAAAAGGAAGATTTGGTTTAGATGGTATAGTCAGGAATGGGAGGAGATAGATATGCTCAGGGCAGGTATGGACAGCCCATTCTTAAGTTCAGATCAGCCTCCCCATAGTGGAGGACTAACTGGAAGTCCTCCTGCTAAAAGTGTCTGGATATGTGCTTCCATGCAGGAGAGTCTCTGTTCCTCATTGATCCTCATGTAATTGATTTCCCTGTGGTTTTGTGGAGAGCATATTTTGTCTAAACTATCTCTTACCTCTCATAACTTATTTGAGTTTTGGCGGGTGAAGGGTTTGCATGGAGAACTAGTGTGGGTTTTTAAAATTTGGAGCTCTGAGGCAATTCTTTTCCCAGCTCCGGCTTTTGTGGACTCTGCTTCCCCAGTGAATTACCCATGAGGAAATCTGACCAGTTCTTGCAACTCTAAAATCATGGCTCATGTAAGTTTGTGTTTCTCTCTTTATGAAATGTAATTTTTTTCAGCTTACGTAAACATTTTCATTAATTATCTGAAACTTTCTAACAGAGCCCATTCAACAGCTTCTCCCCAGTCTTTTCCAATCTAGTGAGGGATGGAGCCCAGCAGTCCAGGCTCCTCTTGTGTGCCCCTCTTTTCTTCATCAATGTGCATGTGTGAAGTGACCAAATTATTCAGTATCTCCTGTGTGTTTGGTCTTTGTCTAGAGCAGAGGTAAAGCGGAAATGAGGTCTCTAGAGGGAGATATTTGATCTGATACTCTTAGGACTAGAGAACACTTTAGAGTAGCAATGTCCTAAAAAATTATAATGTGAGCCACATATGTGATTTTAAATTTTCTAGTAGTCACACATTGAATGCTCTATAGAATGATCGTGCCTTCTTCATGCAGTAGGCAGCATAACATTTCAGTTTCATAAAAGTATAGAGTAATATGCAAGGCATTTACATAATTAACCTTCTTAGTAGTCACATTTAAAAAAAGTGAAAAGGAATGTGCAGTTTAATTTTTAATGTTTTTTTTTAACCCCAATTTAGCCAAAAATAGCATCATTTCAAAGTGTAATCAACATAAAATTATTGAGGTATTTTACAATTCTTTTTTCATTTGAAAGTCATCAGTGTCTGGTGTGCATTTTATACTTACAGCACATCTAAATCTGGACTAGCCACAATTCAAGTGCTCAATAACCATATGTGTCTAAGCTAGCATACAGTGGGGCCTTGACTTACGAGTTTAATTCGTTCTGAGACCGAGCTCGTTAAGGAGCTTGTAAAGGAGCTCGTTAACTCAAATTACTCTATCAACTCAATGCAAAAAATCGGCCGAGTGACAGCTGGTATCTCAAAAAACTCGTTAGTCGGGACACTCGTAAGTCAAGGCCCCACTGTATTGGACATTGCAGTGTTAGAGATTTTGTGTATTTACTAAGTCTAAAATGTATATAAAATGGACTATTGTATATTAAAAATATTCAATAAAGGATATTATAATTAGGACAAATGCTAATGATAGAACATAATGATGAAGTTAGGTCTGGAAGAAATTTGTTTATGTAAACTCTACTTTTTAAAAATAGATATTTTATGGTTCATTTGGGGAAAATAATTCCATCAATTTTTTTCTCAAATCCTTAAAGGAATAGAGGTTAGAGTAAATCACACTTATTGAGAATTTTTAGGCCCATTGTAAGCAATGTTCTTAGGAACATTATTTTAATTAATTGGGAAATTCTGATAATTACCTGAACAGATATAAAAGTAGATATTCCACAGTACAGAGGCAGTTTTGTCTATTGCATTGGTGGGCAAATTATAGCTTGTGAACCAGCTTGAGCTAATTACATTTTGAAATCATTTTTTAAATGAAGGGAAAATGGGAGGAAATACAAGAGAGACCATATGTGGCATGCAAACCCTAAAGTATTGGCCCTTTTCAGAAATAATTTTACAAATAATATATGAATTTGTCATTTCAGGATTTGGTGATATTCAGAGATGTGGCTGTAGACTTTTCTCAGGAAGAGTGGAAATGCCTGAACTCATATCAGAGGAATTTGTACAGAGATGTGATATTAGAGAACTATAGCAACTTGGTGTCAGTGGGTAAGCTTATCTGTATCAGATAATTTAGAACTTAACAGGACTGGATTTCAGGGCTGTCTTTTTAAAAATTGGCTGAATATCTTTGTGGTTTTGAAATAGGCACCTTTACTATTAAGCTGTTAAATAGCACCGTCAATTTCCCCATAATTTAATGATCTTTATATCTTTCTTTGCCGTTTGTGTAATTGCCTATCTTTAAAGACCGCTAATTGTAAATTCTTAGACACAGTAAAACTGTTACTGGGAACCCCCCCGCTTGGCTCGGGCTGCCTGACGCAATGTCCAATAACGAAGGCAGGGTTGAATCATATAAGGAGTTTATTAAGAAGGCCAGTCAAGCAAGAAGCCGGGAGCTTACAGGCATCCAAAACCTGTCTTACAGCAAGGAGCAGGGGGGACAGGATTATATAGGAAAAATGGATTGGGCTGAGGTTGGGAACAGAATGCAATTGCATTCAGTCCTGGGGGTCAGCAGAATTCAACTGTTGTTCTTGGTTGTCAGGCAATGAAATGATGTCTTGGCTCCTGGTGGGGTCAGCCTGATCATGCTTAACAGTTCTGCTTGCTTGCTGGTATAGTATACATTGTCCACAGCTGAATCACCTCCTCAATCACTTTGTTTGGGATCAAAGGGAGTAAGCAGGTACATCAGCCTGAGAAATGAAACTTAGAAAAGAAAAAAAAAACTTAACCCTCTATTCCAGTGGTTCTCAACCTTGGCTGCACATTAGAATCACCTGGGAATCTTTTTAAAATCCTGATTTCTGGGCCTCATCCTCTGGAAATTCTGTTTCTTTGTTATGGGGTGGGTCCACAGCATAACAAGGTTGAGAACCACTGCTCTATTCCATATAAGAAACGTAACTCTATATTCCTATATGTATATGTATTCTAGGATTTCAAATTGATATGTTTATCCTTCACATTAATTCAGGTGCTCTATCAGATTATAAGTCCCTCCGTATCAAGACCATTGTTAAAGAAATCTGGTTTCAATACTGCTGTAGCTAGTCTTATTATTATTATCTCTTACTGATTTTAGAGAGAGTAAGGAGGAGAGAGAGAGAGAGTCTGAGAGAGAAACATTGATGATGTGAAAGAGAAACATTGATTGCCTCCAGTTCATACAACCTAGGTATGTGCCCAGACCTGAAATCAAACCCACCACCTTTTGGTGTATGGGATGATGCTCCAACCAACTGAGTCACACTGGCCAGGGCTGTACCTAGTCTATTAATCTGCTAACTCGCAGTGTGAGTAGGAAAACAAAGGTGTCTAACTCTATATACCTATTGGAAAAGCTTATATATGATGGTGGATTGAATCAACTGTTAAAACTCAAGTGAACGCATGCAATTTACTACAATGGACATACCTTTAATTTATGATTAATACTTATAAAATGCATGAATTTTGCATTTACCATTGAATGAATATCCTGGCAAGAAATTAATTATTTTCTTCTTAGCAAAATAGCAAAAATAGTACCTAATAAATATATTTAATGCCTACTTGTAGGGAGCGGCTATAGGGTCAAGCCTTGGATTGACCTGTGGCAGGGCCACAAACAAGTCCCAGCTTGGAGGGCAGAGCCCTCTTAGCATAATTAAGCCTAACATTATAGCCCTCCCTAGTTCCTTCCTAGGTAGCTAATGGGTGTGGGAGGTGCAGCAAGTGCTGCCAAAACAAGGTGAAACTCACAAGAACATTGTAAACATGTTGACCACTACCCTTGTTTTGATCTGACTATAAAATAAAGCCTTGGCTTGCAGGCTGGATCTGTCTGTGTCCTCATTCAGGCATGGGAGATCCACAGAGCCCCAGCTGTATTCTCTTTGTTTTCTTTGATCCTTCACCACGTCCCCTCAGGTTCACCCTTGGCCGTGCTGGCATGGCACACCTACTCAGTACTAGGGATTCATCAAAGCGCTTTATGTTTATTAAACCTCACAAGAATATTATGAGTCAACATTGTTATTATTCCCTTTTAACAACTGAAAACACTGAGGCCCTGGCTACTTAGGTGATAGTAGGATTTGAAACTAATGCTCTCAATCATTAACTTCCTCTTAAGAGATAGCCTGTATGGTTTAAATTAAAATAAAATGATGTTTCTACCTCTCTGTCCTTATGATCCTGAAATAACTCTAATATGAGTAATTTTTAATCCCATTATTCATCATAGTTCTGAAGCTTGATAAAGTAAATACTTTCTTTATTATGTTCCTTTATTTTTCTTCTTTTTTTCCCCCCAATGCAGGATGTTCCATTTCTAAGCCAGATGTAATTACCCTATTAGAGCAAGGGAAAGAACCTTGGATGGTTGTGAGGGATGAGAAAAAAAGATGGAGTCTGGGTGAGTAAGTGCTAATCAGGCAGAGGTAAGCCATTATGGCATGGTATAGTGCTGCTGGTTGGGAAGGAAACACATCCCTTAGGTGTTGATTATGAAGAAAAGACCTGAAACCTGGGAAGAAAACTTAGATTGCAGCATGATTCACCAAAGAAATTATACCTATACTTCCATTACCACTTATTTCTTCACTCATATTTCCCTCTAATTTCAATGAGGGAAAGTTTTCTTCCCAAATGACAACCATTTTACCTGTATTTTGGATCTTACCCTTTTTAGTTCATCTTTCGTATTTAACCTATTTAATGTATTTATTTCTTCATTGCCCTTTTTTCATAGCTTTATAGTAGGAAAGTCAAGCAATAAACACAAGCAAATGCCTTACCAGATATCATGAAGTGATTAAGTATTATGAACAAAAATTAGTAGAGTAAGAATTATGATGGGAGATGGGGTAATATTGGATAGGGTAATTAGGGAAGGGGAACCAATTGGAGGAGGCTCCAACTTGTCAAAGATGGAATCATTTGGGCATCTATACACATAACTGCAATGTGTTACAACAAAATATGCTTTAATATGTTTAATCCCATAAATTCTTAATGATAATAACAGCGAATTGTTCATTACTGGGGAACTACTAGAGATTTAACTTATTTGGAAGATAGAAAATTTAAGAAAAAGAAACATTTCTCTTGTCTTTCTTACTATAAGAACTGTTCTTATAGTAAAGAATGTTTTTATTAATAAAATGTTCAGTGAATAAATGAAGAATGATTGAATATTTCCATTTTGGAACCTATAATGAACTATTGGATCTAGGCATTGAAAATTAATGCTGATCACATCACAAAAATAAAGACAATCAGACATTATATTTCTTCTAATGTATGGACACAATATTACCTAGGAAATAACTTTGCCAACAAAATTGATACTATGTCTGATCAAATTTCTAAAGCCAGTTATCAATTAATAGGAAGATATAATCAGCAAAATTCAGAATATGGGAAAAACTACAGGGCCAAAAACAGTTTCTTCAACAAATAAATTGTAAGAGAAATCAAAAGATAGCAGGAGAACCTATAGATTAAAAAGGATGTAAACAACATATTAACCAGTTGTACTTTATGAGATTTGGATCAATTACGATTTTAGAGATAGTTGAAAGTACGATTTTTTAAAAATTGGTTTCAGAGAGGAAGAGAGAGGGAGAGATAGAAACATCAGAGATGAGAGGGAATCACCAGTTGGCTGCCTCCTGCGCATCCCACACTGGGGATCAAATCCGCAACCCAGGCCTCCTGGTTCCTAGGTCAATGCTCAACCACTGAGCCATACTGGCTTGGCTGATTTCTGATGATATTAAGAATTGTTCATTATTTAGTTTTGGATAGTGATATTATGATTATGTTTTTAAAAATACTTTTAGAGATAAATTCTGAAAGAAGTACAAAAAATACTTTTAATATATGGAATTTGTTCTTACCATTTGCAACAGCAAGGGTGGAATTGGAGAGCATTATGCTAAGTGAAATAAGCCAGTCAGAGAAAAATAAATATCACATGATCTCACTTATTTGTGGAAGATAATGAACAACATAAACTGATGAACAAAAACAGATCCAGAGACAGAGAAGCATCAGACTGTCAAACCTCAGAGGGAAGGTAGGGGAGGGTGGGGGTAAGGGGGAGAGGTCAACCAAAGGACTTTCATGCAAGCATATAGGCCTAACCAATGGACACAGACAACAGGAGGGTGAGGGCATGAGTGGGGGGAATGGGGGGTGATGTGGGGATAAGGACACATATGTAAAAACTTAATAAATAAAAAAAATAAAAATAAATAAATAAAAAATAATGTGAACAGAATAGGCTAGGATTGGGCTTGGGTTGATGAGGCTGGGTCATAGATACATGGATGTTTATTATTCCTTTTTGTGTATGTTAGTAATGCTCTTGTAATGAAGTTTGCTTTTATTTTTTATTTTTTAAATATATTTTGTTGATTTTTTACAGAGAGGAAGGGAGAGAGATAGAGAGTTAGAAACATCGATGAGAGAGAAACATCGACCAGCTGCCTCCTGCACATCTCCCACTGGGGATGTGCCCGCAACCCAGGTACATGCCCTTGACCGGAATCGAACCTGTGACCTTTCAGTCCGCAGGCCGACGCTCTATCCACTGAACCAAACCGGTTTCGGCAATGAAGTTTTCTTTTAAAGTTATCGGAAGGCCCTGACTTTGCCATAAAAGCATGCATGGGATACAGGAAATGCATTTTTTTTAAAGGTGTGTAATATTAGAACACATTTATAGGCTGAAGGCAATGATTTCAAAGAGAGGAAAATTGAAGGAGTATAAAAAGAGGATTGTTTTGTAAGCAATGACCTTTAGTAGATGGGAAAGAGTAGGAGCCAATTTATGAAGGAAAATTATGCCTATGGTAAGGATATGGACATAAATTGGTTGGATAATGTGGTGAAGAGAAGAATTGTTTTTCTTTCAATTGCTTCTAATTCCTTGGTGAAATAAGCAGCAAGATAACTAGCAGAATGTGAGGATTATTTAGTATTTTATTGTAATTCAGTATGGAATGTTTAGTATTTGATCAGTATTGATCCTCAGAAGTAGAATTCTGTGGTCATAAGGTTTTAATGTTTACAGAACTCTTGATACATTAACCCCAGTGTCAATGTGACTAAAAAGGCCTCTGTCATAAATATTTTGTAACCCATACCAAATTGTATCAGCAAACAAAAAAAAAGTTATTAAAGACATCATACCTCAGGAAACATTAATTTTATGACCAAGTAGTTTGCTTCTCATTTTCTTTTTAATTAAAGCTGAGACCCTGCAAATAGAAATAACATTTCTCGGGGAGAGGAAAGATGGCGATCGACAGGAAGGCAGGGAGGGAGTGTGTGTGAGAAGGTGAGGGAGCTATAGGGGAGTGTGTGGACGTGTATGGGTGTGTGTGTGAGTGAAATAGGGACAGTTAGGTCCTGCAGGTCTTTCAAGGGGCTGCCAATCCGGACAGTCTTAGACGGCAAAATCCCGTTGCCGCCGCAAACACTCCGGGGAGGACACCAGCGGCGCGGAGACCACGCTATCTTGAAGAACCGAACTGCTTGAGGCTGGGATCCTAGCCTCGCCACCACCCAGTCTGGTCTCGGTAACAAACTGGAATCCCACAGCCGCTCTGGTAGAAGACCTGAGACCACAGCTGCAGACCCAGGGACACCAAGACTCCAGGCACCCCAGCCGCAGATTTCTGTGAGTCACAAAGCCAATCCCCCTCCCCAGCTGCCCCCGGGGCAGCAGCATAGAAACTGCCAGACCCCGGCTGCACAGTGGGGCTGTCTGCATACACTCAGCAGCAGCAGCAGCTCTGCCTGACTTTCAGCCTTGGTGTCGGACGCAGGAAGTTTATTTCCCACCACCAGACTCCGCGGGCGGGCAGACTGTGCTGAATTTGAGCCTGGGTGCGCATCCTTGGTGAGACTGTTTCCTGGGACCAGATCCCGCGCCCACGCAGGGCAGGGAGACAGCGCTGTTTGAGTCTGGATGTGCGGGAACTTGGGGAATCTATTTCTCGCGACTAAGCTATGCACCCAGGCAGGGAGACTGCTGAGTTTGGGCCTGGGTGCGCATTGTTGAGGACACAGTTTTCTGCGACGGGGTCCTGTGCCCACGCGGGGAGACAGCGCTGAATTTGGTCCTGGGGGTGCAGACCCGGGGAGTTTGTTTCCCACAACCAGGCCCTGCACCCTAGCAGAGAGGCTACGCTGAATTTGAACCTGGACGTGCGAACCCGGGGAGTTTGTTGCCCTCGCCCAGGCTCTGTGCCCAGGCGGGGAGAGGGTGCTGTATTTGAGCCTAGGTGCGCAACCTTGGGGAGATTGTTTTCCGAGACCAGGTCCCCCGCCCACGTGGGGAGACAGCTCTGAATTTGAGCCTGGGGCACGAACCCGGTGAGTTTGCTTCCCATGACCAGACCCGGCACTCAAACAGGGAGATTACGCTGAATTTGAACCTGAACGTGCGAACTTGGGGAGTTTGTTCCCCACGACCAGACCCCGTACCCACGCAGGGGGACATCACTGAATTTGAAACTGGGTGCTTGGACACCCACACCCACACTGAGCAGCAGTGCCACCTGACTTTGATTCAGGGCAAGCACACAGAGAAGGCTGTTTTCCACAGGGCAGGAGTGGGCCTCCTGCCAACACAGTGCGACTGTGCAACCCGATCTCCCAAGCAGATCGGGGACCCTGAATCTCCACGCAAGAGGCAGCAATGAGCACCAGGGACTAGTAGACTCTGTTTCTTATTGCATGCACCTGGGATCCCTGATTCCCAGTACAATCACACTAAGAGCCAGAGACTCCAATTATTGGCGCATGAGCACAGAGGGACCCTGATTCTTGGTGCAAGATAGCACCAAGCAACATAGATTCTGATACTCCATTCTGGCACGGACACAGGGAGCCTCTGACTCCTGACACGCACTAGGAGACTTTGATCTTTGGCACACCTCAGCAGGTTCTCTGATTCAGTGTGGTGCAGGCAGGGTTCCTGATTCTAGGTGCGCACAGGAGGCCACACTAAGCGTCTGAGACTCTGACCTGGGACGAGCGTGGCTCTCACCAACCCACAGCAGCCTCACGTCTTGGTGTCAGAGCTCTTCAGTGACACTTGGGGGGCACAAAACTCCCACTGCGCACGGCCCAGGCCCCTGCAACTTGACATTTGAACATTCTGGTGATAGTCAGAATGGGGAGACAGCAAAACAATTCCCAGAGGAAAGAAAATGAGTCGCCAAGAAAGGAAATTACTGAAATTGAAGCATGCAACATGACGCGGCATTAAGAAGGTTCAGAACCACTGTCCTAACTCCTAGTCATTCCTTCCCACCAAAGTTAAACACTATCCTGACTTATAACAACTCCATAGATTAGTTTTACTATTTCCTGGCTTTATGAAAATGCAGTCATACAGTATATATTTTTTTTATGTCTGGCTTTGTTTACTCACTATTATGTTTGTGAAATTGAATTATGTTGTCTGCACTTGTAGATTATTAATTTTCATTGCTAGACAGTATTGTGTTGTATCAATATGACATAATTTACTTAGCAATTCTATTGATGAACACCTCTTTCTAGTTTGGGCAAATTAAAAATAATGTTTCTGTATTATGCGTTTTTAAAAATACCTTTTTTTTAAAGTATTGAACTCTTATTGCAAAAATTTTGAGAAAAATGTGTAACAGTTTTGCATAGTTATAGAAATTCAAATGAAGATAAGTAGAACCTCTCATTACCTTGGTTGTGAAAGCAGGAGAAAGTTTATTCATGACTATGCAAAATAGAAAATGATCTTCAGTGGAGATATCTGAAAGTGAAAGTAGAGAGGTAGTTGGAAGGATAATCACATATAAAGAAATCACTATTTTCCATTTATATATTTGATTGGGATAGCTTAGATGTGTTTTTGTTTCCCATCACTATTGGAAATGATGAAAAAGAATATTTAATCAGTGTAGTAAACTACAAGATTGAAGGCAAGGCAACATGGCAATACTTTTAGCTAATTATGGGAATTGACTAGACCAGTGGTTCTCAATCTTGGCTGCACATTAGAATCACCTGGGAATCTTTTTAAAATCCTGATTTCTGGGCCTCATCCTCCAGAAATTCTGTTTCTTTGTTATGGGGTGGGGCCACAACATTAGTAACAAAGAAACAGAATTTCCGAAGGATGAGGCCCAGAAATCAGGATTTTAAAAAGATTCCCAGGTGATTTTAATGTACAGGCAATGTTGAGAACCACTGGACTAGAAAATTACTGTGTCCTATGGATTTGTTAGTCAATGATAATTGAAAGATTGTTTCTGCCCTTGGGAAGGTTTAAGGTAAATAAAAAGAATAAAAACTAGGAAAATCATTAATATGTAACAACTAAATTAAAAAAAGTGTTAAGCATGGA
>NW_005871233.1:12122-20426 GCF_000147115.1 Myotis lucifugus | reverse complement strand
TTACATAAAAAGGAATCCAACCATGTGGAGAACCTACATCAGCATTTTGGGGGAATTTTAATGATCCAGGAAATATCTCTAGGAAATGGAAAGATCATGACATAGGACTTAGGGAGCAAGGGGACAATCAGTGTTTTGAAATATCTTATGGTAAACAGGCCATGTTATTCATGGTAAGATGTTTATAATTTTAAAATACATATATATATATATAAATATACAAAGATCATGAAAATGTTTCCAATCCAGTTTGAAAAAGTAATAATTAAAAATTTCAAGTAGACATTCTCAAACTTTGATTTGCATCCAAATAATCTGATCTTACCATTCTTTTTTATTCCCCTAACTTTCTTCAAATTACATAATTAGAGTTTTCTAGTCCATTTACTTCAACAGCTTTCTTTTCTATTTTTTCTTTTCATCTTTTCCCGATTTTAAAGTTTTTGTTAGCTTATTTGTTTATTATTTTTTTTTTTAGAATAAGGAAATAGCATGCATTTATATTCTTTTTTTTTTTCAGATTTGGAATCCAAAAATTTATCTCAAAAGGACATTTATGAAATGAATTTATCTCAGTGGGAGATAATGGAAAACATTAGAAGTTGTAGCCTGGAAGACTGCCTTTTCAGAAAAAAATGTGAATATAAAAAGTTTGAGAGACAAAAAGGTCCTCAAATGGGATATTTCAGGCAAGTGAAAAAAAACACCTCTGTAAAAAGGCCCACTAACAGAAAACTCAAATCTTTTACTTTATATCAGAGAATTCATAATAGAGAGAAAACCTATGAATGTGGGGAATGTGGAAAGGCGTTTAGAGTACGCCAACAACTTACTTTCCATGAGAGAATTCATACTGGTGAGAAACCCTATGAGTGTAAAGATTGTGGTAAAGCATTTAGACAGTGTGCCCACCTTAGTCGACATCAGAGAATTCATACTCCTGACAAACTTCTTGAATGTAAAAAATGTGGAAAGATCTTTACATGTAGTGCAGATCTTCGAGTACATCAGAGAATTCATATTGGTGAGAAGCCCTATGAATGTAAGGAATGCGGGAAGTCCTTTAGAGTGCAAGGACAACTTAATCTTCATCAAAGAATTCATACTGGTGAGAAACCCTACGAATGTAAGGAATGTGGGAAGACCTTTAGACAGTATGCACACCTTACTCGCCATCAAAGACTTAATATTGCTGAGAAGTGCTATGAATGTAAGGAATGTGGTCAGGCTTTTCTGTGTAGTACAGGCCTTAGAATACATCACAAACTTCATACAGGTGAAAAACCCTATGAATGTAAGGATTGTGGGAAAGCCTTCAGAGTGAGGCAACAACTTACTCTCCATCAGAGAATTCATACTGGTGAGAAACCCTATGATTGTAAGGACTGTGGGAAGACATTTAGTCGTGGCTATCATCTAACTCTCCATCAGAGAATTCATACTGGTGAGAAACCTTATGAATGTAAAGAATGTCAGAAGTTCTTTCGTCGTTATTCAGAACTTATTTCACATCAGGGTGTTCATATTGGAGAGAAGCCCTATGATTGTAAGGAATGTGGGAAAGCATTTAGACTGTTCTCTCAACTTACTCAACATCAGAGTATTCATTTTGGTGAGAAACCTTATAAATGTAAGGAATGTGAGAAGACATTTAGACTGCTCTCACAACTTAGGCAACATCAGAGTATTCATACCGGTGAGAAACCCTATGACTGTAAGGAATGTGGAAAGGCCTTTAGACTTCATTCATCACTTATTCAACATCAGAGAATTCATTCTGGAGAGAAACCATACAATTGTAAGGAATGTAAGAAGGCATTTAGACAACACTCACACCTTACTTACCATCAGCGAATTCATAATGTAACTAAATAGTTGTAAGAAAGCTTTCCATTGTGAATTTTGTGTTAAGGAGCATTGGAAACGTTTTTAAAAGTAGAGATCTCTTTTACTTCATGCTCACAACTAACTTAAGACGTTTTATTTTAAAGGAAGAATGTGTTCATGAACATGAAGAAGACATTCATCACCATTTAAATCATGTTAAACTTGAGGAAATTGATTCTAGAATGAAATTCTCTTAAAGGAGTGAATGTGGAAAAGAAATTGATAAAGTAATGTTTTTTAGTAGAGTATTTTGCAACACATGAAGTTAATGGGACTAGGCAGGATTCTTAGTAGAGGTTAAAAACATTAGATGAAAGATTGATAGGAACTTGATTGTGACTTGGTCAGCTTGACAACATGTGAACTCACTGATCAATTTTAACCTCATCAAAAATAAGACAAAATATGTTGTTCCTCTTAATGAGGTAAAATAAGACATCTTGCCAAAAAATATTGAACCTGAATCTAATTAATCATTAAGATCTAACTCCCAATTCAGAGAAAATTCAGGGAATAGAACAAATTTTAAAAGCAATTAAATATAAAATATGGGTAATTCTTCAAGAGAGATTTACCTGGTTTCTCGACCAATAAAACGGCACTGGAAAAGGGGAGGTGAACCTCATAGATACTAAGTCTTCAGAGGTGTATGAATCAAATGTAAATAACGTTAAGAAATTTTGTTATTATTAAGTGATTATAAAATGTTTATGTAAAAATGTCTGAAGTGGATACAGGCAAGATGATATAATGTCTGTAATTTTCTTTAAAATACTCATGAGAAAGAAGATGGATAACAAGTTTGTCAAAATGGTGGTAAGCCCTGGCTGGGTAGCTCAGATTGTTAAAGTATTGTCCCAATATGCCAAGGTTGCAGATTCGTTCCCCAGTTAGGGCACATACAAGAAGCAACCAATGAATGCATAAATAAGTGGAACAACAAATCAATGTTTCTCTCCCTCCCTCCAACTCCCTTCTCTCTCTCTGAAATCTATAAATAAAAAATTTGTAAAAGGTGGTTAGATACTTGGATACATGGCTATAGTATATTTGTTTTTTGCTATTTTCTCTACTTCTATGTCTAACATTTTCTATAATTTCCTTTAAAGGTAAAATTATGCAATATTATAATCAGTGTGAAGTTAGTAATTTTTAAGTGAATTATTTTTTAAAATGCCTATATATGAGAACTTGTGGTTGTTTCCAAAGCTCTAAACACTGGGGTTAAACATGCTCTAATATAAGTACTATAGTGCCTGTTCCATAGTACTTAATATGTTTAAAGAATGAGTAAAAGCAGTTACAACTAAATGTGGAGATTAATGAAATAGATCTGCATTGTATAATAAGGTAGTTGCTAGCACTCTGACTGGGTGGCTCAGTTGGTTGAAGCGTCTTCTCATATTCCAAAAGATTCCAGGTTCTATTCCCAGTTAGGGCAGATACCTAGGTTGTGGGTTTGATCCCTGATTGAGTGCATACAGTAAGCAACCAATGGGTGTTTCTAAGATCAATGTTTTTCTCTCCCTCTTTTTCTCCCCCCATTCTTCTCTTTCTAAAAATCAATAAAAATATATCCAAAAAATACGATAGTTGCTATCATCATGTTGACCACTAGAATTTAAACTATTAAAACTTGAAATGTGGCTATTTCAAATTAAAATGGTGTTAAGTGTAAAATACACATGGGTTTTGAAGACTTAGTTGTAAAAAAAGAATGTAATATATCCATTTCTCACAGCATTTCTCTACTGTGATTGGGAAGCAATGATATTCAGTGGATTGCGTCATTGTATAATACAGAATCCAGTTTAAGTGTTTTTCTGCTTTCAAGTAGCATGTTCACATATTGAGATCTTTTTGGTTCTACCCTGAGTCATTCTGGATTTTTTTTTTTCCATAAAAGATGGCCTGTGGTTGCAGCTGAGTAGTTTTATTTAGACCTTTTTTAGCCAACGGTGCTTTCTCATTTTGTATTGTTTCTATCTTGTTCAAGTTTGTAGTGTTTTAAGTAGTACAATTCTCTTAAAAACTCTTTTCTCTGAGTTTTGTTAAGGGTTATTCAGTTAGAAAAAAGATGAATAAGATCTTCTCTGTATTGGGTTCAGTATGACGCTGCTATGAAAAACATGTGACATTATTAGAAGCCCTGCTGTTTCACAAAAAGGATAAAAGTTGGCTTTATGTTTACCCTGAGACTGCATTTTCTTTTTTTAAATTGTTTTGTTAATTAAAGTATTACAAAGAATATTACATATGTCTCCTTTTTTTCCCCCGCCCTTGACAATCCCCTGGCCTTCCCTACCCCCCAGGGTCTTAGGTCCATTGGTTATGCTTATATGCATGCATACAGGTCCATCTCTTGATCTCTTACCCCCCCATCCCGCCCACAACCCTCCCCGTTCTTCCCGCTGTAGATTGACAGTCTGTTGGAGGCTGCTCTGCCTTTGTATCTATTTTTGTTCATAAGTTTATAATGGTCTTTATTACCCATAAATGAGTGAGATCATGTGGTATTTTTCCTTCATTGACTGGCTTATTTCACTTAGCATAATGCTCTCCAGTTCCATCCATGCCGTTGCAAATGGTAAGAATTCCTTCTTTTTTACAGCAGCATAGTATTCCATCGTGTAGATGTACCACAGTTTTCTAATCCATTCATCTACTGATGGGCACTTAGGCTGTTTTCAGATCTTAGCTATGGTGAATTGTGCTGCTATGAATATAGGGGTGCATATATCCTTTCTGATTGGTGTTTCTGGTTTCTTGGGATATATTCCTAGAAGTGGGATCACTGGGTCTAATAGGAGTTCCATTTTTAGTTTTTTTGAGGAAACTCCATACTGTCTACCATAGTGGCTACACCAGTCTGCATTCCCACCAGCAGTGCATGAGTGTTCCTTTTTCTCCACGTCCTCTCCAGCACTTGTCATTTGTTGATGTGTTGATGATAGCCAGTCTGACAGGTGTGAGATGGTACCTCATTGTTGTTTTGATTTACATCTCTTGGATGATTAGTGATTTTGAGCATGTTTTCATATGTCTCTTGGCTTTCGGAATGTCCTCTTTTGAAAAGTGTCTATTTAGGTCCTATGCCCATTTTTGATTGGATTGTTTATCTTCCTTTTGTTAAGTTGTATGAGTTCCCTATAAATGTTTGAGATTAAACCCTTATCGGTGATAACATTGGCAAATATGTTCTCCCATGCAGTGGGCTTTCTTATTGTTTTGTTGATGGTTTCTTTTGCTATGCAGAAGCTTTTTATTCTGATGTAGTCCCATTTGTTTATTTTCTCTTCAGTTTCCAATGCCCTAGGAGCTGTATCAGTGAAGAAATTGCTTCGGCATATGTCTGAGATTTTGTTGCCTTTGTATTCTTCTAGTATTTTTATGGTTTCCCGTCATACATTTAAGTCCTTTATCCATTTTGAGTTAATTTTTGTGTATGGTGTAAGTTGGTGGTCTAGTTTCATTTTTTTTGCATGTATCTGTCCAATTTTCCCAATAACATTTATGGAAGAGACTACCTTGACTCCATTGTATGTTCTTGCCTCCTTTGTCAAATATTAATTGAGCATATTGGTTCGGGTCAATTTTGGAGTTCTCTATTCTATTCCATTGATCTATATGTCTGTTCCTGTGCCAGTACCAGGCAGTTTTGAGAACAGTGGCTCTGTAATACAGCTTGATATCTGGTATTGAGATCCCACCTACTTTGTTCTTCTTTCTCAGGATCACTGCAGCTATTCCGGGTCCTTTTTTTATTCCAGATGAATTTTTGGAGAGTTCGTTGTAGATCTGTGAAATATGCCATTGGTATTTTAATGGGAAGTGCGTTGAATTTATAGATTGCTTTGGGTAGTATGGACATTTTAATGATGTTGATTCTACCAATCCAAGAACATGGTATGGTCTGCCATCTGTTTATGTCTTCCTCTATCTCTTTTTTCAACGTCCTGTAGTTTTCTGAGTAGAGGTCTTTTACCTCTTTAGTTAAGTTTATTCCTAGGTATCTTAATTTTTTTGGTGCGATGGTAAATGGAATTGTTTTTTAGTCTCTGTTTCTGAACCCTTGAATTACAAGTATATAGAACCTTTATATAAAACGAGCAGCATAAGCACACTGAAAACACGTTGAAACAGCTGTGAAATGACGAAATACTGTTTATATTTTTAACTCGAGTCAATCCGATGGAGTTTCTAAAGAAACTACTTAAAATCCTTAAGAAAACAAGCTAATAGAGTTCAGAACACTGTGTAAAAGTGGTTACTAATCTTACAATTTACCTTAAGAGACAATGGAATTGTCCATTAATATGTATGGAACACTTGAATTTCAAGTAAATAGAACCATTATATAAAACGGTCATTGTAAATACACTGAAAACATGTTCAAACAGCTGTAAAATGAGGAGTATACTGTTTATATTTTAAGTTGGAGTCAATCTTATGGCGTTTCTAAAGAAACTACTTAAAATCCTTAAGAATACAAGCTAATAGAGCTCAGAACACTGTAAATGTGGTTACTAATCTTAGAATTTACCTTAATAGACAATGGAATTGTCCATTAATGTGTAAGGAACCCTTGAATTACAAGTATATAGAACCTTAATATAAAACAAGCAGCGTAAATACACTGAAAACACCTTGAAACAGCTGTGAAATGACGAGAATGCTGTTTATATTTTTAATTCGAGTTAATCCGAAGAAGTTTCTAAAGAAACTACTTAAAATCCTTAAGAATACAAGCTAATAGAGCTCAGAACACTCTGTAAATGTGGTTATTTATCTTAGAATTATCTTAATAGAGAATAGAATTGTCCATTACTGTGTAAGTTATACTTGAATTACAAGTAAATAGAACCTTTATAAAAAAGGGGCATTGTAAATACACTGAAAACATGTTGAAACAGCTGTGAAATGACCAGTAAAATTTTTACAATTTTAATTTCTGTCAAACCGATGGAGTTTCTAAAGAAACTACTTAAAATCCTTGAGAATATAAGCTAATAGAGCTCAGAACACTCTGTAAATCAGGATACAAATCTTAGAATTTACCTTAATAGACAATAGAATTGTCCATTAATTTGTATGGAACACTTGAATTATAAGTACATAGAACCTTTATGTAAAAGGGGCAGTGTAAATACACTGAAAACATGTTCAAAGAGCTGTGAAATAACAAGAATACTGTTTCTATTTTCAATTCGAGGCAATCCGATGGAGTTTCTAAAGAAACTACTTAAAATTCTTAAGAATACAAGTTAATAGTGCTCAGAACACTCTGGAAATGTGGTTACTAATCTTAGAATTTACTTTAATAGAGAATGAAATTGTCCATTAATGTGTATGGGAACACTTGATTTCCAAATAAATAGAACCTTTGATGTAAAACGGGGAGCATAAATACAATGAAAACATGTTCAAATAGCTGTGAAATGACGAGAATACTGTTTATATTTTTAATTCGAGTCAATCTGAAGGAGTTTCTAAAGAAACTACTTAAAATCCTTAAGAATACAAGCTAATAGAGCTCAGAACACTCTGTAAATGTGGTTATTAATCTTAGAATTTACCTTCATCGACAATAGAATTGTCCATTAATTTGTATGGAACACTTGAATTACAAGTAAATAGAACCTTTATATAAAACGGGCAGTGTAAATACACTGAAAACATGTTGAAACACCTGTGAAATGACGAGTAAAATGTTTACAATTTTAATTTCTGTCAAACCGATGGAGTTTCTAAAGACACTACTTAAAATCCTTGAGAATATAATCTGTGTTTACACCGCCCATTTTATATAAATAGAGCTCAGAACACTCTGTAAATGTGGTTACTAATCTTAGAATTTACCTTAATAGAGAATGGAATTGTCCATTAATGTGTATGGAACACTTGAATTCCAAATCAATAGAACCTTTATGTAAAAGGGGCAGTGTAAGTACACTGAAAACATGTTGAAAGAGCTGTGAAATAACAAGAATACTGTTTATATTTTCAATTCGAGGCAATCCGATGGAGTTTCTAAAGAAACTACTTAAAGTATTTAAGAATACAACATAATAGAGCTCAGAACACTCTGGAAATGTGGTTACTAATCTTAGAATTTACCTTAAAAGAGAATGGAATTGTCCTTTAATGTGTATGGAATACTTGAATTACAAGTAAATAGAAACTTTATATAAAACTGGCAGCGTAAATAAATGGAAAACACATTCAAACAGCTGTGAAATGACGAGTAAAATGTTTACAATTTTAAATTCTGTCAATCCTATCGAGTTTCTAAAGAAACTAATTAAATCCTTAACAATACAAGCTAATAGAGCTCAGAACACTCTGTAAATGTGGTTACTAATCTTAGAATTTACCTTAATAGAGAATGGGATTGTCCATTAATGTGTATGGAACACT
>NW_005871233.1:5479-10376 GCF_000147115.1 Myotis lucifugus | reverse complement strand
AGAAAAGTATATGGAACACTTGAATTACAACGTTAATAGAAGCTTAATATAAAAGGGGAGCATAAATACACTGAAAACACCTTGAAACAGCTGTGAAATGACGAGAATACTGTTTATATTTTTAATTAGAGTCATTCCGATCGAGTTCTTAAAGAACCTACTTAAAATCCTTAAGAATAAGCTATTAGAGCTCTGAACACTCTGCAAATGTGGTTACTAATCTTAGAATTTCCCTTATTAGATAAACCAATTGTCCATTAATGTGTATGGAATACTTGAATTACAAGTTAATGAAACCGTAATATGAAAAGGGCAGTATAAATACACTGAAAACATGTTCAAACAGCTGTGAAATGACCAGTAAACTGTTAAGAGTTTTATTTTTTGTCAATCCAATGGAGTTCCTAACGAAACTACTTAAAATCCTTAAGAATACAAGCTAATAGAGCTTAGAACACTCTGTAAATGTGGTTACTACTCTTAGAATTTACCTTAATAGACAATGGAATTGTCTATAAATGTGTATGGAATACTTGAATTACAAGTAAATAGAAACTTTATATAAAACGGCCAGTGTAAATATACTGAAAACATGTTCAAACAGCTGTGAAATGACGAAAATACTGTTTATTTTTCTAATTCGAGTCAATCCCATGGAGTTCCTAAAAAAACTACTTAAATCCTTGAGAATACAAGCTAATAGAGCTCAGAACACACTGTGAATGTGGTTACTAATCTTAGAATTTACCTTAATAGACAATTTTAATATGTATGGAATACCTGAATTACAAGTAAATAGAAAGTTTATATAAAACGGGCAGCATAAATAACAGAACACACATTCGAACAGCTGTGAAATGAGTAAAATGTTTAAAATTTTAATTTCTGTCAATTCGATGGAGCTTCTGAAGAAAATACTTAAAATCCTTGAAAATACAAGCTAATAGAGCTCAGGACACTCTGTAAATGTGGTTACTTCTCTTAGAATTCACAATAATATAGAGTGTAATTGTCCAGAGATGTATATGGAACTCTTGAGTTACAAGTAAATGTAACCTTAATATGAAACGGGCAGCATAAATACTCTGAAAACACGTTCAAACAGCTGTGAAATGACGAGTAAACTGTTTACAGTTTTAATTTCAGTCAATCCAATGGAGATCCTAAGAAACTACTTAAATACTTGAGAATTCAAGCCAATAGAGCTCAGAACACTCTGTAAATGTGGTTACTAATCTTAGAATTTACCTTCAAAGAGAATGGAATTGCCCATTAATGTGTATGGAACACTTGAATTACAAGTAAATAGAGCTTTTATATAAAATGGGCAGGGTAAATACACTGAAAACATGTTCAAACAGCTGTGGAATGATGGGAATACTGTTTATATTTACAATTCAAGTCAATCCGATGGTTTTTCTACAGAAACTACTTAATATCCTTAAGAATACAAGCTAATAGAGCTAAGAACACTCTGTAAATGTGGGTACTTCCCTTAGAATTCATAATAGTATACAATGGAATTGTCCAGAGATGTATATGGAACTCTTGAATTACAAGTAAATGTAACCTTATTATGAAACGGGCAGCATAAATACACTGAAAACACGTTCAAACAACTGTGAAATGACAGATAATCTGTTTACAGTTTTAATTTTGGTCAATCCCATGGAGATTATAAAGAATCTACTTAAATACTTGAAAATTCAAGCTAATAGAGCTCAGAACACTCTGTAAATTTGGTTACGAATCTTAGAATTTACCTTCAAAGAGAATGGAATTGTCCATTAATGTGTATGGAACTCTTGAATTACAAGTAAATAGAGCTTTCATATAAAACGGGCAGCGTAAATACACTGAAAACATGTTCAAACAGCTGTGGAATGAGGAGAATACTGTTTATATTTACCATTCCAGTCAATCCCATGGAGTTTCTACAGAAAATACTTAATATCCTTAAGAATACAAGCTAATGGAGCTAAGAACACTCCGATGGAGTTTCTACAGAGACTACTTAATATCCTTAAGAATACAAGCTAATAGAGCTCAGAAAACTCTGTAAATATGGTTACTTCTCTTAGAATTTACAATAGTATACAATGGAATTGTCCAGAGATGTTTATGGAAATCTTGAATTACAAGTAAATGTAACGTTATTATGAAACGGGCAGCATAAATACTCTGAAAACACGTTCAAAGAACTGTGAAATGACAGATAAACTGTTTACAGTGTTAATTTCAGTCAATCTTATGGAGATTCTAAAGGAACTACTTAATATCCTTAAGAATACAAGCTAATAGAGCTCAGAACACTCTGTAAATGTGGTTACTTCTCTTGGAATTCACAATAGTATACAATGGAATTGTCCAGAGATGTATATGGAACTCTTGAATTACAAGTAAATGTAACGTTATTTTGAAACGGGCAGCATAAATACACTGAAAACACGTTCCAACAACTATGAAATGACAGATAACTGTTTACAGTTTTAATTTTCAGTCAATCGTATGGCGATTCTAAAGGAACTACTAAAATCCTTAAGCATACAAGCTAATAGAGCTAAGAACAGTCTGTAAATGTGGTTACTTCTCTTAGAATTCACTATAATATATAATGGAATTATCCAGAGATGTATATGGAACTCTTGAATTACAAGTAAATGCAACGTTATTTTGAAACGGGCAGCATAAATACACTGAAAACATGTTCAAACAACTGTGAATAATGAGAATAATGGTTACCATTTTAATTTCAGGCAATCTGATAGAGGTTCTAAACTACATAGCCCTTGAGAATACGAGCTAATAGATC
This sequence comes from Myotis lucifugus, assembly GCF_000147115.1. NCBI lineage: Eukaryota > Metazoa > Chordata > Mammalia > Chiroptera > Vespertilionidae > Myotis > Myotis lucifugus. The sequence goes on along the minus strand of NW_005871233.1, from coordinate 7,564 downwards.
TCAGAACACTATGTAAATGCGGTTACTAATCTTAAAATTTACCTTCAAAGAGAATGGAATTGTCCCATTAATGTTTATGGAACTCTTGAATTACAAGTAAATAGAGCATTTATATAAAACGGGTAGGGTAAATACACTGAAAACATGTTCAAACAGCTGTGGAATGACGAGAATACTGTTTATATTTACGATTCCAGTCAATCTGATGGAGTGTCTACAGAGACTAATTAATATCCTTAAGAATACAAGCTAATAGAGCTCAGAACACTCTGTAAATGTGGTTACTTCTCTTAGAATTCACAATAATATACAATGGAATTGTCCAGAGATGTATATGAAACTCTTGAATTACAAGTAAATGTAACGTTATTTTGAAACGGGCAGCATAAATACACTGAAAACACGTTCAAACGACTGTGAAATGACAGATAAACTGTTTACAGTTTTCATTTCAGGCAATCCCATGGAGATTCTAAAGAAACTACTTAAATACTTGAGAATTCAAGCTAATAGAGTTCAGAACACTCTGTAAATGTGGTTACTAACCTTAGAATTTACCTTCAAAGGGAATGGAATTGTCCATTAATGTGTATGGAACTCTTGAATTACAAGTAAATAGAGCTTTCATATAAAACGGGTAGTGTAAATACACTGAAAACATGTTCAAACAGCTGTGGAATGACGAGAATACTGTTTATAATTACGATTCCAGTCAATCCGATGGAGTTTCTACAGAGACTACTTAGTATCCTTAAGAATACAAGCTAATAGAGGTAAGAACACTCTGTAAATGTGGTTACTTCTCTGAGAATTCACAATAGTATACAATGGAATTGTCCAGAGATGTTTATTGAAATCTTGAATTACAAGTAAATGTAACGTTATTATGAAACGGGCAGCAAAAATACACTGAAAACACGTTCAAACAACTGTGAAATGACAGATAAACAGTTTACAGTTTTAATTTCAGTCAATCTTATGGAGATTCTAAAGGAATTACTTAAATCCTTAAGAATACAAGCTAATAGAGCTAAGAACACTCTGTAAATGTGGTTTCTTCTCTTAGAATTCACAATAATATACAATGGAATTGTCAAGAGATGTATATGGAACTCTTGAACTACAAGTATATGTAACGTTATTTTGAAACGGGCAGCATAAATACACTGAAATCACGTTCAAACAACTGTGAAATGACAGATAAACTGTTTACAGTTTTAATTTCAGGCAATCCCATGGAGATTCTAAAGAAAGTACTTAAATACTTGAGAATTCAAGCTAATAGAGCTCAGAACACTCTGTAAATGTGGTTACTAATCTTAGAATTTACCTTCAAACAGAATGGAATTGTCCATTAATGTGTATGGAACTCTTGAATTACATGTATATAGAGCTTTCATATAAAACGGGTAGTGTAAATACACTGAAAACATGTTCCAAAAGTGGTGGAATGACGAGAATACACTTTATATTTACGATTCCAGTCAATCCGATGGAGTTTCTACAGAGACTACTTAATATCTTTAAGAATACATGCTAATAGAACTCAGAACACTCTGTAAATGTGGTTACTTCTCTGAAAATTCACAATAGTATACAATGTAATTGTCCAGATATGTTTATGGAACTTTTGAATTACAAGTAAATGTAACGTTATTATGAAACGGGCAGCATAAATACACTGAAAACACGTTCAAACAACTGTGAAATGACAGATAAACTGTTTACAGTTTTAATTTCAGTCAATCTTATGGAGATTGTAAAGGAACTACTTAAATCCTTAAGAATACAAGCTAGTAGAGCTAAGAACACTCTGTAAATGTGGTTTCTTCTCTTAGAATTCACAATAATATACAATGGAATTGTCCAGAGATGTATATGGAACTCTTGAACTACAAGTAAATGTAACGTTATTTTGAAACGGGCAGCATAAATACAGTGAAATCACGTTCAAACAACTGTGAAATGAGAGATAAACTGTTTACAGTTGTAATTTTCAGTCAATCTTATGGAGATTCTAAAGGAACTACTTAAATCCTTAAGAATACAAGCTAATAGAGCTAAGAACACTCTGTAAATGTGGTT
>NW_005871233.1:0-4739 GCF_000147115.1 Myotis lucifugus | reverse complement strand
AATAGAGCTCAGAACACTCTGTAAATGTGGTTACTAATCTTAGAATTTACCTTCAAAGAGAATGGAATTGTCCATTAATGTGTATGGAACTCTTGAATTACAAGTAAATAGAGCTTTCATATAAAACGGGTAGTGTACATACACTGAAAACATGTTCCAAAAGTGGTGGAATGATGAGAATACTGTTTATATTTACGATTCCAGTCAATCCGATGGAGTTTCTACAGAGACTACTTAATATCCTTCAGAATACAAGCTAATAGAACTCAGAACACTCTGTAAATGTGGATACTTCTCTTAGAATTCACAATAGTATACAATGGAATTGTCCAGAGATGTTTATAGAACTCTAGAATTACAAATAAATGTAACGTTATTATGAAACGGGCAGCATAAATACACTGAAAACACGTTCAAACAACTGTGAAATGACAGATAAACAGTTTACAGTTGTAATTTCAGTCAATCTCATGGAGATTCTAAAGAAACTACTGAAATCCTTAAGAATACAAGCTAATGGAGCTAAGAACACTCTGTAAATGTGGTTTCTTCTCTTAGAATTCACAATAATATATAATGGAATTGTCTAGAGATGTATATGAAACTCTTGAACTATAAGTAAATGTAACGTTGTTTTGAAACGGGCAGCATAAATACACTGAAAACACGTTCAAACAACTGTGAAATGACAGATAAACTGTTTACAGTTTTAATTTCAGTCAATCCCATGGAGATTCTAAAGAAACTACATAAATACTTGAGAATTCAAGCTAATAGAGCTCAGAACACTCTGTAAATGTGGTTACTAATCTTAGAATTTACCTTCAAAGAGAAAGGAATTGTCCATTAATGTGTATGGACCTCTTGAATTACAAGTAAATAGAGCTTTCATATAAAACGGGTAGTGTACATACACTGAAAACATGTTCCAAAAGTGGTGGAATGACGAGAATACTGTTTATATTTACGATTCCAGTCAATCCGATGGAGTTTCTACAGAGACTACTTAACATCCTTAAGAATACAAGCTAATAGAATTCAGAACACTCTGTAAATGTGGTTACTTCTCTTAGAATTCACAATAGTATACAATGGAATTGTCCAGAGATGTTTATAGAACTCTTGAATTACAAGTAAATGTAACGTTATTATGAAACGGGCAGCATAAATACACTGAAAACACGTTCAAACCACTGTGAAATGACAGATAAACAGTTTACAGTTGTAATTTCAGTCAATCTCATGGAGATTCTAAAGAAACTACTTAAATCCTTAAGAATACAAGATAATAGAGCTAAGAACACTCTGTAAATGTGGTTTCTTCTCTTTGATTTCACAATAATATACAATGGAATTGTCCAGAGATGTATATGGAACTCTTGAACTACAAGTAAATGTAACGTTATTTTGAAACAGGCAGCATAAATACACTGAAAACACGTTCAAACAACTGTGAAATGACAGATAAACAGTTTACAGTTGTAATTTCAGTCAATCTCATGGAGATTCTAAAGAAACTACTTAAATCTTTAAGAATACAAGCTAATAGAGCTAAGAACACTCTGTAAATGTGGTTTCTTCTCTTAGAATTCACAATAATATACAATGGAATTGTCCAGAGATGTATATGGAACTCTTGAACTACAAGTAATTGTAACGTTATTTTTAAAGGGGCAGCATAAATACACTGAAAACACGTTCAAACAACTGTGAAATGACTGATAAACATTTTACAGTTGTAATTTCAGTCAATCCCATGGACATTCTAAAGAAACTACTTAAATCCTTAAGAATACAAGCTAATAGAGCTAAGAACACTCTGTAAATGTGGTTACTTCTCTGAGAATTCACAATAGTATACAATGGAATTCTCCAGAGATGTTTATGGAACTCTTGAATTACAAGTAAATGTAATGTTATTATGAAACGGGCAGCATAAATACACTGAAAACACGTTCAAACAACTGTGAAATGACAGATAAACAGTTTACAGTTTTAATTTCAGTCAATCTTATGGAGATCCTAAAGGAATTACTTAAATCCTTAAGAATACAAGCTAATAGAGCTAAGAACACTCTGTAAATGTGGTTTCTTCTCTTAGAATTCACAATAATATACAATGGAATTGTCAAGAGATATTTATAGAACTCTTGAATTACAAGTAAAAGTAACGTTATTATGAAACGGGCAGCATAAATACAGTGAAATCACGTTCAAACAACTGTGAAATGAGAGATAGACTGTTTACAGTTTTAATTTCAGTCTATCTTATGGAGATTCTAAAGGAACTACTTAAATCCTTAACAATACAAGCTAATAGAGCTAAGAACACTCTGTAAATGTCGTTTCTTCTCTTAGAATTCACAATAATATACAATGGAATTGTCCAGAGATGTATATGGAACTCTTGAACTACAAGTAAATGTAACGTTATTTTGAAATGGGCAGCATAAATACACTGAAAACACGTTGAAACAACTGTGAAATGACAAATAAACTGTTTACAGTTTTAAATTTAGTCAATCCCATGGAGATTCTAAAGAAACTACTTAAATACTTGAGAATTCAAGCTAATAGAGCTCAGAACACTCTGTAAATGTGGTTACTAATCTTAGAATTTACCTTCAAAGAGAATGGAATTGTCCATTAATGTGTATGGAACTCTTGAATTACAAGTAAATAGAGCTTTCATATAAAACGGGTAGTGTAAATACACTGAAAACATGTTCCAAACTGGTGGAATGACGAGAATACACTTTATATTTATGATTCCAGTGAATCCGATGGAGTTTCTACAGAGACTACTTAATATCCTTAAGAATACAATCCAATAGAACTCAGAACACTCTGTAAATGTGGTTACTTCTCTTAGAATTCACAATAGTATACAATGGAATTGTCCAGAGATGTATATGGAACTCTTGAATTACAAGTAAATGTAAAGTTATTATGAAACGGGCAGCATAAATACACTGAAAACACGTACAAACAACTGTGAAATGACAGATAAACTGTTTACAGTTTAAATTTCAGTCAATCCCATGGAGATTCTAAAGAAACTACTTAAATACTTGAGAATTCAAGCTAATAGAGCTCAGAACACTCTGTAAATGTGGTTACTAATCTTAGAATTTACCTTCAAACAGAATGGAATTGTCCATTAATGTGTATCGAACTCTTGATTTACAAGTGAATAGAGCTTTCATATAAAACGGGCAGTGTAAAAACACTGAAAACATGTTCAAACAGCTGTGGAATGACGAGAATACTGTTTATATTTATGATTCCAGTCAATCCGATGGAGTTTCTACAGAGACTACTTAATATCCTTAAGAATACAAGCTAATAGAACTCAGAACACTTTGTAAATGTGGTTACTTGTCTGAGATTCACATAGTATACAATGGAAATGTCCAGACATGTATATGGAACTCTTAAATTACAGTAAATGTAACGTTATTATGAAACGGGCAGCATAAATACACTGAAAACACGTTCAAACAACTGTGAAATGACAGATAAACTGTTTACAGTTTTAAATTTAGTCAATCCCATGGAGATTCTAAAGAAACTACTTAAATACTTGAGAATTCAAGCTAATAGAGCTCAGAACACTCTGTAAATGTGGGTACTAATCTTAGAATTTACCTTTAAACAGAATGGAATTGTCCATTAATGTGTATGGAACTCTTGAATTACAAGTAAATAGAGCTTTCATATAAAACGGGGAGGGTACATACACTGAAAACATGTTCCAACAGTGGGGGAATGAAGAGGATACTGTTTATATTTACGATTCCAGTCAATCCGATGGAGTTTCTACAGAGACTACTTAATATCCTTAAGAATACAAGCTAATAGAACTCAGAACACTCTGTAAATGTGGTTACTTCTCTGAGAATTCACAATAGTATACAATGGAATTGTCCAGAGATGTTTATGGAACTTTTGAATTACAAGTAAATGTAACGTTATTATGAAACGGGCAGCATAAATACACTGAAAACACGTTCAAACAACTGTGAAATGACAGATAAACTGTTTACAGTTTTAATTTCAGTCAATCTTATGGAGATTCTAAAGAACTACTTAAATCCTTAAGAATACAAGCTAATAGAGCTAAGAACACTCTGTAAATGTGGCTTCTTCTCTTAGAATTCACAATAATATACAATGGAATTGTCCAGAGATGTATATGGAACCTCTTGAACTACAAGTAAATGTAACGTTATTTTGAAACGGGCAGCATAAATACACTGAAAACACGTTCAAACAACTGTGAAATGACAGATAAACTGTTTACAGTTTTAATTTCAGGCAATCCCATGGAGATTCTAAAGAAACTACTTAAATCCTTGAGAATTCAAGCTAATAGAGCTCAGAACACTCTGTAAATGTGGTTCCTAATCGTAGAATTTACCTTCAAAGAGAATGGAATTGTCCATTAATGTGTATGGAACTCTTGAATTACAAGTAAATAGAGCTTTCATATAAAACGGGTAGTGTACTTACCCTGAAAACATGTCCAAAAGTGGTGGAATGACGAGAATACTGTTTATATTTATGATTCCAGTCAATTCGATGTAGTTTCTACAGAGATTACTTAATATCCTTAAGAATACAAGCTAATAGAACCCAGAACACTCTGTAAATGTGGTTACTTCTCTTAGTATTCACAATAGTATACAATGGAATTGTACAGAGATGTTTATAGAACTCTTGAATTACAAATAAATGCA
>NW_005871232.1:2578543-2603937 GCF_000147115.1 Myotis lucifugus | reverse complement strand
GACATCTGTAATACTTTCAACAATAAAGATTTTTAAAAAGAAATGGCTAAGTGATTTGGCAGGCAAGTTCCTGAGAGATTTCCGCGCCTCTGAAACAGTCTGGTCATATATACCACGCTAATTGAAAACCTTACAATCTAGCTATCATCCCACTGCCCGAAGCAAGCCCTCTGGCAGAAGTAAAATGAACTTCCTGTAAGTGGTTGACCAGGCAGTCAGAGAGAGATTCCTGTGTGGCTTGTGCAAGAAACCTTCCCAACTGCCCTGCAGCAGCAACCAGCTTTCCAGACCCGTCGGTGCTGCTTGAGCTCTTGTCTTCCTCACAGTAAGGGACTTCCTAAAGAACAATGTCAGCAGATCTTCAAGAACAATCCTATATAATCCTATATAATAAAAAGCTAATATGCTAATTAGACCGAACAGCAGAACGACAGTCCGGATGACCTTTCAGAGGACCCATCTGGACGACCTTCTGGACGAAGCCGGGGCTGCAAGCGCCGAGCCCCTTGCACAGATTTCATGCGTCAGGCCTCTAGTTTTAAACGAAGATCAAAGAGTGGGTGCACGGCTTACCGTAGCTTTCTGGTAGAGGGCCCGTCCTATAATTTGTGTGCTGTCGAGCATATCCTGTCCAGGTCCCCTAGCCATGCACATGGTAGCCTGGAACAAAATGAGACAGATGTGTTCTTGGTGAATAAAGCAAGTATTTTATGCCTGGCTGGTATGGCTCAGTGGTTGAGCATCAACCTATGAGCCAGGAGGTCACGGTTCAATTCCAAGTCAGGGTATATGCCGGAGTAGCGGACTTGATCCCCAGTAGGGGATGTGTAGGAGGCAGCTGATCAATGATTTTCTGTCATCATTGATGTTTCTATCTCTCTCTCCCTCTCCCTTCCTCTCTGAAATCAATAAAAATGTATTTTTTGAAAAGCAATTATTTTAAGAAATGGACCATTACAAGTGAATCTAAGCAAATATAATTTTAAGACACATTATAGCTTTTCTTTTCAGATATTCTCTCAACTTATAGGTTACGAAAAACAAAAGCATTACTTGTATTGGAGCAGCGAACACCTTTAGAAATCATCTATTCCAGCACCTAACTTAAAAATAAGGAAAATGAGGCTCCGTGTGTTAGAGGATTTGCCAAAGATTATTCAGGTAGCTAAGACCTAACTCCGCATCTCTCCATTGGCTGCACACGTCTCTACTTGCTTGTTCTTGCCTGTGGTCCTTGGTCATGATCACCTTAAACTGAAACTCAGTTAAAATTATATTGGAAAAGCTAGCTGACTGTCGGGGGGAAAAAATCAGTAAATAAATATGACTCTATACCTTATTTCTTACATCAGAATAATTTGAGATTAATCACATGTTTCAATATTACAAATGAAATAAAAAGTATTGAAAACAAGAGTGCATATATTTTAAAGTCTTAAGGGTATAGAAGACCCTTCTAAAATTATATAGAACAGGCTAAATACATCTGACAACTTAAACATTTTAAATATTCATATGTGGAAAATGAAAACATAAGTAAAGCTGAAAGACAACTGACAAATCAAGGGGGGGTTGTATTGTTTATGACAAACTAAGACTTTAAAATATTAGGAACTTGGAAAAGTCAATAAGGAAAATATCTTTATTAATACCTTTTGGTTCATCCATATTGAGTTAGATTATCTCCATATGAACAATAAATATATACCTATCAACAATTTCTAATGTGTAGAAATGTTGCAAATAAAGGGTAACAAAGAATACTTTCTACATAAAAATAGCAATATATAATAGAAAAGTGTAATTGTTGAAACTGTATTGCTCATTGGGTGGGGTTGATTGGAATAAAGTAAATAGCCCAGAAATAGTGTTAAATAAAAGCAATATTACAGGTGAAATGTTCTTTAAACACAAAGAATAAGACCCAGAAATTAGCATCTGCTGCTCATGTCCAAGCTGAATAATCTAAATGAGCTGGGGGGGGGGGGTAAATAAATAATGGTGCAGCCTCATTTGCCTTTGAAACTTACCACACTTATCCACATATAGTCATAAAATATTTTTAAGACAAAGTTGAGTGGAAAACTGAAATCCTGGACCAATAAAAAAAATCAGTAAGTAAGTTATAAATGTTGTTTGTGGTTACCCAGACAAATACATAGGAAGTCATTCCATAGGTAACTGCTGGAAGTGGGGGGCAGGATGAAGGTGATAGGGTCTTTCACTTTTGACTGTTCGCTATGCTTTCTTATTGTTGGAGTTCTGACAGCAAGATTTTTGCAATTTTAAAAGAAAAAAAATTATCTTATATTGTTTTTGTGTGTGTGGTTGTTTTTCTTAATCCATAGCTTTACTAATGAGTGAGCAATGTCTCGGGCAGACAGTTTGGGGTACTGTTTCCGCAGAAATGCCCAGGCATCCTGTTTCAGGCGGCCCACGTTTGGGGAAGGATATTTAATCTCTGACATTTCCTAAATTGCCTCACCATTCAAAAAACTTCACAATCACATAGGAAATTATAATTTTATCTCATTGACATTTCGTGGGTGCTTTTGAGCAGAGCAGTTGATAGAGGTACGTAGGCCGGTGTATACTTGAGGAAAACCTACCTGTCAATGAACGATGAATCTTCAAACATAAAAGATACATGACATGCCAAAGCGAAGATTTCCTGGCATAGGTACCTACCCCGCCAATGGGACAAGTGCTGTTGGCGTTATCACAGGACTCTCCCGTGTTGGCGCAACGTGGGCCGAGAATATTGGGGGACACATCTCCTAGGTTTGATGAAGCAAAGGCTGCTACAAACGGCCCCTGCCAAGAGAAACAGCAGTTGCCTTTTATTCTTTCTTCCCCACGCCTCCCATTCAAAACGCAAACATTCCATCTGCTTCGGTGAAGTATCCAAAACCATTTGCACACAATAAAAAGGAGGGTGAACATACAATAATCTAAGGAAATGCTTTACTCCGGAAAAGGCTCCCAGTACAGTCAGCGTTCCTGTTGTTACTCACGACTTTCCAATTATCAATAGAGCGGCTTGAAGCAGGACACTTTCAAATTTGTGCCTCAAGCAGAAGCACGCTGACAAGGAACACAGTGCTCAACAACAAGTTACAAAAGGCTGACATGTCAATTTTGCCGCTGGTGTTGAACCTAGAGATCCAAGATGCATTTGCCCTTTAAAAATACATATTGTATTGGCTTAAAAAGAGAGGAGCCAATCCGGACTTTCCTGTTGTGAAATTGAGCCTAAATACAGTATCCACCATCCAGGCTTGTGCTTCCACGCATTGTTTCTCTATCTCCTCAACCTGAAGTAACAACGCGTAACCTTTTAGAGTGGTACAAGGCAGTAACCTCAAGCCACTGTCCTGCCATTCTGTTTTTTTTTTTGTTTTTTTTTTTTTGCTTGGAACTATTCCAAGTGGCTTTTTATTGCATTTATTGAGGTGACATTGGTTAATAAAATTATATAGGTTTCAAGTGTATAATTCTGTAATACATCATCTGTATATTGTATTGTGTGTTCACCACACAAAATGGTTCTTGAAGCCATCAATATAGGTAGTGTTTGACACAGTTTCTTGGTCATTTTGAATTTTTCTTTTCCTACTAGGTAAGATGAATTTTTTTTTATACAAGTATATCAGTATGTGATGCCCATACTGACACTTTACTCTGAAAACTTGACTCAACTATTTTGAATATTGCATGAGTGATGATACTCAATGAATTAAGGTGAAGTTTTCAATAACACAAATTCTTACCTGTCCAGGTAAATGTCCTTTGTTCTTCTCTTGCTCAAATAGGTAAGATGCATAGCCCATATTGTCACTATTTACAAGATGATTGCTATTGTTCATGCTGACAGGGTGGATGGCAAACCAGCTGTAACAGAGCAAGAAGCCTAAATTAATGAAGAAAATCAGATAACTGGGGCCAAAAAGGATGACTGGGATTTCTGTTAAGTTCTCCCCAACGGAAAAAAAAAATACTTAATCATAGGCATTCACATTTAGGTGCTTTCATTGTTAATGAGCTTACATTACTAATAATATACTTAAGAAGTCTGATCATTGACTTAAATGTAAAATACAAAACTATTTTTATGAATATTTCTTCATCATCATCATCAGCAGCAGTAGCAGCAGCTTTTAACAAGAGCCAAGGCTGGTCAGTTATCAGGTGATATACCTAAAAAACTGTATGACATAGACTTTGTCCTTCAAGAAGGCACACATATGATAATTATTCAAATCAGTCCAAACGAATTCAACAGACACTTACTGAGAGTCTGCTGTGTGCCAAGCCCTGAATAAACTGCAGTTTGCTTTCAGAATCTTCCAGAAGACAAAGATGTGAACAAACGCCCTTACTACAGTGTGATGAAGGTTATAAAGTGTTTGGGGACCACAGATGACGAGCAATTCATTCTTAAGGGCATCCCAAGGAGAGAGAACAGCAGAGTAACGGCATGGAGGCATGAAAGAGGATGGTACGCATAATTCAATATAGCCTCCTGCACAGTAATAGCTTATGTGTAGAGCTATACAGTTTACAAATTAACATCACATCTGTTACTTTATTTGAACTTCACAACAACCCTGAGAGATAGGCTGTTAATACCTCCACTCTGCAAGGGTCTCAGAGAAGCAAAACGGTGGCCCACTTGCCATAGGACCAAGGCTCAAGTTTGGGTCTTGTGACACCTTGTCCAGTGGCCTTTGTAGATCAAACCTCCACACGGTAAAAAAGAAACTTACAGAATGAAAGGCTGTAAAGCAGATGAACTGGAATGATCAAGACAAGAGACATGCCAGTTCATAAAGTTTTAAGCTAATTTAGGATTTTAAAAAAGATTTTGTTGATCTAATCCTTCACTGAAAACTTTTGAAACATTTCAGCTTCCATTCCTACCTACATGATACAGGGCACCAAACTGAACACTGACATAATGACTGAGGATGTTTTTGGACTTGAAGGTCATCACTCAGGATTCAGTGCTCATTGCCCAATAGATGTATATGTAGGTCAGAGGTGGCCAGCATAACGCCCATGGGGGCTGGGTAGGCAACGTCAATGGGGTGAGCTGGTTGGTGCAACAGGGACTAGTGAGGACTGTGGGGGTCTTCAGGCACTAGCATGCGGGAAGGGCTACAGTCTCACCATGTGCCAGCTGGGAGTGTGAGCCAGGGCTGCCAGATCTTCCTTTTTTTTCCCAAGAGAAACCACAAACCTTGTTTTTGTGAAATATTTACCTATTTAAAAATTCTTACAGAAATAAATGCATGGCCTAGCTGGTTTGGCTCAGTGGATAGAGCATCAGCCTGTGGACTTAAGGGTCCCAGGTTCAATTCCAGTCAAGGGCACATGCCTGGGTTGTGGGCTCAATCCCAAGTGGGTGGGGAAGCAGGAGGCAGCTGATCAATGATTCTCTCTGATCATTGATGTTTCTATCTTTCTATCCCTCTCCCTTCCTCTCTGAAATCAATAAAAATATATTAGAGAATAAAAAAGAAATAAATGCATGGAAACAAAGGAGGGGAATGGTTACAAATTAACAGACTTAGGACATGTAGCCAACAAATAGCATTTGTGAACTGTGCTGGGATACTGATTCAAACAAAATAACTATAAAAGACTTATTAGGACCTAATAGAAGGTGACAGCAGAAGATCTGGCTTTGGTGGTGGGCATATGGTACAATATACAGATCTTGTAACATAGAAACCCATATCCAAAACCTATATGTTTATGTTGACCAATGTCACCCAATGAATATTTTTAAAAAGACTTATTGATGCAATCAGGAAAACGGAACATGGGCTGGGTTTTAGATCCTATTAAGAAATTAATTTTAATTGTGTTGGCTATAATAACAGATTATAATTATACTTTTAAAGTGTTGCCGAAACCGGTTTGGCTCAGTGGATAGAGCGTCAGCCTGCGGACTGAGAGGTCCCGGGTTCGATTCCGGTCAAGAGCATGTACCTGGGTTGCGGGCACATCCCCAGTGGGGGATGTGCAGGAGGCAGCTGATCGATGTTTCTCTCTCATCGATGTTTCTAACTCTCTCTATCTCTCTCCCTTCCTCTCTGTGAAAAATCAATAAAATATATTTTTTAAAAAAAAGTGTTTATCTGATACTAAAATATTGATGAGTGAAAAAATATGTCTAGCATTTGCTTTTAAATACTCTAGCAAAACACACAAGTAAAAAGGAGCAGAAGAATGAAATAGAATGGCAGAATATTGCTAATTATTGAGTTGATTGAATATTTCTCATTGAATAACTATTAATTGAGCTGATTCATAGTTATGTGGAAATTTATTAGACTAATCACTCTAAATTGGTATATATTTGAAACTTTTCATAATAGTTTCTTTTTTATCTTGACACCCATTTCAATTTTTTTTAGAAACAGTGTAAGGCCAAATCACCAGCTGGTAGGATTAATTGAATGCCTATGGTATATATTTTCCACTGTGCAAAACTACAGAGGTTTAGGCTGAACACAGTTCAGAGGTCATCCCCTAGAACTTACTTGCAAGGTTTCTATATTTTAAAAAACCCTTACATTCGTTTCTATTTCGTGGTTTGTCTCTTTCTCCTGAAATCTAAGTGCCAAGAAAATTCTACTCTAGTAGTGCTTTCTGGTTAGCTGGAGTCTGCTTTTCTGTTCTATTCCATTTGAAAATGGGGTGGTGACCATGACAATTCCATGACTCCCCAGCCAAAATATTTCCATCTGATACAATCACACTGAGGCCGGCCAGACCACAGCCTCTCCAGTGCAATCGAAGGAAAGCTGTAGAACGAGTCTATCAGCGCTATCATTTAGCACGCATGAGGTGAAGGATTTTCCAAACAGGATCTCAGTTTATCCTTACCAAGAACCCGTGGAGTCAGATGCTGTCATTATCCTCATTTGACAACCAATGAAAAGAAGTCTCAGAGGGATGACATAACCTGACCAAGGTCACCAGGTGCAAGTCAAGAAGCAGGATATGCATCCAGGTTTGTCAGACCATAAAGCCCACGTTCTTATCTGCTATGGGATACTGACTCTGTCCCTCTGTTCATTCACTTTCTCATTTCAATGCACATTTCATAACTTTGACTCTGTGCCAGATGCTGGGGACATAGAGATGAATGAGGCATCATCGTGACCTTAATAAATGCTTCGTGGAGGATCTGACATTTGGATCTTAAAAGATGAGTAGGAACCTGGAAGGGGGGAGGTCACTGGAGAAAAGTCATTCATTGCAAAGGCATGCAGGTGGGACGAGGGGCAACGTGTCCAGATAACAGGTAGTCACAGTGGCCAGAGCGGAACACATAAGGAAAAGAGCCGAGGTGGTTGTGCCATTCATTCAATCAACATGAACTTATTAGCAGCCACGTGTATGGCTGGCATTGCATTAAACCCCAAGGAACACAGAGAGGAATGAGCTGAGTTCTATACCATCAAGAAATCACAAAAATACCTGTGGAGAAGGTAAATGCTAAGAATTTTGGTCTACTAATTAGACTACGAACTTGAATTCTTATTTATTTCATTGAGTTATTTTCATTTACTTTAGCCCTTACAAAATTAATTGAACTTTTTCTCTATAAAAAAAATTTAAAAAGCATTCAAAAAAGTTACTTATATATCAGAATAAGAAGATGCTATATATTTTCTTCGCTGCCTTTGAAATATGTGCTATTGAAATATCAGGCTTGTCACAGCAACCAAAGTACTGTGGTAATAGTATAAATTATGAATATGTATAAAGATATGAACAAAGGTGGTCATTTCAAGTTAAGAAGGCTGTACTCGCAACTTCTTTTATCTGGTCAGAAATATATTCATCAAAGCAAAGTTCAAAAGAGAGGAAGAAAGGTGTAGGTAGTTTCAAAAGAAACCAGACTACAGACATAAAAGGAGGACTATGTCCCTGTTCATAAACATTTTAAAATAATGATTATGGCACAGCTGGGATGTACAAGAGGAAGCAGGGCTCGACTTGAGTCAGCCTGAGCCAAGCAAGGTACTGAGGAAAGACAAGAGAGTTGATATTTTACCCTGTTTAGTAGCAAAGTTAGTTAAAATTTCTGAGTCTCTTTTCCCAAGACTGAAAAATAATACATTTCAACTATGCTATGTGAAACAATAAACACCAAATTATTATAGGATATTATAATTATTTTCTCATCTGATGTTATGGAGGCATTTGAAGCAAAAGATTTCTAGGGCCTCTTTCAATGTGGACATTGTGTGCTTCCTAATTTGAAACAGAAAAAAAAGCCAAATGCAAAAATTGAGCTTCTTAAATATTCTAAAATGGTAACAAACCATCCTAGGTTCCATTCTCCCAGGCCTGGGCCATCATGTCCCACATGCAGAAAGGTGACTGACAGAGCAGTTAAGTGGAAGCTGAAATCCGGCCGCTGCTCCGCTCACCTACCTGGGCACCTCGGTCAGCCCAGGGAAGGGAACACCTGTGTGTGATTTGCATCAAGGTCCTATGTGCTAGCTGTCACCCTCTACTACCTAAATGTCCACCAATGGGGAAAGAGAATATTGTACATCCATCCATTCAAAGAAAGTGTTTATGAACATGGGAGTTCCATGTAACAACAAAGGAGCTTATTGGGTAAATACAATAGAGGAAGCTGTACTCAGTTGAATAGTACCCCCTCCCCCCAAAAAAATGTCTACTGGAATCTCAATACGTGACTTTATTTGGAAATAGAGTTTTTACAAATGTAATCAAGGTAAAGAGCAAGTGATACTACTGGCTTAGGTTGGGCCTAAATCCAATGTCTGGTGACCTGGTAGCAAAGAGAGGCACAAAGAGAGTTGGAGAAGTAGCTGATGGGAAGATGGAGGCAGAGATTGGAGTGGTTTGGCTACAAGCCAAGAATTGCTGGAAGCTGCCAGAAACTAGGAGAGAAGCATGGGACAGGCTTTCCCTCAGAGCCTCCAGAAGAACCAACCCTGCCAACATCTTGATTTTGAACTTCTGGCCTCCTGACCTGTGAGAATGTTAATTTCTATTGTTTTGAGCCAGCCAGCCAGTCTATAGTAATTTCCTTTGGCAGCCCTAAGAAACTAATACAGAGGCCATATGTTTTAGTGGCTAAGAGTATAGCTCCACAGTCAGACACAGGTTACTTAATCTGTTACTTAATAGAAGTTACTTAATACAGAACCTCCGTATTTCTATCTGTATCATAAAGATAATAGTATCTACCTCACAGCATTTGACAATTAAAGGAACAAATACATCTAAAGACTGATCAAATCCTATATAATAAAGAGGTAATATGCAAATTGACCCTCATGCCCTCACAAGATGGCTGCCTACGACCAGGCCGGCAGGGAGGTTAGTGAGGGACAACCAAACGACTGAACAAGCAGGCTGTGTGGGGCGACCAGGCTGGCAGGGGGGTTAGTGAGGGACGACCAAATGACTGAACAGCAGGCTGCGTGGGGCAACCAGGCCAGCAGGGGGGTTAGCGAGGGACGACCAAACAACTGAACAGCAGGCTGCATGGGGCGACCAGGCTGGCGGGGGTGGGGGGAAGTTGGGGGCGACCAGGCCAGCAGGGGGGGAAATTGGGAGTGACCAGGCAGGCGCGGGGGGCAGTTAGGGGTGACCAGGTAGGCAGGCAGGTGAGCAATTAGGAGCCAGCAGTACAGGATTGTGAGAAGGATGTCCGACTGCCGGTTTAGGCCCGATCCCCATGATCAGGCCTAAACCGGCAGTCTGACATCCCTCAAGAGGTCATGGAATTGGAGAGGGTGCAGGCTTGGCTGAAGGGGATCCCCCCCATATGCATGAATTTCATGCACTGGGCCTCTAGTATATCTATAAGAATGGAATAAGTCATCACGATGATGATGATGATGATGATGATGATGATGATATTGATACTTCTGCAGCTGCTGCTGCTGATGATTACCAATATAAAGGGAAAAGAGCTATGAAGCTCTGAATACATGTGTGTATATATATTTCCTAAGATTAACATAATGGTGTGAGTGTGTGTGTGTATTCAAAACATGTATATTCAACTTAAATGATATAGGCATGAAATAATTAAATGAGAAAACGCTGCCCTCTTGTGGCAGAGACTTGAGGGCTTACAAAATACCCGTGTGCCAAGTCCTAGCCACCAGATGGGGAGGGAGAATTGAGGGGCTGGGTAAAAATGGTGAAGGGATTGAGAAGTACAGATTGGTAGTTACAGAATAGCCACAGAGATGTACATTCCAGCAGAGGAAATATAGTCAATAATATTCTAATAACAGGTCGGTACTTGGAACATTGGGGGGACCACTCTGAAAATCACATGATTTTTTAACCACTATGCTATACATCTGAAACTATTACAGAATAGTGCTGAATATAAACTGTAACTGAAAAGTAAAGTAAAAAAATAAATAAAAAATTTTAAAATACCCACGTGCTTCTATTTCCCGGGGCTACTAGCAGGGTAGCGCATGAGAATAGCTCTGGCATTGGTACATGTGAACAAAAGGACCACCTAATTTTCAGTAGACTTTGCACGAATGGGAAATAAGTCTTCACTGTGTTAAGCCACAAGAATTTCACATTGTCTGCTGTGACACTTGGCATTAAGTGTCCTGACTAACACAGCTCTTTTTCACCTCCCTTACAGTCCTCCTCACCTGCCCTATTACAAATTGTTTGGGGAGAGCGAGGAAAGGGTGTTTTACTGTGTTATACGGGAAGGGTTATTGGGCCCAGAATTTGACCCAAGGAGTGGCCTGCATTTTAAACAAGCAGAAGCAATGAATACACACCAGCTTTCCCACATTCAAGGAGGACAATGAGCGGTAGCCGAGGGCCCTTCTGAAGGAATAAGTAAACTTGGTGGCCAGCATCCTGGAGAACCCTCCTACCATCACTGCTCCAGAGGAGAGATGTACATTCTCAACTGTTCCATTTGTTATTTTCAAAAATCCTGGGTGAAAAATCCCCTCTGAATAATGTTACGGGAGAGGTATCTGGCTTGGGTGGATCCCATTAAGTTACTACAGTCAAAAATCTTTTGTCTTACCTGGTATGATTAAGCTATCAACAACAGTAAAACAAGAAATGACCAACAAGAATACTTTTTAAATTCAGCTTAACTAGAAATTGAAGAAAGAAAAACAATAGTGAGTTGGCTTTTGGAGTCTATTTCTTAGCAACCATTGTAAAGGATGATATCACCAAGATTGGCAAGAGCTGGGGAAACAACACTGCTCAGGTTGGGGAAGCAGGAATGTAACCAGCAAAACCTTTTCAGGCGGCCACTTGGCCATTTATGAGAAAAGTCTTAATCAGAAGCATGCCTCTTTGTCTCAGCAATCCCACTTCTAGGAATTTAGTTTAAGGAAATCATTGGCAAATACATAAGGTATCTGTTCAAGAATGCTTATTACAGTGTATTTTATGGTGGAAAAAACTATAAACTAAATATCAAATGATTGCTGCATAGCTGAACACATTATCAGATATATAATAGAATACAGCCATTTTTAAAGGGTGAATTAAAAAACCGCTATGTAGCATTGAAAGATATTCATAAGGTGTCTCTAAATGAAAAATGTTACCAAAGTGTACATACAATAAAGTATTACTTGTTTAATTAAAAAGTGGATATGATTAGCAAAAGATCTATAAAGCTATGTAACAAAATGTTAAGAGACGTTACAAAGTCCCAGGATCTCCAAATGATTAAAAACACACACACAACAACCACTTGATACAACACCAAGAAAGAGCTGTAATGCCAACTATGGACTGTGGGTGATGGTGACTTGTCAATGTAGGTTCACCACTTATAACAAAGGTACCACTCTAGTGTAGGATGTTCCTGGTTGTTGATAAGTCAGGGGTGTACGTTGTTGGGGGCCAAGGGGTATATGGGAAACCTTTGTACTTTCTGCTTAAAATTTCTGTAAACCTAAAACTTCTCTAAAAATAAAATCTACTAAAAACAAAAAGATTCCAGCCCTGGCACCTGTTACATCTGCCATTTTCTATTCAGCAAAGCACTCCCAGCTCCAGGCAATTTTCAAAGATCAGAGAAACCACCTTCACTTTTTGATGAGGACTGTCACAGCCACTTTATATGGACTACTAGAGGCCCGGTGCATGACATTTGTGCACTCAGGGGGCGGGGGGGGGGGGGCAAGGTCCCCTCAGCTGGCCTGCACCCTTTAGCAGTCCAGGAGACCTCAGGGGATGTCCAACCAGCTTAGCGCTGCTGTGGTGGCGGGGCTCTCACCAGTGCTGCTGCGCTTGCCCGGCTTGTGGGAGCACACTGACCACCGGGGGCAGCTCCTGCATTGAGCGTCTGCCTCCTGGTGGTCAGTGCATATCATAGCGACCGGTCGTTCCACTGTCCAGTCAATTTGCATATTATCTTTTTATTATATAGGATATGAGATGACAGTCATTGTGACCATCTTTGGAAACTACAATCTGCCATTTAAAACTTTTTTTTAAAAGCCCTATCAATCCTAAAAAGGTAAGAGGTTAGGGGGAAAAGCATTGAAAAAGTGAGGCAAATGGCACAAAGTGAAAAGATACAGAAAATTATCCAGATATATAATAATCATAATTCCTGAGATCAAACTCACTCATTAAAAGACATAGAGTTAAAAAAAAAGTTATATGATATTTATAAGAGACACCTCTAAAATGTAAGAACAAAGAAAAGAAAGAAAATAACAGCAAAATATTCATGGAAAATTCTAACCTGCAGAGAGAAATAAGTTAGCTAATTAACATAAGTACATAGACTTTGAGACCAAAAAACTCATTTATATATAGAGTCACTACAAAAAAAACTCACTTGATAGTCTTAGTACACAGAGATAATATCATTAATAATTTTCACAGTATTTTAAAGCTTCTAGTGCTCAGAGTGAGAGA
Organism: Myotis lucifugus; assembly: GCF_000147115.1. Classification (NCBI taxonomy): domain Eukaryota; kingdom Metazoa; phylum Chordata; class Mammalia; order Chiroptera; family Vespertilionidae; genus Myotis; species Myotis lucifugus. Next base: position 2,590,995 of record NW_005871232.1, on the reverse strand, counting down.
AACCAAGTAAGCATCCACGTGTACAGATTGACCTTTCAGTCGCGCTGACTCCTTATAATGTGTTCCATGTAGGGACAGGGCAGAAGAAAATGTACCTGAATATTAACTATGGTTGACTTGATGAAGGATAACTGAGTTAATTTTTCTCTCTACTTTCCTATATTTTTCAAGTTTTCACTGCTGAGTACATATTATTTTTATACCAGTGGAAAAACTTGAAAAAAAAATAACAACTTTCTAAGTCTCTTTGGATTAAGAATTTTCCAGAGATCCAACAATCAAGTAAGTCCAGCGTCTTTTACTAGTTATGACAGCTGATTTTTATGGCTCTGGTTTCTCAACTTGGGACTAATTAACAAGCATGATTTCTCTGTTATCAGTCAGCTCTTGTTATCAATGAGCCCTTACTAAGCACCTTCACTTTGTAGGTTGATAGCTCAGACATCGAATGAAAGCTTACAGCCAGGGCCTATGTATGCTCTCCTGGAGAAAACAAGACAGACGGACTGATAGGAAAGGTGGAGCAGGAAGACAGCAGCAAATTTCACAACAGTGTAGAAGGGGCAGAACAGGAAAGAGAAATTCAGTGAAGGATGTGACGAGAGACCAGGGATTCACAAACCAGCTAATGGTAATGGAGACGGTTTAAAGACAAGATGAGATGGAGAAAAGAGAAGAGGTCAAGAATGGTTAGTGAAAGGCAGTCACTGAGGTTTCCCCATTTGCTCTCTGAGCGGGGTTAAGTACACTGAGGCATAATAAGGGTAGAATAGAGAGCCATAGGGAACAGACAGTGGGACATTATCATTTGAGAAGTCATAGTCTTGGATGGTAGAGAAGATTTACACACACACACCATGACTGAGGCCTATAAGCCACTCTCATTCAAACAAATTAGTGTAATTTCATAAATTGGATTTTTTTTAAGGGGGTACAAAAATTATTCAAGTAGGTTACACAAATCTACTAATTAGACTATCACTGTCCCTGTTGTTTTTTAAAATGTGCCTTTAAAGGGCCCCTTTAAATGACCCTTTCTGTAAAAATGAGAGGAGTTTCAGTGTATAAAGCAGAAGGCAATGGAGCAATTACTCAAACACCTACTCAGACCTTCCTTACAGTTCCGACAAAGAGAAGCCATGTCATGCCAAATGCTCTCCAAGTGAATTTTATAAATGCCACACAGCTCACCTTTTAACTCAGAATTCAAAACATTCCAAACATGTTCTCCACAGCTGGAGAACAATCATTGACTGTTTTTGCATAAGGCAGTATCAGGCAAAAATATTTCCTTTAGATCAATTGGAGCAAATAGTGGTCTAGTATTTGTAGAGGACTTAACAGTATTAAATAGTTTCATGCACATAATCCTATTTCTTTCTTCAAGCCATCATCACTCTTCCTAACCCTTCAAGACCTCTCAACTCCCAACCCCAGCTTAAAACACTTTAATGATTTTCCATTCCCGTCGATTATAAAGACCAAAATCTTTATCCTGGTATCTAATCTCCACCTCTAACTTTATCTCACAATATCCTTTGCACTTTAGCCACGCAGACCTTTTATCAGTTCCTCAAATGGGCCTCAAAAAGGACTTTTGCACATGCTTGTCCATCTGTGTTAAAAGTCCTTTTCCACTCCCCATTTTGCTGGTTAATTCCTCCCCTTCCTTCCGTTTTCAGCTCTATCGTCACTTCCTCAGGGCCGCCTTTCCTAGGCTCCCTGACCATGTCAAATCTCTTTAAGGTAGCTCTACAAGCCTTCCTTTCTTAGCACTTAACCCAATTATCATTATATATGTATTTGTATGACTATTTGAATACCTTTTGTCTCTACCAGTAGACTGTAAGTCCTGTAAAGGTAGCAACTATATCAATTTTTGCTCATCAGTGTATCTATAATAGAAGCTCAGCTAATGACACATATATTCCACAATATTGAATGAATGAATACATGAATAGTCTCTATGTAGAGAGAAGATGCTAAATCTACATTGGATAAGTGTAGAAACTGAGTCTCACAGAGTTTAGGGGATTTGCTCAAAGGGCACAGAATACAGGTATTTGATTCCAAGGTGATTCTGAGGTATCTGATTTCTGATTTCAAGACCAGGAAATGCATTATTCCAAGGACTGGGAAGTGTTGCATGGCACACAGCTAGGTGCCTAGGGCAAACTTGTTGAACAAAGAAATAGAAACAAAAATGAAAGTAGCAAGGAATAAATGATGAACTTCAACATTGTTTTCAGTGTGAAGAAGAGTCTCAGCTGTGGCCCTGGGCAGGCCATGTCACCTTTCTAGGACTTAGCTGAATTTTGAACTAGATTACCTCTGTTTTCTGAAAACCTGAGGTTCTATGCTTCCAAATTTCTCATAACTTTGGATTCTAACATCAGGCACCTACATGTGCTGGCTGAGTTCCTTGGCACCCAAATTTGACTCTCTTTTGGATCATTTTCAATGTGTTCAAAGAGCAACTTTCACTATTCAACAAGAGGCAACTGGAGGAGCAATTACAACAAGGATAACAAAAAAGGTTATAAAAACAATGGAAGGTTATTTCTGCTTCAGGTCACAATCACCCAACTAGCCTACAAGACCCTTGAAGATGGGGACTATGACTTATTCATCATCACATATGCCAAGTATACCTGACATCTAGAAAGTCTATTGAGTTAAATGCTAGGTAGCAACTAATCAGTAGATAAATTTATTATAAGAGATGAGTCCTATTACGTCAACCCATATAATAAAGTTTATCTTATCAGGGAGTTTTTAGTGTCCTCACTTTAAACCCAAAGAAATAACTCCAATGCTAAGAATTCTAAGCACTCTGATATGCCAATAATGGAGTTTTTAGAAGAGGTAGAATATTATTCTATTTCTTACCTCTTAGCTAAAATTATTGAACTTTTGTCTGTGTCAGGCACAAAACTAGAGCTTTGCGTGCATTATCTCATTTAATCGTCACACAACCTGTGAGTTATTATTATTCCCATTTTCAAATAGAATAGTTGAGGTGTAAGTAATGGAGTTACTTTCCCCAGGCCACAGGTTTAATAAGTGTCAGGGTGGGGATTTGAACCCAAGTCTTAAAGCCTACACCTAAAACCTGAACTCTTTACCATGCTATTCTCTACCAACTATGACTGTGGGTCATAGTCTTTAATGTTTATCTTCACCCCTTCTTACTTTTAATTTACTGTTCATTTTACTCACATAGAACCTTTCACTTAAATATTTCATAATTCTACCTGGCAGAACCTCACCACCTTTACTAACACTTACTATCAACATTTTTAAGGACTTCCTTTACTCCTCAATTTTACACATAAGAAAACTGAGACACAGAGCAGTCACATAACTTGGCCTAAGTAACAGAGCTAAGAGGGATGAGAGCCCAGAGCGAACCCGAATGCAAGCATACACTTTCTTAGGGCATTTCCGCGTCATTTGGAAGTCTACACGTCAAGGTGTCTGCACTGTTACCCAGCCTGAGTCATTCCAATGGCTGTGAGCAAAATCACCTATGAATGTAAGTGCCTTATTTTTCAAGAAAAAATCCCCATATTTCCTTGTTTATAAAAAATTTGCTAAAATCAATCGGTGCCAAGCTGTACTTTCACATCATCTGCTTCCTTTAGGTCAGTGGTTCTCAACCTTGGCTGCACATTAGAATCACCTGGGAATCTTTTTAAAATCCTGATTTCTGGGCCTCATCCTCCGGAAATTCTGTTTCTTTGTTACTAATGTTGTGGCTCCACCCAATAACAAAGAAAAAGAATTTACGGAAGAATGAGACCCAGAAATCAGGAATTTAAAAAGTACCCCCAGGTGATTCCTATGTGCAGCCAAGGTTGAGAACCACTGCTTTAGGTGGTCTCAGTTCTGCTTTCATCACTAATTAGCATTGCCCTACACTAGACTTCCCTTGATCCTTTCAGGAAAACAGGTAAATAACCTCAAATCCATATTCATTTTCCTAGTTGGTCAGATTGTTTTTTTCATTTACGAAGAGATAATTGTCTACCATCATAGAAGTTTCATAAATAAGATCTTTTTTTTATTTAAATATATTTTTTATTGTTGATGGTATTACAGGTGTCCCCATATAAGATCTTGATATAGCCATAAGCACTCACATTTGCTGAGTCTTTATGTCAAATGCCAGATGCTGTGCTGAACTTCTTCGCCCAGATCCAACGTTTATATCATCTTTTATTAGCCCTGTGTGGCAGGTGAGAGGTTGAGAACCTTGCCACAGGGCCCACGGCTGCACCTCAGATGTGTCTGATTCGTGAGTCTGAATTCTTAACCATTCAACTTACTCTCGGGCCCTGCTTCCACTATTCCAGTCTCTTCCCCACCCCATCCTTGTAATTAAGGAAAGTTATTGACACAGAAAAAAAAAAAGTAAACAGAGTACCTGATAAGGCCCAAGTCTTCTCCATTCAAATCTACCATTTTCAAGACTAGCATTTCCTTGTCTGTATCCGAAGAATACCTAGTCACCAAGACGAAGAAATGTAGTCAGTTTCATGTTAGAACCTGGGCACCATGTCTGACAAACAGCAGAAGCTGGCACAGAAACAAAAACCAACACGCCTCTCAGGAAGCAAGGCTCCCGGACATGCGGTAGTTTGGGGCCTGCACCCAGGACCTCAGTCCTCAGCTGAAGAAATGGCTTGCAACTGTGACCAGAGCGAGGGGCAATAGGTTGGCTCACTGGAGGTGAAATATACATGTTTATGTAATATACTCACTATTATATAACATGTATTTCTTTCAAAAAGGATTTCTTTTTGAAATTTCTACTCAGATTCCATTAGCAGGAAATATGCAAAATCAAAAGCGTTCAGGACCTGTGACTTAAAATGTTTTTAGGTCCTTTCACTCTTTGTCTATTGCAGACAAATGTAAAATGTCAAGTGGTCAAATTGAGATATTATTTTACATTGCCATAGTAGCCAAGTACCCTCTTTGTTGTAAACCTGACTCACCACTTAAAAAACTAATCATCTCCCTTAATTGTTCCATTCAATTATTCTCATTTTATTTCTTGTTCTTTCAGTATTTTTACTCAGTTATCTCCTTTCTCTTGCCACAGTCTCTTGGACTAAGATGATTTCTTCTGAATAACAATAAAAAGAGCTACTCATTAATTTAACAAATACTTGTTATGCACATTTTTATCTCCATTTAACAAACCAAGAAACTGTGAGCCAATAAATAAAGATAAGTAAATCACCTATCATCATCACCATATATCCTAAAGGTCACCCAGCTAGGAGTGACAAAGCTAAGATGAAACCACAGTTATGTCAGATTCCACAGGCAGGAGTCCTTCAAATATTCACACTGAGTCTCACAGCCCTCAAAGTAGGAAGACAGGTTGCTGTGTGTTTTCAATGTTTACTTTTTATTTCTGCTTGTCTTAGATTATCAACATGTTTTTAAATTATTTTAGCTCTGATACTTTCTTAGGATCCCATCATATTCAAGTAAACAACCCTGTTTTAGATTCTGTCTCTCTCTCCTAAAGGAAACATGATTTCACTGTGATAATTACCCTCCTCACCTTAATCTCTCTGCCAGTGGATTCTGAAGGTAAGAATAGGGGCTTCGGTTGATCTGTGTGCCATCCACATTTCCTTTATTCATAAAGATCTTTCCTGGTTTCATATTTTTGTGTGCTATCTCAATGCTCTGTGGGTTTTGAAAAAGAGAGAGCTGTCAAGTTAGAAATCCTATTGGGGATAATGATTTCCTCGATATAAACAGAAGAGACCTGTGGGTTGTTTCCTTGGTCTCCAACCTGTTCCCATTTACAGAGGAAAGCTGGAGAACCACATGGCTGTGTCCTTTGGAAGTAAACAGACTGGCCTTCAGGGCTGAGAGAGCGAGAGTGCTCCGTGTGGAGAAGCACAGTGCCCATCAGCACCGCTGGTGAGTCAGCACGTCTGCCAGTTCAGATGCCCAAATGGGAGACTCCACTCCTACAACATGTAGGTATTTCCACCCTCCCCACCCTCCCTAGCCCACCACCTTCTCAGACAGAGTTTTTCAAACTTTGAGAAGCACAGTAAGCAATACAGTTTCCATCATAACTTAATACGTATCAGCATATATATATTCTAAAATAAAGTTCACAATGTGTATGATGCACGATGGTGTTCTCCAATTTTTTTATTTGTTTTATTTTTTATGTTTATTGCAATCCATGAAATTGATTTCATAAAACCATTTATAGGTTGCTAGCCACCATTTGAAAAACAGTGTTGCAAAGAAATGTCTGCTTTTGCCAACTAGGTCCCTGGATTTGGGGGTATGGAGGGGTGACTTTACAAGATAAAGTAGAGAGAGACTACGCCTGAAAGGCAAAGGAATGAAGAAGAAAACATTATCAAGGATCCTGTGCAATAAGGTAATAAACTGGAAGACAGGAGAGAGAGGAGTACCAAAATGTACCCAAACTATGAGTGGGAGAAAAGTGGGGGGTACTGGTAGGAGCACCATGTCAGCCTAAAGCTGTTGTAGAGGACTTGAGAAATTTACCAATTAGATCTCCATTTGGGCTCTTCGAGAAATACAAGGAAATGTTTGGAAACACAAGGAAAGATTGGAATTATTTGTAATGTTGGTTCCTTGATGGGTTGGTGTCTTTTTGTGTGACTTCGTGCAAGAACAGACCATGTGGGGCCCTATAATTTGTAAGGGTCACATACAAATTGTTTTCTGTCTCTTTAGGTGACTGTGTGAAGTTACTGCCATAGAGTCCTCCTCTCCCAATAAGTGCCTCAGGCTACCAGCCCAGAGCTCAGGACCAGAGTTACCAGGGGGTCATGAAGAGGGAAGGGAGGACTGTGCTCAGACGAAGATTCTATAGAGACTGTCTCCATAGCACACTCCTAAGACACTGAGCAGTGGGAATGGGAAAGAAGAGCTGCCTACCTTCATGATGCCAGTGACCATGTAATTAAAAGTTCGATTGCTAAATCCTTCGCTGGCAATCACAAACACGGTGTACTGGAAATACCCTGCCGGACCCGAGTGCGTGTGAGTGCCGCTCAGGATCACATTGTCTCTTCTGTACAGGGAGCCATATTTACTCTTGAGTCTGTTCAAGACCTTCAAGAAAGAAAGAAAGAGAACAGAACTAAGAGGTGAGATATCACAGGAGCTTAGCATAAGAAAGGCTCTGATTAGCCCAATCGCTGATCCATACCAATGACTTCGCTGTCTGCCCAGGGGCCCTTCACTCTCTAGATCATCATGGTATATCTACAGTGCATACATAGTTTATACAGGTATATATAGCTTCAGTACATCATCATAGTAATAACAACAGTCATAGCAATAGCTAACATTTCATAGATTCTTGCTATATGCAAGCACACACAATGCTAGGTATTACATACATTATGTCATTTAAAAATCACAATAACTTCAAGAGGTGTGTATTTTTAACTCTGTCTTTTAGCTGACAACATTGAAGTGTGCAGAAATTAAATAATTTGATCTAATAAATAGCAGAGCCTGAATCCAGGTCCAAGTCTCACTATAGAGTCAGTACTCTTCCCCATTCATCTGTTCACACATAGCATTAATATCCAGGCACCATCCAAGCATTAGGAAAAACTCTGAAGAAGTTTTTATTCTAATGAGAGAGAAAGATAATAAACAAAAAAGAAATATGTAATATTCTATTATACAGTGGTAAATGTTATGAAGCCAAATAGGAAAAAGAAGGTGATGGGTGTTCATGAGGAATGACCTTTCCAAAGAGGTTCCCCTTCATCAGAGCCTTAAATGAAGAGAGCAATACCTGGGCGAAAAGCACTGTGGGAGCAGTGAACAGACAGTGCAAAGTCCTCTTTACTCTACTGCCTCACTTCCCAACATGAAGAACTCAATATTCCCTGGCACCGACCATTACACTTATTGATCAGGGGGAAGCCAACGCTATGACCAACGACACCCCAGCAATCCCGTGGACAGGTCCTTTGGAAAGGAACCATCTGGTCAGCACTAACTTGCTAGCCACATGGGTAAGCAACCTTAGAGATCCTTCAGCCACGGTTAAGCCTTCAAACAGCTGCCATGAGTTCAACCTCATGACACGGAAGTGATACTACGTGACTTCTGTGGTAACGTAAATCAGAATCACCCATCCCCGCCTCTTTGGTTTCCTGACCCACAAAAGTCCTGAACAATGATATATGATTATTCCTGCTTTAAACTGACTTCTCCATATAACCCTTTGTATGGGAATATGTGACTACTAACAAAGAGACTCAGTAAATGTTCATTTAGTTAATTAATTAATGAACATCCAAATGCATGATTAGGGCCTTTGTATGATACATACACATAAAAAAAGGAAGAAAATTAATGATGTTGCTGAGTACCTATTTCTGATTATGCTTTAATCCATGGCAACCTAGAGTTAGGTATTATTGTGGCTTCTTTATGAAAGATGCTTTGACTTTTTTGTGTCAAAAATCATTAAAAGCAGCAAAAGCGTCAAACCCAAAGCAACCTTCCCCAGTGTAAGATTCTAACAGCTAATAGCAGGGACAATTACAAACGCTTTTATAGCAAAGATGGCAAATACTGCTCATCTCATGCACTCAGTCCTATTTACTTGTGTTTTCTGTCAGAAGTAGTGTGTGTTGAGAAGGATTCTGAATCCAAATCCGGGCTGAACAGAAAAGAGTACCTTTTTTGATTAGAAGTGATGTCTATCTGGAGTACGGCATTCACAGTGGTATCCTGATAATTGTCTCTTTGAAAGAAAGAAAAGAGCCCTCCTTTGCATTGTTTGCCAGTGTGTGTGGTATAAAAACTCCCACCATAATCAATTTCAAGCTACCAAAAGTTTAATAAACAGTTCACAGAGTTCCTGAATATTTAACGATCGGCTTTCACCAACTGGCACCTACGGGAATAGTAGCAGCAATGCATGTGCCATATATTTAATACACAGACATCCATTCAATCTCTTCTATTTTAGATGAAGAGCTACACCACTCTCATTCTAATCATGTGATCACTAAATCAGGAAGAAGATCTTAAAACCATCTTGTCTCATTAATCTCTCCATGCCCCAAACACCCATTGCTAGGTTACCAAATCCACAGAAACAATCTGAGACACCAGTAAAGCTTGGAAAGGAAATGTGATATAACCAGACTAACATCCCTCTGACCAAATAAGCCCCATTCGCCACCCAATAAATTTCCATGTTCCTTCTGTTTGATCCTAATTTCAACCCCAAATCTTCATCACTCTTAATTCTTTTCCATGCAGCAACTACTGCACTCCTGAAGAAGAAATTTGTGTAAGGAGAAGAGGGGACAATCAATGAAAGGGCATCATGAAAGTTTAACTAAAGTCGAAGGCTAATGTTCTTACAACTTTGTAGCCAAGATAGGAAGGTAGTGAAAAAAAGAACTGCCAGCCAACATTAAAGCTCCCCTAACCTTTACCCCATTTTTATTCCAAAAAAACAAAACAAAACTATAATGTGAGGATTTTAGAAATAAGTCTATTTCTTCAGGTTTATTCAAGAATCAATGAAACAGCTCACAGAAATCTTATCCTAAACTACAATCTCTGATACAATCAGACACATGGGACTTGCAAGGAAAAGAAAAGAAAAATAAATTAAGAACTCAATCATCTAATGGCAATGCCTGCATATAGCCATTATAAGTAGTATGTTGTCTACTTCATGAAAGGAGGGATATTTTAACATAGAACAAAGAAGCTATATTTGTGTCTACAGCTCCCTTCTTTTTCTGCAGTTTCCATTCCATTTTCTATCACTGACACTCTTGGGAACATGCCATAGACAGAGTTGGAAAGTCGTTCTGTTTTCCTGCCCTGCCTCACTCTCAGAAACCATCCTTACTCTTCATTCCATGCTTGAAATTTCATCCATCTTAAAGCTGAGACTGAGAACCTGCCTAAAATCAGGTGTAATAAGTAAGCTTAATGGCACTTATTTAGCTACATTTATTTTTCCCAACCTCCCTTGGGTTAACTGGGGATGACTAAGTGGGTTCATTTAAAGGCCTTGCCACTGGGTCTCAGATTGCACGGGGGAAGTAAAACTAGGAAGAGATGATTAAATGGTCCCCACTATTGACTTGATAGTGTCTACAATCCAACACATTAAACCCCTCTCCCCTCCATGCTCCACCCCCAAAGTCTACCTTTTAACTCTCCTATTGCTACCACTGACAACACTATTTCCCAATCAGAACCATCTTTGATTCTTCAGAAAGACAGTATTTGCAGTGGTAACGAGCATGAGCTCTGGACCCGAGGTGCCTATGTGTGAAGCCCAGCCCGGACAGCTCGTAAGTGTAATCTTGGACGAGTTACTTGATCTTCTGCAACTCGGTTTCCCAGTCTGTCAAATGACATAATAATAGTGTCTTCCTCATACAGTTGTTAGGAGGATATAGAACAGTGCCTTACTCATCATGGAAACGAAGTCAAGTGTTCACTTTTATGTCTATTCATTCCCAAATCCATTAGCACTTAATGTGACCTCTTCCCACCATGTAGTCTCACTGCCACCCCATTGGTTTAGAACTTTTGTGTGAGAGTCACATGATGTAGGGGAAATCGCCAGGCAGAGTTAAAATCCTTCCTGCAAGCCTATCTTCCCTTTGTAGCTCTTTCAGCCTTCCGACATATTATAAAACTCCCCTGTATTAAATCCCCCCTGTTTGAAATACCTAGTGTGATTACTGTTTTCCCAACTGGACCCTCACCAATAGAGCCTTGACATTAATTTAAAGAATCTGCCCATTTGTGTCTTCTCCTCTGTTTCTAGTCTATTCCAATCCACCTCAAATTCACCATCTGAGTAATCATTCTAATGCAAAATTGTGATTGCATCACCTTTCCACTCAAAAGTTTTCTAAGAATCCCCATCACCTACTGAATTAAAAACAACCTGGCATCCCAGGACCTCTATAATTATGAACACACCTTCCAGACACATCTCCAATCCCATGCCTATGTGTGTCCTAATAGAACTAACCAAGCTTTGTCTCTAGAGTCTATATTCCTCCCTTGTGCCTCTGTTCCTGCCGTCCCCTGCATTTCTCAGCTCTCCCTCCTCAGGTAAACCATTTAAAATTCTGCCCATTCAAGTGTCACTTCCACTTTGAAAATTTCCCCCCTAATTTTCATTTCCTGCATCTCCTCGTGGTGGTTTTAAAATACTGTATACCCACAGATTATATGATACTCTTGCCTTCAAGAAGTGAAATTTAACTTTGCTATCCCGGAGTGTGAAATGGGCTTAGCGACTTGCTTCCAATGAAGAGAACAGGGTGGAAGTGATGGTGTGCAATTCCTGAGCCTGGGTTAGGAAAGGCTCTGTGGCTTCTTCCCGGCTCTTTCGCTTGAATTAGTCGCTCTGAGGAAAGCCAGCGGCTCTGTCATGAGGATATGGACCGTGGGGAAGAGAGGCCCTCTGCCAACAGCCACATGAGTGAATATTCTTGGAAGTGGATCTTCCAGCCCCACTCCAGTCTTCAGATGACTGCGGTCCTTGCCAATATCTTGATTTCAAGATACCCTAAGCTAGAACCCCCAAGATAGGCCACTCCTGAATTTCTGACCCACAGAAAGTGTGAGATAACGAGTGTTTGTTGTTTGAAGCCACTATACATTAGGGCTACTTATTAATCAGTAATAGATAACTAATACGTCACTGTACTTTACTCCAGTAAATTAGTTATTTGCATATTTCCCTGACAGACCTTTCTTCTATTCCCCAACGAGGTAGAGAGCTCACAGAGGACATGGATTATGACTCACTTAGCTGTGTGTCCCCTGAATGACTAGCAACATGCCCTGCAGAAAGCAGGTTATCAATGCATTTTTCCCTCCAAGATAATAGAATAATGTTCTTTTAAGAATGTACACTCTGGGATCAGGTATATGTGTGAAGAACCAAACTTGACCAGTTTCCAAGTGTGTAAATTTGGAAAAGTTAATTGCCCTCTTTAAGACTCAGTTTCTAACCAGTTTGGCTCAGTGGATAGAGCGCTGGCCTGCGGACTAAAGGGTCCCAGGTTCGATTCCGGTCAAGGGCATGTACCTTGGTTGCAGACACATCCCCAGTGGGGAGTGTGCAGGAGGCAGCTGATCGATGTTTCTCTCTCATTGATGTTTCTAACTCTCTATCCCTCACCCTTCCTCTCTGTAAAAAAACAATAAGACTTCAGGTTTCTTTTATTTCATAGTTTCTTTATTCATAAAAAGGGGATAAAAAGGGGATAAAAACAGACCACCTCAGTTTTGTTGTAAGTGTAGGGGTGGGGAAATTACTTAATCTCCCGCTCCTCATGTTTCCATAAATGGAGAGGCTTCCATTCCATCCCCCACCACCAAGATAGAGTGACGTTGGAAAAGGTATTTAGGCCTTC
>NW_005871232.1:2433254-2578181 GCF_000147115.1 Myotis lucifugus | reverse complement strand
CTCATGAATATGTAAACAGACATCAGAGAACACATTCTTTTTTTGTGACTTGATCTGAGGCAGAAAATATAGCAGAAATTGGCTTAGAGAGATAGACTTGGAAGCCATTTCCACCACTCTATTTCTCACTCCTCCCCACCTCATCTCCTCTCCCTTCCTCTCTTTCCCTTGCTCTCACTCTGTCTGCCTTACAAGTCTCAGGTAGCCCAAGACATGTCCTCCATGCACCTTTCTGCTAAACTCAACTCTCCCCACAGGGAAATAACAAGACCTAAATTTGGAAAATCACAGAAGAGCCTGCCATATTCTACAATCCATTTTAAAGATCAATTGAGTTAACTTATTCTTTTTAAATTTTATTATGGAAATTTTCAAACACACACAAACATAATCAGAATCCTATCTAATAAAAGGGTAATATGCAAATTAACCATTATCCATCACAAAGATGGCGGCACCCATAGCCACAAGATGGTGGCACACAATCCTCTCAGCCCCGCCGGAGTCCCCCAGTCCCAGGGGGCGGCCACTAAGAGTGGGCAGCATGAGCGGCCTGGCGGAATGCTTGCTTTGTCAATCACTTACCTCCAGCCTCAATCGTTGGGATACCATGCCTATGTCGATGCTCACAAATGCCATTCGATTGGACCCATCTGGCTCTGCCATGATGAAAGCACGACTGTACAACCTGGTGAGGAGGCCCCGTGCATTCTGGCCACCTTTGCCGTAGCCCATCTAAAGGGGAAGAGACAATCAGAGTCCATCTAAAGCGGGGGAGACCATCAGAGTCTACCTAAAGGGGGAGAGAGAATCATAGGCGCTCTATCTCATCTCGTGCCCCCCCACCCCCACCCCATCAGAAAGCAGGCTCACTTAAGAAAGACAAATTGCTCTAACTGGTTTGGCTCAGTGGATAGAGCGTCGGCCTGCGGACTGAAAGGTCCCAGGTTCGATTCCGGTCAAGGGCATGTACCTTGGTTGCGGGCACATCCCCAGTAGGAGATGTGCAGGAGGTGGCTGATCGATGTTTCTCTCTCATCGATGTTTCTAACTCTCTTTCCCTCTCCCTTCCTCTCTGTAAAAAATCAATAAAATATATTTTTTTAAAAAAAGAAAGACAAATAAAAACAGTCCACAGGTCACTGAAAGCTCTGAGTGAGATAATGTGTTTTCAATAATAAAGCCAACACCTGTAAAAGAGTCTTTACTCTTCTGTGTAGAAATAAGTAAAGGCAAAGTAGCAAAAGCTTGACAGAAGCTATTCATTGCCTTATGGGTGAGGGAGGAGCTGGTGTGGCCCAGAATTGTGTTACTGTCCTGGAGAGCTTTCAGGGCTTCTCTGTTTTTTGAAATAAGACCTTTTCTCCTGCCAGTCCAAGGTACTATGCAAGGAAATAGTTCCCCTCCCACCATGCACACTGAGGGGGAACATCCTGAAACTGAAGGCTCCCTCACTTGAGTTGCCAATGTGTAGTTTTGTTTTGTTTTGTTTTTTACCTGAAGAAAATGGTTTCTTTATGGTTAAATAATCTAACCATAACTTTATGGTTAAGTACCTAACCCTGGCTTCTCCCATGTTGTCCCTCCCTAAGCCAAGTCAGATCAAATACATCTATCCCTGCCCCTTCTCTCACCATGTCATAAAACCCACCCTTAAAGTCTACCCAAGTCTTCAGAATGCTCCCTCCTCTGCTTGCTTTACCCTCATGTGGGTGTTTAGTTAGGGTTACAATGATTCAAGAGTCAGTTTTCAGAATAGACAGCAAGGAATGCAGTTGACCCTCCAACAACACAGGTTTAAACTGTGCACATCCACTTATGTATGACTTTTTTTTAATAAATACAGTCAGCCCTTCAGATCCACAGGTTTCACATCCTTGGATTCAACCAACCAGGGATTGAAAATAGTATTTTTACATTCCCAACCGTGGATCAAAAATAATGTTTTGATCTGCATTTTGTTGAATCTGTGGCTACAAAGGGCCAACTGCAGTTAAGTTTGGGGGGAGTCAAAAGTTATATATGAATTTCCAATGTGTGGGGGTTGGTGTGCCTAACCCCCTCATTGTTCAAGGGTCAACTGTAATTCCTTGAAGCTAAAGATTATTCGGTAGACAGGAGACAATCCCATCAGACAACCTCATGCTCTGGTTTCCTAGGGAAGTGTTGATATAAACAGTGTAACCACCATCAGAGCGAAGAAGTTGCGTGCTAACAGCCAACAGACCACACCTAACACATTGAAGGGTTCTACTTGGCTAACGCACTGTTGGCCCATGCCAGGTTTCCAGTTTTAACTAACTAGAGTTGCCTACATTTTCCAAGTGAGATACTTAAACCCTCAGATCTTCAGTCCAGAGATGTTTCTGGCTTCTCTTGAAAAAACTGTCAGATATAGCAACCCTAAGTCCACATGCTTACATGGCAACAATTAGTTGGAGCCGTGCACTTTCTAGATGCACCACCATACCCCAAACTTCCTACTATCCCCAAACTGAGGATCACTAGATGTTGAACATCTCACACTGACCTGCTTCAGTCACTTACAGTACCTGCCCATCCTCTGTCATATTTGAGTTTCCTAGCCCTGCCATTTCATAAAAAGTGGCCAACTGTCTTTCCAAGGGAGTTGTGGTTAAATAAATGATCCCTTCTTCCTTATAGGACAATACTCATAGTCTTACACAGCAGTGAAATCAATAGGAAAGCAAGACGATGCTATAATAATCAGGAATAAATGCAGGATTCAAAATAATAAAATTTTATTTCACAGTCTCTTTGAGGAGCCCATGATTTACCTACCATATTGATATCCGCTACTTGTCCTGTGCAGTCAGCTCGCCCAACACCTATGTGGTAGCCACTGAAGTTCTGAAATAGAGGAGGCTCTGGGGTGGTAGTCACTGGGTCCACCTGGGTGGTTGTGGGACCTTGTGTGAGTGTGGAGTGCTGAGGGGCTGTGGAGCCCTGGGTGGCCTGAGGGCTCTCAGTGGATGGAAAACCTGAATCCAAAAAATAGAATAAAATATTTGAGACTTGAACTGGGGTGGTAAACACACAGTACAGATGATGTATTGTAGAATTCTATAGCTGAAACCTACATAATTTTATTAACCAATGTCACCCAATAAATTCAATTAAATAAATAATATATAAAATGTTTAAAAAATAAAAACAGAGTAAGATATTTAAGAAACAACAATTCAGATCACTTATGTGTCAGCATTAGTTAGAACGCCTAAGTTCAGGTTCCTGAGGAAAAAAATCTTTGTATATTGTTTATGTGTATGATACACGGTGGAAAACATCTCAGGAACTTGTTTTATATCATTCCTAAGGATGATCTTTTTCTTTACTGCACATGTTTCAACTAAACAATCAAGGTCTCCATCAAACCTCCTTCAGCTTCTCACAAGCCATTCCTTGCAAACTCATCACCCTTCATTCACTCACCATGCACTTCTACACCAGCCAAACAAATCATGTGCCAGGTTCCTGGCACACAACCTACTAAACGCAGCCTCTTGGGATTCATTCTTGCCATTCTCTCCATCCAGAGTACTTATTTCTTCTACTCCACCAACCAATCTCCACTACCACCTTCAGAGTTGATTCATTTCCATCACACTCACATCCAGCTCAAACCCTCATCTCCAGGGTGCCACCCCAGCTGTCTCTACCCTGCTTTGATCTTCCTCAGCCTTCTCAAGACTTTTATTCTTTTTTTAAAGACTTATTCTTAAATATATATATATATATATATATATATATATATATATATATATATATGATTTTTAGGGAGAGAAGAAGGGAGAGGGAGAAAGAAACATCAATGTAAGAGTGAAACATCGATCAGCTGCCTCCTGCACACCCCCTACCAGGGATTGAGCCCACAATGTTGCTGGGAATCCAACCAGCAACCTTTTTCCGTGCATGGTACAATGCCCAACCCACTGAGCCACAACAGTCAGGGCTAAAGACTTATTCTTAATGCAACCTAGATCTTTGTATACGTGTTGATATACTTCTATCTTATGCTAATGATTCCCATGTCACCATATATGCATAAGTACACACTACATTTCTTATCAATATGTATATCACATATACATACAAATATCAGGGACGCAGAATAGCATTGAGAATAAAAGGACAGATGCCAAAAATCTGGATTAGAAAACTGATTTTACCAATTACTGGCTGAACAAATTACTTAAGCTATTCACCCCAATTTTTCTCATCTATAAAATAGAGATGATAATAATAATACCCTACTTCCAAGGGTTGTTTTGAACAATAAATATGTTACTGCATATAGAGCAGTGACTACCTTAGAGCTTTGATTTTATTTATATATTTAGACATCTTACATACACATTGTACTTGTTTGTTTCCAACCTGGACAACAGCCAGGGATGGCCAAGGCAGCAGAAGTCAGTGTCAGAAGGTACAAGTGCTCAGGAAGTACTTAGGCAAGAGATTAGCAACTAACTCATTATGGGATCCTAGACTTCCGGAGCTCAAAAAACAAAAACAAAAAAAACCTTAGAGATCACCTGGTCCAATCTCCTCAGTTTACATATGAGAATACTAAAGCCAAGACAGTGACTTAACCAAGAATTCAGAGAGCATATGCTTAATCAGGTGTCCAAACCAGATCTTCCAACTAAGAATCTGATGCGCTTTCAACCACATTCCAGAGGGAGTTAGAATCTGTGTCTGTTCCTCCCGGAGCCCACATTCTCTACAGGACATCTAGTGTTCCAAGAAAGGAAGCAGGAAGCTTTGCTATTGCTTTATTGATACTGACATAGGCATGTGGTGCCAACCAAAGCAAAACTTACATAGTCAAGGGCAAGCTCTTTGTGATCTCAAAGTCTCAGCTTTCACATCTATAAAATGGTACTAAGACTGGCATCAACCTTCATAGGAACCTTATTAGAATTAAATAAGAAACTGATGTAGGCTCCTGATTACAGTGCTTGCCACAAAGTAACCCTTCAATAAACAGCAACTTCCACTATGGAAATAGTTGCCGTAATTATAGACAACCTCCCTGAGTGTGTCTGTCTGTCTGTCTGTCTGTCTGTCTCTCTCTCTCTTTTGTTAATCCTCACCCAAGGATATTTCTCCCATTGATTTATAGAGAGGGTGAGAGGAAGGGAGTGGGTAGGGAGGGGGAAGGGAGGAGAGAGATCTACATGAGAGAGACACATCTATTGGTTGCCTTCTGCTCAAACCCTGACCAGGGCCAGGGATGGAACCTGCAACCCAGGTACGTGCCCTTGACTGGGAATTGAACTTTTGACCCTTCAGTCTGTGGGCCCACCCTCTAACCACTGAACAATACTGGCCAGGGCTCCCTGAGTCTCATTTTAAGAGCTAAAACTAAATAAGCCCTACAGAGCCTTTCCTATCTAGCAGTCCAGGACCCTGCTCTGCCCACTCCTGGCACGAGGATTTCTGGTCCTCTGTGTTTGCAGGAAATTCAAAGCACGGGGACATGGTAGAGAATACACTGGAAAAGAGAAAAGGCCACCGAGGAGAAAACCGGGGTTCAGACATGCATCTCCTTCTCCAGTTGGCCTGAGTCCAGCCCTCCCTTTACCTTGGTCAGAGCATTCAAACCCCACTGTCTTCTCTACTCATTTAACAGGTATAATATAACCTAGACTAGAGGTTACTTTATAAAGACCCATGGGCCCATTATTGCCTGTAAATAGAGCCTAGACAGTTTTTAAAAACTAAATTCATCTGTAGTGCTGAAAAAGAAATCAAGCTATGTCTAAACACCCAAATTTCTAGCTTCTCTTGAAACTCAGGAGAATTGAGTCCGTGTTTATCATAACAACAGTCAGCTGGCACTCAGGAGGGGCTGTGGACCCTCTTCACCAAAATTGCAGCTGCCTCATCCTGGTTCCCTCCCCACTCGAGTTCATTTACAGAGCGTCATTGGCCCTCCTGAGGGTGTGAATTCAACACTCCAGTCTTCAAGGCTTTTAAAAGACTAATTGATACTTAGTGGATCTTTCTTCTCCTTTCGCCTCCATTATCAGCATTATCAACAGACACTATTTCCTGCCTTAGTGTCCACAATAATGAGGAATTTCCTGCAGGCCTAGGCGCAGCATCCAAGAGAGCCCATGACACTTGCCTTTGGGATTTTCGATGGTCCCACTGGTGATAAACAAGAGGCTGAGAAGGGCCACCGTGATAGCAGTCATCATTATGAGGAGGAAAATCAGGAACGTCTCTAATGTGGAGAAGGTACGTTTGGCCATTTTTCCTAAGAAAGAAGCAGAGATGGAAGAAGAAATAAGGAAGAGACAGAAAAAGACAGAATCACAAATTAAAACACATGTGCTTCCATCTGCCTGAGACGTCTTAGCTCTTTCATATGAACAGACTATACCAGGCAAGTATAGAGCACATTCACCACTAGTTCCACATCCCAAGCCCATAGCAGACAAGACCAGTCAATTACAGCACTCTGATAAGTTCAGATGGGGTTTCCAAATCTTTCTCAGCACAGTACTCATCCTGGCATCCACCACTCATCATTTGGCATGGGCAGCTAAGTGAAAATCTATTTGCATCCCTCGGCTACATCACTGCTGCTTTCCTTCATGGTGATGATGCTGTTTATGGGTCTAGGTTGGAGCATTTCTGTCCACGGGGATGACGGACCCACCCACATTGTTTGTACTTGGGAGGAGGCTTGCTGAGGTGGCGGCTTTCCTCTGTGATCATAGACTAAGTAAAATTATCTTGTCCACGTGGAGGTGAAATCCATACCGTAGGCCTCTACACCCCATGTTCTAACTTTAAATACTACCTGATAAGAAAATGGCCTGGAAAGGGGGGTTGGCATCTCTGGTCTCAAGCCAGGTGTTAATAACATCTTCCTCTCCAGTGATAAGGATTTCACACATTTTGCAAACCTTGTAGCAAATGAAGAGGATAAAAATACAAATGCCCCTGTGTTCTACAAAAGCAGAAAATGTCCTTACAAATTCCTTAGGATATTTTAGGAGGAGAATTCATCATTACGCGGAGGGACTATACAAGCTAGAAAGTCGTATAACAGGAGAAAGTATAATAATGGTCATTAAAAACTGGATTCTGAAGTCTGACTCCAGAATTCAAATCTCATTTCTGCCACTTACTGCAACTGAACTTGGGAAATCCCAGACAATGAGCCTCAGTTTCTCCATCTGTAAATAGGAATATGATGGTGATCATTTTAGTATCTATCTCGTAGAGTTCCCATAAAAATAAGAGGAGATGATGCAAGTAATAATTTGTTGGTTCCATGGAATGTAATAAGTGCTCAAAATGTTGACATTCATCACTGGGTTCCAAATTGGCAAAGACTCTGTGTTCTTCATGGTCCTTGAAGGGCGTTTATATGAGACCATTGGAGGATTATTGGAATCACAGGAAGGGACTTGCTTTAGGAAACCTGAGCAGTGAAATGGGATTGGAATCCCACGTCCTGCCTCCGCCCCAATGGTGGCTAAGATGCCGCCACCCCCAGGAGTTGTAAATTGGCAACAAACAATGGTGTGTAGTACAGCCCAGACAATTTTTTTGTTTCAATTTGACTTAATTGACAAGATAAAAGGTTAAGTCTCACAATTTTTCTATAGAGTCCACATTTACAAATCTGAAACTTCAAATTTCTTTCAAAATACTTTCTAAAATGTGGCAACACTGAGCCAGCATTCCCATTTGCCAAAAGTTTCAAAACTTGGTAGGTGCTGTTCTTTTTAGATGGTGCATGCCTTCTCCAACTTGCCATAGCCCCTACCCCATGGGTCTTGTATATCTAAGTTACCACCTGGTCTTGGTAGTCATTTTATTTTGCAACCCCTGGACTAGAGGTTAAAAATCAGTCACCCAGCAAACACTTCAGAGGAAGGGCTGATCTGGGAATGGACAAGGAGACTGAAACGTCTTCCTAAACTTCCTGGTTATTGGTAGACTTTCCTCATATGGCACCATGACCACCATCAAGATCAGCAGTAGGAACAACTTTAAATTTAGGGCAGAACAAATTAGTTCTGCATCTGGGTCCCAGGTTTCACTGACAGCCCCCAGAAGTCAGGAAGCACATCTAAGATATGCCTCTGAAACTGATGATCCAAAGAGGTTTATTAGTCATTAGCTATTGTTTCAGTAGCAAACTTCAAACCCAGTACACCTAGTTCTTGCTCTAAGCCAGGGGTCCTCATATTTTTTAAACAGGGGGGGCCAGTTCACTGTCCCTCAGACCGTTGGAGGGCCGGACTATAGTTTAAAAAAAAAACTATGAACAAATTCCTATGCACACTGCACATATCTTATTTTGAAGTAAAAAAAACAAAATGGGAACAAATACAATATTTGTATTTGTATGTGGCCCTTGGGCCATAGTTTGAGGACCCCTGCTCTAAACTTTGGTTTCTGTAAGCCTCTCTGTTAGCTGAGACAACTTCTGTACAAAAAGGGCAATAAAAAAATGGATGACGGACAAGTGGACCTCCCAACCCCAGATCATCTACAGGCACATTCTATATGTAAAAAATGTAGTCATGTGGCAGGAGCCTGTGTAACAAACAACAAAATCATACTTTTTTTTTGCTAGTTTTTCTCTGGTGACTGATTACCACTACCAGCCTTTGCACAAGTCAACAGCAGCACTTGATTTAACATCAGAGTTTCCACCTCTTACTCAGATTTCAGTGATGTGTTTCACCACTCTTACTTTGTTGCCAGAATTACTGCCAACATATCACAATTCTTTTTGAAGCCATTAGTACTATTTATTTCTCATAATGATTAAACTCTGATTTCAAACATTAAAGCAAATGTCTTGTCTGCTTCAGAAGGCAAATGGACCAAGAATTACATTTTAAAGGAATATGCATTTCCTTATGGTTCCCACTTAATCTAGCATAATCCTAGAACAGTGTTTCTCAACCTGTGGGTCGCGACCCCTTTGGGGGTTGAACGACTCTTTCACAGGGGTCACCTAAGACCATCGGAAAAGACATATATAATTACATATTGTTTTTGTGATTAATCACTATGCTTTAATTATGTTCAATTTGTAACAATGAAAATACATCCTGCATATCAGATATTTACATTATGATTCATAACAGTAGCAAAATTACAGTTATGAAGTAGCAACAAAAATAATTTTATGGTTGGGGGTCACCACAACATGAGGAACTGTATTAAAGGGTCGCGGCATTAGGAAGGTTGAGAACCACTGTACTAGAAGGTCAGTGATGAGGCTCTAATGAGACAACAGCAAGCCACTTGTCACATCTTTACCATGCTGAAGTGCCTATTGCTCAAGACTGTGAAAGAAAAAAGTAATGATATGGCAAAATGGGTTTCCAAAGCTAAGAAAATGGGGTGGAGGTTTGGGGTTTCATCAAGATCTCTGAGGCAATGGATGACTCAAGACCCATCCCTCCCTCTCCAAGAAAATAGAGGCATTCTTACCTTATTCAACCCCTCAAAAGATTTCTTGCATCCAGGAAAGCAAATGGTGGTCCAAATTCTTGTTTCCTCCCCCTTGCACGTTGCTCAGCTAAGACTTCTCAGCACTTTCTGATGCCTACAGAGGAAAGATCTTTCACAGTGACGTCCCGAAGAGTTCAAGTTCTCATTATCGTAACTTTGTGGGCTGGGTACAAGGATAAGATTAAAGTGTATTGATAACAAATGGCTTACACACACTCTCTCCTGGGGCAGCCTAACACTGAGGTAGAGTTGCAGAAGGCCTGCAGGGCTGAAGGTCAGTTCTATGCAATGTGTACAAGCTGGAACAGGAAGGAAGGAAGGAAGGAAGGAAGGAAGGAAGGAAGGAAGGAAGGAAGGAAGGAAGGAAGGAGGGAGGGAGGGAGGAGGAGGGAGGGAGGAGGGAGGGAGGGAGGAGGGAGGAAAAGCACCTGCTTTATTTACCATTGGTCACTCAACCACATTAGGGTGGATTAGAGTGGGCTATGGGTCCCACTGGGCAATATTTACACTGATTTCAGAACAGAAAAGCATTTTTAATTTTTAGATTTTCATCTGTAAAAAGAACACAAAATTCTAGATTAACTAAGAATGTGAATAATTAGAGACAACAGAGTAAGAATGCTGGGCAATCATTAAAAATTATATTGAAGGAAAGCAGGGGAGGGTAGGTGAATGGAAAGAGATCAACCAAAGAACTTGTATGCATATAGGCATAACCCATGGACACAGACAGTAGGGTGGTGAAGGAAGGCCTGGGGCCGGGTGGGGGTGGGGTGGGGGAGAGGGGCAGGCTAGAAGGGGTCAGGGGGGGGGGGGGAAGAGGAACATCCATCATACTTTCAACAATAAAGATTTAAATTTAAAAATTATATTGAAAAGAAAACAATGACATGAAAAATTACTAATATTAGATAATTTTAAGTTTATAAACATTTAATCCCATTTGTGTCAAGTAGACATTATTTATATAGGTATGGTCCAAAAGACTAAAAGAAAGTACAGCAAAATGTTAAGAAGTAATTATATGATGTTAAGATTATGGATGGGTTTGGGTTTTTTCCCCCCACCTTTTGGCTCTTGGTATTTTCTGTAATAGCCATGTAGCACTTTTGTAAAGGGAAAATAAAATGTTTACCTCCTCTTGGAGAATATATACCAGTGGTCGGCAAACCGAGGCTCTCGAGCCACATGCAGCTCTTTGGCCCCTGGAGTGTGGCTCTTTCACAAAATGCCACGTGTGGGAGCGCACGTACAGTGTGATTGAAATTTTGTGGCCCATGTGTAGAAGTCGGTTTTTGGCCTGGGCGAGTCTATTTTGAAGAAGTGGCGTTAGAAGAAGTGGGGGGTGTTGGTCGGTTGGGCGACAGGAGACAAGGTGCAGGTGGGCCGCGGGATATGCAGCGCTGGGGAGGCGCACACGATTCATACATGAATTGAGTGAGCCAGTACCCTAATTAAGTTAATAACAATGTACCTACCTATATAGTTTAAGTTTAAAAAATTTGGCTCTCAAAAGAAATTTCAATCGTTGTACTGATATCTGGCTCTGTTGACTAATGAGTTTGCCGACCACTGATATATACCATCTAACAGCGTGAAGTTAAACAGTAGCCCACAGAGACAAAGAGAGCGAGAAGGAGGCCAAAGCCCTCTGCTTTGCCAAGTAAACCCAACCTGTCCAGGAAGCACTTTGAAGATGACACAGGCCACTTAATTCCTGGCTGAGTTTGGTCCATCCCTCATTTATTCCAGCTAATAAATGAGGCAGGAATGAAGGACTTAGAATCTAAACACTTTGCAAGCCCCTAATGAAATGCAAGATCTAGGCAATGATCATCCACGGCTGGCTGCTTATGTCACCAAAAGAGAGACAAGCAGGTATCGCAAGCCTCTGAGTGGTGCACACAAACCTCTCAAGTATTCTGATTAAACCCAAATAAAATCAGCCTCTAGCTGTAAGTGCCTCTTTATAGGAAATACAAAACATGGGGGAATACGTCAGAGGATAATGCGGAGACACAGGAAGCAAAACCCAGACTGTGAGAGACTCTCTAAGACAAGTGACCCAGGTCCTTTAACAAATACATTGGAAGTGGAGAGGGAGAGAAAGAGCAGAAAGTGGAGAAGGGGGAGGGCAGGGGGAAGAGGCGGGAGAGAGAGAGAAGGAAAACAGGAGGAGGAGAAAAGACTGGAGGGGAGAGCAAGGCAGGGTGGGGAGAGGGGCCAGGAAGCTATAGATTAAAAGAAGCTGAAGAGACATCAATCGACTGCATGTTGTAAGCACTAAACCACCATTATCTGGAACTTGATTCAAACAAACTGTTTTTAAAATTATGAGACAATTGGGAAAATTTGAACACCAACTAGATATTTGATGATATTTAGGGGTTACTGCTTTAAATATTAGTGTAATAATGATATTTTATTAGACTTTTTAAAAAAAATCCTTATCTTTTCGATACATTCTGAAACCGATAAAAATAAAATACCCAAAGTGCAAAACTCTGATCGATGGATGGATATATAGGTGGATAGATGATGGACAGATGGAAGGACAGATGGACGGGGAAAAAGCTTTGTTCTTTAATATGCCAGTGGACGGGAGAGAGTGGGTTAAAACCACTGTGGAAAGTATTGTTGAGAGCTTCACTCTCCACTCTTTTTACACCCAGCTAGGGTGCACAGGCGGACCCCCATGTGCCGACAGTCCCAGACGTGTTTGAGGTTCTGCCTTTCAGAAGCCCTAGTGCGAGACTTCCATTCAGAACTGAGCCACTGGGAAGAGAGGCAGGGCCTGGGACGTGGAGGTTACTGGTTTGGATCACGGCAGCGGGACTCTGCTGACAGTGTGGTGGCTGCTTCTGGATGCCGCAGCTGCTTCCTTACTCCATGACCGTGACAAGGCAGCCCACCCCTTAGCAGCTCCGTTCCCCAGTTCACATTGGGCAGTAGTTCCTAGAAGCTCAACCTCGATTCCCTGTCTTTGGCCTTCACAACAGGTCTGCAAGTTATCTCTTTCCACTGATAAACCTCTTTCTCCTTAAGCTAGTTGGAGTGGATTCTGTTATCTCCAGCTAAGAACGCACCCAAGCTACCCCTCAGCAAAGTGGGCAGCGGACCTCCCTTTGGGGAGGGTAAGCTTTCCAGTGGCTGGGCACTGTGTAATCCTCGCTGCCTCTGGGAACATATGTAAAGTTAAGTGGTGAGCAGTCTGGCACAATAAATTTCCATTAGGGCCAAAAAGGGCTACCCTGGTGATACCTTACCACCTCCTGGGTTTTGGGCAGGACTGGAAAATTCCTGGGAACCCCAAAGCAGTTCCACCATCAGTTGACTATGTATAGAATCATCTTTTCACTGGTCTCAGTTGAATCTTGACCTCAAACCACAAATAAACAACAGATGAAAGAAGGGAGTCCCTTCTGTTCCAAGCTGGAGAGAGTTTCTTGTTACAACCCTTCTGCACCTGGGCTATGCCGAGCCTGGGGGTGTGACTAGGCGCCGTGCTTCACTGCAGGTGGGAGCCCAAGTGAAGGGAGGGCTCAGCTCCACAGTGGCCGGGCCAGGCTGGGCAGGGCAGGAAGATGGCGCAGGACAGAGGAGCACACCAGGGCTCTTCTCCCCCTGGGGACTCACAAAGTCCAGGTTCCCAGCAATCCTGACTCTTCTGCTTTCCTCCAAGGACAGGAGAGATCAACTACTCAAGGGCTACAGTTTTTCTCCCCAAATTTATCCCAGTCCTACCTCCAACACAATGCGCAAACTGATAAAGAGAGATGTTGAGGCTATGGGAAGGCCTGGAATTTGGAATCTGAAGATTGAGGCTCTTTTCCTCAGTGACCTTCATTTTCCTCATTGCAAAAAAAAGGGCAGACTAACAACCCTGGTCCAGTACACGAAATGTTGTGGGTTCCATTCCTGATCAGGGCACATACCTAGATTGCAGGGTTTAATCCCTACTTGGGGCATGTACAGAAGGCAATTGATCGATTTCTCTCACCTCTCACCTCTCTCTCTCTCTCTCATCTCTCTCTCTCTCTCTCTCTCTCTCTCATCAATAAAAACACATCCTCAGGTGAGGATTTAAAAATTTGGATTTGCACAACTTCCTTAATTCTCTACTGTTAGATACCCAGTGTGGGGCTACAGAACCTTTGCAGAGTATTTGGAGATTATTCTCTGATGATTTATCTTTTTCCAAAACCATAGACAAGAATTTATTGCATTTGGCAGTGACAAATTTGACCTGTTTGCCATACAAGATTACGAAGGCAGATTGGGGGGAAGCAGGCTGCAGCTTCATTTATCATTATTTCAGGGACAGGGTGACAATACTGTTTGATGTAATTCTTCCCCTCTGCATAAATCTCAGAGGCTTAGCATCTCCCACCTGCATTGTGCACTGTGGGAAAAGTACCACCCTGTCCATTGATAGAACTTGGAAAAGAAAGGACCAAGAGAAGCAGAAAGCAACATGCTTGCATCACAGTCCAGCATGACTGGATATTCTCTCTGGCCAGTGGGGGACAGGATGACCTCAGTGGAGCTTGACATGAAAGTATTTGTCTTTCTTATACTGGGTAGGACCAAGCCTGAGAAAGAACAGTGCTTGGTGCCCTAGCCGGTTTGGCTCAGTGGATAGAGCATCGGCCTGCAGACTGAAGGATCCCGGGTTCAATTCCGGTCAAGGGCATGTACCTTGGTTGCGGGTTCATCCCCAGGAGGGGGTGTGCAGGAGGTGGCTGATCGATGTTTCTGACTCTCTATCCCTCTCCCTTCCTCTCTGTAAAAAATCAATAAGATATATTAAAAAAAAAAAGAACAGTGCTTGGTGAGAACTGTTCTTTTCTGTGCCTGGAGCAAGTGACTTGCAACCATTCACAGAGGATCCCTCACTAGACCAGCTAAAAAGCAAAAGGGGAAGAGGATCAGGCCATCCCCATGCTGGAGAGCAAATGCATGCATTTCTCACCTTCTCTGCAGCTGCAATATGTTCAACTTGTCCCCAAGGACAATCCACTTAAGATGCAGGAGGAAAAGAAAAACATTCTTGCTCATATGTATCCACCTGAAGAGATAACACTTAACATCCTGGGCATGTCATTGATTTGGGATGATGATAAGGGTTAGGAGGCATCTGAAATGCCCACACTCAATGGGTACAGCCAATGTACCCTGTGTGAAGGCCAGGACTGAGCCTCGGTGTGAACCAAAAGCTGAGCAGGTTTTGGGTCTTGAGGGACTGAGGTTAAAGTATGGAGTTACCACCCAAGGTTGGTGTATTCTCCAGGAATCGAAGGGCCAGCCTAGGAAGTCCATGAGCTAAATAAAGCTAGAGCTCAATGATGGGTGGAAACCATGCAGGAATCCCAAGCTTGCAGGAGCCAGAGGCAGGATCCAACTCAAATATGGAGCCAAGACAAAGTCAGGCAGGGATGGAATCTAGGCTAAAGCAGATGAGGCACAGAACGAAGAAGTTGGTGGTCTTGGGCAAAGACCCAAATCACCTACAGGTACTATTTGTGACTCCATTAAATGTGTCAGTAGATTAAAGAGACTCGCATGGGTTGGGCTAGCTAATCACACCAAGACATGAAAGACAACAACTTATTGAGCTATTACTGTGTGGACACGTATCAAGCCAGGGCAAAAAGGATAGCCATCTTTTTAAAAATAATAAAAAATAAAATCAAATAAACTTATAGAACTCTTTTGTGTCTTCCAGACATTGTTATGATAACATTATATGAATTCACTCATTTGATATTTAAGGATGATACTATTCCTATCCCCATTTTACCTTTAAGTTAAAAAGCAAACAAGACAGAGAAGCATCCATCAGACCGTCAAACCTCAGAGGGAAGGTAGGGGAGGGTGGGGGTAAGAGGGCGAGATCAACCAAAGGACTTGTATGCATGCATATAAGCATAACCAATGGACACAGACACCAGCGGGGTGAGGGCATGAGCAGGGGGAGGGGGGCAATTGGGGGGATAAGGACACATATGTAATACCTTAATCAATAAAGAAAAAAAAAGCAAACAAGTGAGTCAGAGAGAAAACAAAGAACCAAAGATCATACTGCCAGTAGGAGACCAAGCTGGATTCAAAACCAGATCATGTGCCTTCAGAAGCCTCTCACTTAACCATCAGCTACACTATGCATCACAGCATCTACCCTTTACTAGTATGAATATGCCTGATAGCCTTACAATAACAATAAAATAATGCCTACAATGTAGTGAAAAACACAACCCTCACAGTAAGAAGAAATCAAATACTGAGAGTCAGGGACTGTGAGAAGAGGTAAGGATTGTTCTAACATCATCTAGTTTGACCCCTCTGTCATAGAGACAAAGTGAAGTTACTTGCCCAAGGTCACTGTGATGGAGACTGGCAGTACTCATCCATATCTGGTCCTCCGCTCCTTTGTGGGCATACAGGAAGGGCATCAGCTCCCTGGTAGTTACTGGTCAATGGGCTGTGTGTGGCAGTGACATGTGTTATTCCGGGACTGAAGTATTTTAATGTGGAGGCATTTGAGAGGGGGTGTGAGCTCTTTGTGATATCTCTTCCTCTGCTGTGTTGACCCTGATAACTTCATGTCCTAGATGATACGTGACAAGATCCCTGAGTCACCACTTCGAAGAAATCTACCTCAGGGAGTCATCAGACCAGAGTATACTTTGCATAAACAAGAAGCAAATGCTTATGTGTTAAGCAACTAAGATTTAGAGCGGATTTTTGATGACCTCAGCAAGACCCCCACCCATCCTCATTAACATAGTCACCTGATTAACACCAGCTAATAAAGGTGACTCCTTAGCTAAATTATAAATCTCCTTTTAAAATTTATTTCAGTTCCATAAATTCCACAAATCAAATGGTTTTTAATTCTGGGTAACCACATGCAGAAAGATGAAAAGGGAATTAATTAATTATATTAATTTCAAAATATACTAAAATCTCTCTAATTCAGAGGTCACATTTTATGCAATCTCAACTCTAAGACATAGTTAAAAATGAGAAATAAATACTTAAAAACCCAGAAACTTATTAAATAAAGTCCATGCTTTTTATACCACATGAGAGATTCAAGTCCATGGAGAATTTGGTGACTTTTTATTCACATGAAGCAGGTACACAAGTAGCAAAAGTTATAACTTAAAGAGACTCACATGAAAATGACTCATGACAATAATCAGTGGTCAGAGTGACAACTTGAGTCGTTTTTAACAATCCCTAAGACAGCAGAAGAATGTGTAAAATAATTTGAAAAAAATTTCCTCCAAGATTTTTTATTTTTAAGTTCAGAGTTTAAAAAGAAGGAACTCCAACTTTTAAAGCTGTCAAAAATATAAAGAGGAAGATAGAGACAAAGATAACTAGACTAATCCATTTCAAAATGCTACCATGTTTTCCTTGAGGTGGGATTTGGGGATTTGATTGTCTGTATTTTACTTTATCTATTTAATTTTTCTGTAATAATTATGTATTAGTTCTGTGGTAAAAGCTAATTTTTTTAAGGATGATTGCAGGATATGAAAAAGAGACATGGAATAAATACTTTAATTCTCCAACTAGGCTTTAAAAAAAAAAAAAAGGAGGCTAAAGTCTGCTAGCCCATTGTTATGCATCGTCAAATGAAGAATAGCCACTACTAAAAATAGAGTTTCTGTTTCTTTTCGTGGCTACATGAGACAGACTGTGCTCACTTCAGACTCCATCTTGGTTGAGCTCATCCGTCAGTGGTATGATTATCTGGGAGGTGTAGGAATAATGAGGCCTCAACTAATTTAGTCAGAGCCAAGTTCTGCCTGCTTATGCATTTCACTAATGAGAAAACAGGCTGAGCTGCCTTTTCATGTTCCGGGCAGCTGAACCTTGGATGCCCCGTAAGAGATAAAGACTCTTCTGAATTAGATAATTATATTGGTATTTACATAAGGGAATTGATACCACCAGGTGGCATAGAGCTGTGCTACACCAAGTTGCTACACCTGCTGCCTCATAAACTAGTCCAAAGGTAAAGACACGATTGAAGACCAGCATTTTTTCCATGCCTATGTATTAATTTCAGGGTTGATATGTTCAAAAGATGTAGCTACTGATTCAGCCTGAGCACTGACCAATTAGAACAGATGCCAGGGTAAACAGCTGGCATGGCTGTACCAGTGCCTTCCTGCCAAACATCAGCCCACCTTGGTGAGTTTTTTTTTAAAAACTGGAATTATGAATTGTCTGAGGGGTTTCTTTTTTTCAGAGACTCAATCATTGAATTATAAGCATTATAAGCAGAATGAATAGTCATTCAAAGAAAAAAAAAAGGCCCTCCAATCTCACCTCACACTGCTAAAAATATTATTTCAATCCATCATGAAAGTGACAGGCTACCCATTGTGGATTTATGTAGACCTTATAACACCACTAAAGGAAGAAAAAACCAAAACATCTGAAACCTGGCGTGATGCTCCTGACAAGCCTTCCAGTTCTGCTGGGGGAGGAAACTTCTGGCCAAACCACAGTTTCTGCCACAAAGAAACTGAATTATGAGATGAAAACAAACAAACAAACAAAAACCGTCTTTCTCCAGCTTAGGCAGGTTATAAGCCAAATTATCCTTGAAAGCCCTTTGCAAGGAGAAAAAACAAACTCAATTTGCAGAGGAGAAAAATGAGACCATGAGCAATGCTTAAAATCTTACCCAGGCTGCCTCCCTCACATACATATCGAAGGCAGAAGTAAATAAGTGGGGTACATTGGTCAGCCCCTCTCCTACATGTGGGGTGCTTTACAGCAGGTAAGTAGCTGCGTGGAACCTGCAGATGTCTGCGACGGAACCAACCGCACAGATGCGATGGCAAAGAACAGTGGCTGTCGAGGAGACAATAGGGATCAATGAAGACTGCAGCAGCCAGACAGTGTGTGCCAATCGGAAGGGGGCAGCCACCACTCGTTGGTGCCATGAGGAAATGAAGGCCCAATGTTGATAAGTCTCCATTTTTTAATGGAAAGTCAGAAAAATAGGTATTTATCTAAAATGTCTTGATTTTCAAATGTAGGCAAACAAATTTTTTTTAAAAAAATTTATCATTTAGGTCAAAACTATGTGTGACCAACTGTCCAGGCCACAAGTTGCAACCTCTTCTTTTAATCCATTGCTTCATTCAGAAATATTTTCTGAGCATCACTGGAGTAGTAGATACTATGCTGTACCTAAAGGATACAGGTCATAAGACAAAATTTCTGCCTTCACAAAAAAACCTTACAATCGAGCCCTGGCCAGTGTTTCTAAGTGGTTAGAGCATCAGACCTTGCAGTGAAGGGTCTTGGGTTCAGTTCCCAGTCAAGGGCACATACCTGGGTTGCAGGTTCCACCCCCAACCCCAGTGGGGCCATATGTGGGAGACAACCAATCAACATTACTCTCTCCTTCTCTCTCTCTCTCTCTCTCTCTCTCTCTCTCTCTCTCCCTCTCGACCACTCAACCTCTTTCCTCCCCTTCCACTCACTCTAAAAACATCAATGGAAAAATATCCTCCTGTGAGGATTAACAACAACAACAAAATCTTAATGTGTGATAGAGATAATTCACAAATAATTATAATACTGGACTATTCATTCCTCTGTGGTACGTAACGGAACCCTAACCCAGACCTGAAGGGAGTCAGAAATGGCTTTGCCAAATAAGTAATATTTAAGACCAGAAGGGTAGCTCTTAAATTAATATGTCAGTTAGCTTTGGCAACATAACACCCCATTTCAAAACTTAATAGCTTAAAATAACCACTTGTTTTGCTCATGATTCTGTAGGCTGGCAATTCGGCTGGGCCCAGCTGGATAGTTCTGCTGATCTGGGACCTGTGAATATATCCACAGAGAGCTGCTGGGTGGTTGGGGTTGGCTGGGAGCTGCTGGTGTAGCATGGCCTCTGCTGGGAGAGCTGGTCTCTGTTCCCCTTGTTCTCTCATTTTTCAGCAGGCTGGCCCAGGGCTGTTCACAGGGGGCTGGGTAACGTTCCAAGGGAATGAGTGGAAATATACGAGCCTTTTGGAGGTCTAGACTCAGACCTGGCACACAGTAACTTCCATTGCACTGTGTTGAAGCAAGTCCCAGGGCCAGCCCAGACTCAGGGGAGGAGGAATGGTCCCCACCTCTTGAGAGGAAGTCACATTGCAGGAGGTGTGGGTTCAGGGAGGGGTGGAGAACTATGGCCATTTTGACAATCTCTCTCAACAGAGGAGAATGGCACGTGCAAAGGCCTGAAGGTAAGAGAGAGTAGATGGAGTTGGCACCCTCCAGATTGTTTGGTATGAAAGGAACAGAGAAGGCCAAGGGGGAACTAAGAAAAGACATGACAAGTGTGGTCAGAAGAAGCCAGGTTGTGAAGGACCTACCATGTATGCAGCCCAGAAATAGAAAGATTAAAGATTAAAAAAAAAAGCTTTCTCTCTTATGTGAGGAATATAAGACAGGTGCCAAACAAACATAGAATATAATGCAAGGTTGAACATAAGCATCCTAAATAAAATGCTCTGGGAGCTCAGAAAAAGGAGATAACATATCTAGTTTGAAAAATAAGAGAAGGCTTCATGAAGGAGGTAGAATGAAGCTGAACTTTGAAGAACAAAACAATTTTGCATGTAGAGATATAAAGGTGGAAGTCTCAGTATTAGTTAAGTACAGGGGAAGGGAAGCCCAAACTTTCTATCTTCTATGTATATGAAAGCCTAAGTTACTTGCCAACTGGCCTACCGGTCAGTAGCTATGATGCACACTGACCACCAGGGGGCAAACACTCAATGCAGGAGCTGCCGAGCTGTGGTGACTTGGCAGCTGCGGTTCTCGGGTGATGCACCCAGAACCAGAGAGGAAGAAATCCTCGGGGGATGTTGGAGAGATGGTTTCAGCCTGATCCCACAGGCCAGACGGAGGGAACCCACTGGTGCATGAATCCAGTGCAAGAATCCATGCACCAGGCCTCTAGTGGTTGGCAAAGAGTTTTGTTTGTTTGTGCAGTTTGGCAGAGCTGAGGGCAGCAATGCTCCATCAATTTTGATCTTGACCTCCTAAAGGATGATGTTCATACATGACGTTCTCCCACATTCATATCACGATGATGCCAGAGTTAAGACAGCACATAGTGTTACATAAGCTCACCAGACCTCTGGTCATTACCTCACCCTCTCCTGCCCATTGTGACACTGAGTTTGAGAATCACGAACGTAAGTTTTCCTAGGGTAGCAATGAAAGAAGCAGCTGAGAAGATAAGTTAGGTTCTCAAATGCCAGGCTGATGAATTTTAACCTAAGGAAGGCAGTAAAGAGCCCCAGAATGTTTCTGAGTACAATAAATACATACATTGAGGTGATTTTGCAAACATACATCTGACAAAAGTGGAAAAAATGCAACAGAAAGAGGCTGAAAGAGAATGTTTCTTTTTTATCCCCTGGCCATGGCAGGCATCACTAATCAATCCAGGGACTTTTTCTAGGGAATCTCAGATATAGCCTCTGAATTCTTCCTAACTAGTGTTCTACTGGTACAGAAGAAGGTGGAGTTTAAAGGCAAATGGGAACCTAAAGGCTGCCCTGGGGCTAGAGACAGGCAACCATTTAAGAGGTGAGAGCCCATTGGGGAGGGAAGCAGAGCCAAGGTGGCTTGTAGAAATGAAAACAGGGAACACTTGAGAAGTGTGAGTGAAGTATGGGGTTTGACACGGGTTCAGTTGGGAGCTGAAGAAGAGGAGAAAACCAAATATCATTCCAGCTTTTTTAAGATTGGAGGGAACTGTGGTACCAATAAGCAAGAAAAAGGAAACTTGGGAAAACAAACTAATTGTAAAGGTTAGAAGAAATGGATTCAGCTTGAGTGTTGGGTATAAACACCAGGCCTAAAAGCATTGGAATGAGGGCTGAAGCTAAAACAAAAACCTCACATAGCATTTCTGCCAAGATTCCAGCAACACTGAAAAGACTGCATATGGGAGAGAAACTTCCATTTCCCCTAAAAATGCAATATCGTTCAAAATTCTTGGCAAAACCCAGAATAGGAAACAAGGTGAAAAAGTGATTGGCAAAGAGTTTTGTTTGTTTGTGTGGTGTTTTGTTTTGTGGTGTGGTGTGGTGTGCTGTGTGTGTGTGTGTGTGCTGTGTGTGTGTGTGTGTGTGTGTGTGTGTGTGTGTGTGTGTTTTGCATAAGAAACCCTAGGGAGAAATGACTCCTGCGTTGCATATGGGCCACAACCGCACAAGTTGAAACCTGAAGTTTCCTACTCCACCTTCCAACGTCTGCTCTGTCTGAAGCTCAGAGTTAATAAAATACCTGAAAAACTTGATCTAATTATGAAACCCATGCTCTTGCTACCTCTAACGTGAGATCATTTTTCACCCAACAAAAGTGGGAACCCAGGTTTATTGGAGAGGAGCTAAATTTCCATTGCAGGGATATAATAAAGAATTATAACTTAGAGTATGGCTTCTGGATTAACATATCCTTGAGTTCAAATCCCAACACTGCCCTAACCTGAGGATGTCACTTAACTTCTCTATGCACCTATTTCCTCATCTGTAAAATGGAAAGAGTAATAGTATTCACATCTTAAAGTTGTTGTGAGGATTGAGAAATACATGGTACAATGCACTCAATTATTAAATATGATTGCTTCACAATCACCCTTACTCTTTTTTGTATAGACACTCTTTCAAATGCTAATGATTAATTCCCCTTATATATTAATGTAATCTATGGGGAGTTCTCACATTTTCAAAAAGAAAAATTTCCTTCGGTTTAGCATAAGTAGATGAGAAACTTCAAGAACCTGCTTATGAATGAATGACTTCTATGATGGGAATTCTTAGAGACTTCCCCATTCTTTGAGAGGACATAGGTAATGCTAGCCATAGTGTTAATCTGCTGTGAGATGCCAGTCTTACACAATCTCCTCGTATATGAAGTTAGGAAGATGGACTTCAACAAACGACCTTCCACATGTGCATATGCCAATTTCTTCTTGCTTCTTCTTCTACCAACCCAACAAGGTATTTTAGAAGTCGAGTATTCTTTCACTTCAGCTCCAAAGACTTACTTATGAACTCTTCCTCTTATTAATATAGTAACATAAAGATAGGGCTCTGGGGTTAAATTAGCATTGTTCAGGGATCTGGCCATTTAGGAAAGTATGGCCTGCCCTGAAAAGGCGACCTGGCCGGAGTCCCCCCCATTTGCAAACTCGTAGATCTGTTCTGCCAGGTAAACCTGATCCTGGGTCTATTGTAATGTTCTACCACAAGACAAAATAGTTTCTTCCTAAGGCTATTTTTTCTCCTAATATCCTAACCCAGCACATGGTTTCTTTATCAAAGACTTTTCTGCAGCAAGTATTGGCAGTGGTGTGTGGCTAAACAGCTGAATCTCCAGGAATAAAAAGCTCTTGCGCATCACATTTGCCAATTTCTGTGGTGTAACTACTCTTACCATGGCTGATTTCAGGCTACCATAGGAAGTCACTGAAAAGTAAAGTTGGGAAGATCTGTGTACAATTGGTTCCACTGAACCGATAGGAACTTTCTTCAACACACAATTGTCACTGCACAAACCACCTCCTAAACCAACAAGTTTAATCTCAAGTATAGTCTCAGATGTCAGTCCTGTCCCTGGAGACAATGTGGAGCAAGAATTGAGGCTGGATCCTTCAGGTGACTGTTGAAACCCTATCCAGATGGTACACATTACTTTGTTTTGTATCATAAATCAATTTTGAGGGTTTTCTTTACGCCACTTGCTCTTCCCAGCCCAGGGTAGCCTGCAAGAGCAATCAGGAAATGTGGGTGCAATGAAAACAATGTTGAAAACAGTCCCAGGAGATTCTCTGAGGCCCTTTAGGGAACTCCTTTCTTGGCAGAATCCCAAGAAGCTCAGGTTACCTTCCTGAGCAGACATTAAAATTCTCCTTGCAAGCCACCAGTGCCGTTCTCTGCACTGCCCTCTTGTGGCGTCACTAGCCGCCGCAGTCTGGGGATGACTAACCGCTGATCACCTTCTTTCCTTCTTTTCAAGTATCTTACTGGCGCTGAAGCTGTTCTCAGTAAGGTATGAGGAAAGCCTCGTGAACCTTGGGACCCCACCTTTTGGGGGAAATGTGGGACAAATTCCCTCATGCTGAATGGGAGGATAGCTAGATAGCACAACTTAGAGCCACAGCCAAAGTGTCCCTTACTGCAGGGAGCCTGGGTGTCAGGGTTCCATCTCTTTAGTGTGACCTCCAATTTAATGTTGGTGATATGGGTTGACTCTTATCCTCCTGTTTTGGAGTCTAGTTTGTTTGTTTGTTAATCATCACCTGAGGATATTTTCCCATTGATTTTTAGAGAGAGTGGAAGAAAGGGGGAGTGAGGGAGGGAGGGGAAGAGAGAAAGAGAGAGGGAAAGAGAGAGGGAGGGAGAGGGAGAGGGGGAGAGAGAGAGAGAGAGAGAGAGAGAGAGAGAGAGAGAGAGATTCATCTGAGAGAGACACGTTGATTGCTTGCCTGCCTCATGCACCGGGGATTGAGCCTGCAACTGAGGTATGAGCCCTTGACCAGAATCGAACCTGAGACCCTTCAGTCTGTGGGCCAATGCACTGAGCAAACTGACTAGGGCCTGTTTTGGAGTCTTGATCCTGGGGATGGATAACTGGTCATCTCAAAGTTTTGATTACCTTTTTCCCCCCAAGCAAACCCATTCAACCCTGATGGTAGGAGGACTTCCAGTGCCTGCCCCAGGACGTGATCCAAATTAGTTTGGTTCCTTTCCTCCCTCTCACAGTGAATGTGCACTAGAGATTTGATCTGATCTCTGTTTTTCTCACCTACTGTTGGCATGACCTTGCCTCTTGGCAAAGAAGCAGACTCTTCGCTCTCCGAGGCGGCGATGAGGAGACTGGCAAAGCTCTCACCACAGAGAGGCTTTGGAGAGGTGCCTACTCGGAAGAGCCTTCAGAGCCAGCTCCTGGCAGCTCTGCTTTAAGCCCCGAGGCAAGGCTTCTGGGTATCCTTCACAGCACAACTGTTTCTTTTGGAAAAGATGATTGGATGGGGACATGCCTGTCCTCACCCTTCTACACGAATCTACTGCACAGGACTGTGGAGGCAACAGAGCAGAAGTATGTGACATTGCTGGGTAACTTGCAGAATGCTGAAAAGATGTCAATGGTCAGAACAGTGATTCCTCGCAAGTTTGCAGCTTACCCTATTTTTTCCTCTTAGCCTTGACACTATGCTGGTAATTCTATTTAATGGTTGTGTCTCTCACTGCAGGTCAATGTGGTGTTTGAGTCCCCTCCTATTCCTCTCAGTATCACCAGCCACCCCCGAGGTTTGCACACAGGATCCCGATTTTACAAATGAAGTTCCTGAGGCTCAAGAAAGTCCACAGGGCTAATAAGCTGCAGACATAGGATTTGAACTCCCATCTTTTGATTCCAACTGCAGTGATCACATGGCCTTGACATATGATAGGTGATCACAATATGCCTGATGATGGAGGGAACGAGACAGGGTGGCCCTTGTCCCTCAGCTGCCAGGGACTGGGTCCTTGCAGAGAGCCCCTCCCCAGCTTGTGCCCAGCAGGGCAGGACTTCCAAGACCACATTTCCCCTGTGAGGCAGAGAGGCCAGGGCTGGGAAGCAGTGGCCTTGCTAGGATCGAAGAGAGGTAGGCCCAGGCTGGGGACAAAAACTCAGTCCCGGTTAGGAAAGCACACCAACCTGCTCTCCTCCTCCTGTCACAAAGGTGTCCAGAGAGCATGCCCACCCCACCATTCTGCCTCGCCTCCCCCCACCACAGCTCCAGCAGAGCAGCCCCAAGGCTCTCCCCACAGCCAGCTCTGTTCTTTTCCATTCTAGACCTTTCCTCAAGTTCTTCCTCTGCCTGGATACGCTTTCCCTTCTTTCCTCTGAAGAACACATACTCACTGCCCAGCTGGTGTGGCTCAGTGGATGAGCGTCAACCTATGAACCAGGAGGTCACGGCTCAATTCTGGATCAGGACACATGCCCAGGTTGCAGGCTCGATCCCCAGTCAGGGGTGTGCAGGAAGCAGCCAATCAATGATTCTCTCTCATCATTGATGTTTCTATCTCTCGCTCCCTCTCCCTTTCTCTCTCTATTATATTAAAAAAGAAGAAGAAGAATATGTACCCACATGTCAGCATTTCAGCCCCAAAGCTACCTCCTCTCTGCCCTTGTGACCCTTTGATTCCATTGCATCCCACTGTACGCTTGCCCAGAACCCAGTTCCCGCCTGGAATTACAGCGCCGATCACATTGAATTACTAACCCCAGTGCCCACAGGAGGCCGAGACAATTTCTTCACGATTTTGCCCAGCACAAGAGGAGATGGATGGGTGTTTGTTGAATGAATAAAGCAATGAGTGGTTTAGGGAAAAGAAAGCCTCCTGAGTACTTCAGTGAATAAACCCTCCTCTTTGACCCTTGCCTTATGAAAACTTTGCCACTGCACACCCCACCCTGCCTTCTGGTGATTAGGCGACTAGGCAAGTCCTGATGCATCAGAGAGATCCGCCGGCTGGTTCACAGTGGGACCTGCAGGACCCTGAAGTTGTGGGGAAACAGGAAGCAGGCAGGAGGCACAAGGCCAGCAGCAGATGCTGGGCAGTTTGAGGGCAGAGGCCTTGCTGCCAGACACCTCATCTTGAGGCTAATCCATGCCAGTGGTCTTCACAAGCTTTTGCTCATGGAACCGCTAAAAGAATGTTCTACTCTCTTGCACATTTTATTTTATTTTTTTAAAATATGTTTTATTGATTTTTTACAAAGAGGAAGGAAGAGGGATAGAGAGTTAGAAACATCGATGAGAAAGAAACATCGATCAGCTGCCTCCTGCACACCCCCCCCCTGGGGATGTGCCCGAAACCAAGGCACATGCCCTTAACTGGAATTGAACCCGGGACCCTTTGGTCTGCAGGCCAACGCTCCATCCACTGAGCCAAACCGGTCAGGCTCTCTTGCACATTTTAAAAGATGACGTCAAAAGCTTTTATATGTCCCCTAGCTGGTTTGGCTCTGTGGATAGAGCGTCGGCCTGCAGACTGAAGGGTCTGGGGTTTGATTCCAGTCAAGGGCACATGCCCGGGTTGCAGGCTCAATCCCCAGTGGGGGGCGTGCAGCAGGCAGCTGATCAATGATTCTCTCTCACCATTGCTGTACCTATCTCTCCCTCTCCATTTCTCTCTGAAACCAATAAAAACTATATATTTTTAAAAGCTCTTATATGCTTAAATACTTGCAAAAGTTGTAGCATCTAATTTTTTGTACGTATTTTAAATACGTTTTGGGCAAAACTTTGAACAGCAAAATTGGCATGTTAAATTTACAGAAAATATCCACACCAAATCAAACTCATCAAATCAGGCCGCCCAATCAGAATTACTGTTAGAAAATATCTACTTCCTTTTCTTCCCAATAAGTGTATTCCCACACACACCCTGTCCTCATGATAAGCTCTCACTCCGTGGTAATTCGAAGGCAGATGGACAAGGCTCAGAGCCCTTGGCAGGCGTGGGAAGCCGAGGTGAAGTGAGACGTGGTCCATCTCAGTTTGCCTGGCTCTCCCTCCGGAGCACTGTGTTCTGAGCTCAGCCCTTTGCATGTGGCCAGGAGATCTCTATGCGCCATGTGACACGGTGTGCCCAGCTCAGTGAGAAGTTTGTCTTTCCTTCCTGAAGCAGAACTCAGATGAGTTCTCGTGCAAAGAAAAGTGTTGGAAAGCAGTTCAAATTAAAGTTGAGGGGCTGAAAATTAATTCCCTGCGATGCTAGCTATGCCATGTGCCCTGGCAGTCTGCGGGCACCTTCACCTGCACCGCCGCGTACAATGCCTTCTAGGTCCTGCCCTCACACCCAGCTGCCCCCTTCTCAGGGGCTTGGTGTTCCCCCTCTGGCCCCCTGACCACTACTGCGGCACCCATTCAGCCTCTGCTCACCAACCTCTGCCTTCAGAGCCCAGGCCCCAAATTCCTGATTCTCACCACCTTCCCTTGATTCTGAAAAAACTCTATGACTCCAGGGAGAGGGGTTTGAAGGAAGTATTAAATGGGAAGATATTAATATTATGAAGGTATTCGTGAACCTGCCCAAGTTTTAAGATAAACCTAAGTTTTAAGGTAGTGCTTGTTTTTTGTTTTGTTTGTTTTTCAAAGAGAAACTTATTTACAAAACGAAGTCTCCCATTGGGTAGAAATTTGGGCGAACCTAAGAGAAGCTATGGTCATTGGGAAGGAAATCATCCGGGTGATTCCAAGCCAGTTTCAGACCAGTTTTGATCACTGAGCTGGGAAGCAGTGACTTGTTAAGTTGCATTCCATATTTTAAATCTGCAGGAGTGCTACCCGGGAAAATGTCCTCGGGGTCCGTTAGCTGCGTGGAGAATGCTGCAGCGCCAGAGTGGGAAGGACTGAGACCCAGACAAACCTGACTGAAGTCCCACTGTCCTGGGAACTGCAGCAGATCCAAGCCTTTGCAGGTAGTTCTCCTCTCCTCTGCATCTCAGATATTTTTTAATCAGTCGGTAGAAATAGCTATCCCAAGTGCAGAGAAGTAGACTCAAAAACAGAACTGGGATGCTAGAGGTCATTTCAGGTCACGCTGCCTACACCTGAGACTAAAGCCATCGAGTTGTCAGAGAGAAAAAAGACTAGATCCACGATGCTGCTGCGTTTACTCAGACATGTGGTAAATTTGGAGACATTTTCTCTTTAAGCCTAAGATGACTCTTGCTTTCCAAAACAAGCCAGGAAAATGGATTTCTGCCACTTGACCTCACCAACTCAGCAAACAGCGCTGTGAAGCAAATCTGTCTCTCTGAACATAGATGTGCAGATTGCCAGAAAGAGCAGCCAAAATATACCTCTTGAATTCCACTGTAACCGTGACATTCAAACGACCTGACATACAGCACTGGAGTCCAGACAGAATTAAGAAAACCTGCCCTTGCCATCAGAAACAGGAATGACTATGAAGAATCTACTCCCCCCTCCATCCTTAGTCCTTATTTTCATCCTAAACAGCAGGCTAATACACATCGGCTCCTTCTCGGTGTCTGGGCGGGGCGGGGGATCTTGTTTGCAAACACGAACAGCCATTGCTTTGTTCTCTCGGGAGAAAACAGAACACTAGCAATCAAAGCAGAGCTACGTACCCAGGCCTGCTGCCGCAGCTGCTCATAAAACCGCCTGTCGTTCCTCCGGCAAGCCAGGGCGCCCGACACTTTTGGATCCTCGCTGGGCCCCTGCTCCTCCGAGCAGTGCTGCAGGTTAACTCCTGGAGGCTGGAGGCTCTAGCCCAGGAAGCCAAAAGCTTGCCAACTTACCTAATTGCCTGCTGACTCACTCACGGGGCAGGACGCGCTCCAGCTGAGCCTGCTCCTGGGCGAACCCCTGCACCAGCCTTGGAAGGTCACACCTGAAGTCCATCATTTTGCACTTGCACCGACACAGCCTGCTTCTTACACGGACCTGGTTCATTTATTTCCTTCCACAGACCTGCTTCTCCTCTCTGATTTGGAAAACGTGAAATTCTTTCTCCACCACATCAGCGCCACACCGCTGAGAGGAGACTTGGCAGGACAAAGCAGCAGTGAGCTGTGAGGGCCATTTTGGATGAATGAGTTAAGCCCGGGAGAGGGCATGCCCCTGATTTTCTAGAAAGGCTGTAACTCGACGAAGATAATTGATCACACATGGTCATCTTGGTAGTTTGGGGGAAGCAAATAAGGGTGTTTACATTTTCGCTGGTATCCTTCTGCGGCAAAAATCAAACATCAATCCCTGCAGTATTGCAGTATTACACGATATCACAGTATTAAAACAAATCACATGATTACTAGAGTTCCTAGAGCAGCGGTTCTCAACCTGTGGGTCGCGACCCCTTTGGTGGTCGAATGACCCTTTCACAGGGGTCGCCTAAGACCATCCTGCATATCAGATATTTACATTACGATTCATAACAGTAGCAACATTACAGTTATGAAGTAGCAACGAAAATAATTTTATGGTTGGGTCACAACATGAGGAACTGTATTTAAAGGGCCAGAAGGTTGAGAACCACTGCCCTAGAGGGAAAGTTCAAACTTCTAACCCTTTGGGGCCC
This sequence comes from Myotis lucifugus, assembly GCF_000147115.1. Lineage (NCBI taxonomy): Eukaryota > Metazoa > Chordata > Mammalia > Chiroptera > Vespertilionidae > Myotis > Myotis lucifugus. The sequence goes on along the minus strand of NW_005871232.1, from coordinate 2,548,521 downwards.
AGATTAGCAGGTACCAAAGGCAGGGAAAAGAATGCAAAGACTGTTTGTTTTCTTAATATATTTTTATTGGTTTCAGAGAGGAAGGGAGAGGGAGAAAGTTAGAAATATCAATGATGAGAGAGAATCATTGATTGGCTGCTTCTGCACGCTCCACATTAGGGATCAAGCCCACAAACCGGGCATGTGCCCTGATCAGGAATCGAACTGTGACCTCCTGGTTCATGGGTCGATGCTCAACCACTGAGCCACGCCAGCCGGGCCCAAAGACTGTTAATATTTGATCACTTCTTTGAATTCCATGTCATTCCACTGATGTCACTTGCAGAAAGCACAGAAGCCTAGAATTTCTCCAGAAAGCTAGTGGCACTTTTCCAGTTATTGGTGAATTGATTAGAATAGCAGACACCATCCTAGGGCAAGTCCCTGGTTTTCTTTAGGCCATAACAGAGTCCACTCTGGGACTCCCAGGGAAAGAGCAGGTGGGTGCAAGGCAGGGAGCAGTGGTACAGTGTCTGGGAGGAAACACACTATTGCAGGCAGGCAGGATATAGACAGGGAACTGTGGGAAACTGGGGTTACAGGGTTCCTGCCCAGGCTCCCTCTTCTTCCCACTGACTGGAGCTGCAGAGTTACCGGCTGAGGTTTATTAGCTAGTAATTGGGCTCCAAGGCTCTTCTACCTGGTTTTGCTCCTTCTGGACACCAGAATCTTGACTATAACGGTCAGGCAGTAATATCCATTGCCTACTATTGGCCAGGCATTCTGTTAGGTTTTGATGATAGAGTAGTGAACAAAAGTCCTTTCCTTCATGACGCTTCCATTCTAAATGGAGAAAGACAAACAATAAAATTAAATATAATTTCCTAGGTTATAAGTGCTAAAAGGAAGAATAAAGCAAAATAAGAGGTGAGAGGAGGTTGTTTTACATGGTATAATCCAGAGGTCCTCTCTGATGGGGTAATACCTCAGTAGATACCTGAAGAAAGTGGGAAGAAAGCATAAGTCATGCTTATACCTGGGAAAAAGCATCCCAGGAAAAAGGAATAACACATCAAGGTCCTCAGATAAGAGTGTGTTTGGTGGTTTGAAGGAAGAAGAGAAGCCTAGGTTAACGTAAGCAGAGAGGGCAAGAGAAGGAGCCATTGGAAATGTGGTCAAGGTGTGTGCCCTGGAGGTGCAGGACATGGAGGTTAGGAAGGCCTTACAGATCAAGGTCAGAACTTTAGGTTGACTCCAAATGAGAGACGGGAAGTCATTGGGGGAATTTTGAGCAGAGCAGTGGTACAATCTGTTCTTTAGAAAGCTTCCTCTACTATTTATCACCTAGACTTGATGAGGAACACATACTGCCAAGAGGCAAGTTTAAAAGCAGGGAGACTAATTCGGAGCATTTTGTAATATCCAAGCAAGAGACTGGGACTAGAAGGCTAGAAGCAGAGATGGTGTGAAGTGGACTAATACGGATGTATTTTAAAGGTACAGCCAACAGGATTTCTCATTGGGTTTAGAAGGATGTGTGAGAAATAAGAGTCGATCAGCAGATGAAGGGATAAAAAAACTGTGGTGCATTTACGCAGTGAAATACTATGTGGCTATAAAAAAGAAGAAACTCTTACCATTTGCAACAGCATGGATGGACCTGGAGAGCATTCTGCTAAGTGCAATAAGCCAGTCAGAGAAAGATAAGTATCACATGATCTCGCTCATATATGGAATCTAATGAACAAAATAAACTGATGAACAAAATAGATCCAGAGACATAGAAGCATGGAACAGACTGATGAATTTCAGAGGAAAGGCTGGGGTGGGGGATGGGAGGGGAGTGATTAACTGGGGAACTTACAAGAACACAGACAATAGTGTGGTGAAGGCCTGGGAGGGGCGTGTGTGGGGTAGAGGGGGTCAATGGGGAAAAACAAAGGGGACATCTGTAATACTTTCAATAATAAAGATAACTGTAAAAAAAAAAAGTGTCAAGGATGATTCCAAAGCTTTCTAGACTGAAGAACAGGTAGAGTGGAGTTAGCCTTGGCTAAGATGAGGAAGAGAGTGAGAGAAGTAGGTTTGGTTCAAGAGAAGCAAGCATTGGGCATCTCTGCAAAGGAATTCTGGAAGGATTCTTTAGCTCAAGACCTTATAAAAACAACTTGTTGAGATTGGTTGGGAGATAGCTAAATCTGCAAAGACAATGACAGAAAAAAGTGTATCCCAAAGGGTGATAGGTTTCAGGTGGTTCAGAGTAGACACTTTATAATTATGTATTGATTTTGTTGTGAATTAGAAATATAAATTATAGAGTGAGGCTAAACCAAATTTTAAGGACTTTATTGGAAGAAAATGCTACATAAATAATAGTACAGTGATAAATAGTTATGAGGAAAATCTTGTTAGCTATACACTAATGGATTAACTTTGAGGAACGCGAGTATACAATTTAATATGGGATTAATTTAAGTATCTTTAAAGGCCAGTCTCTGAGAAGAGAAGCCATAGCCATTAAATCTGCTGATTCATCCAAACTATTATTCATTTACAGTTGGCTCATTGTCTTCTATGATGTTTCACCACATTTCTTTTTCACATGAGGTCTACTCAGGGGCAGTGAGTCCTATACCAAAGGCCAAAATTAGCATCTGTAGATTACTCTCACTGGGTGTTCCTATGTAATTGCTCCAAGGTTACTCCCGTTGGAGTTCTTATAATTTGGTTGATTTCTAGAGAAGATGTGCTTTCCTTCATGAGTTGTTGCCTTCACCCCCTGTCTTCTGAGAGTTGAAGGTTGTAGTAGCTCTGCTTTCAAACTCCAGCAAGTGACCCCATTAGAGATCCATGTGGCTCCCAAGACACCAGTCATCTTCTGTGCTCCAGCTGACAGTGTCTGGTGGGAAGAAGCCCTTCCTGATTAAGTGAAAACAGGAAAGAAGTTATCCCATGAGCCCCAGAACATGACCCTTGCTACACCCCCCTCTTAATGTATATAAACCATTTACACTTAACCCTCAAACAGCTCTATAAAGCAGCTATTATCCTACCAATTTCACAAATAAAATAACATCCAAAGCTCAAGTAGCCGCATGTCCAATGTCACCTGGTGCATAAGTAGAATACAACTTATTTTCTGATCCTTAGTTTTCAACCCATTCAATGGCACAATAAGCATTTTGCAGGGTTATTTTATTATGTAGTTGTGTTTCCTTCCTGGCTGTCCTCATCTAACACCCAGGATAACTTGAGGAAAATTAAGTGATTGCTATTTTATTAATGATAAAGCATTTGCCTTGCTAAAATGAGATATGCAAGCTGAGAGAGGTTTGGAGAGAGAATATGGAAGAGAAACCTGTGTTGATGAAGAGGCTGCAAGAGGAGGTTTGGGGGAGGCAGAGAAGCCAGGGGAAACTTGAGGAAGAGGGAGGGATCTGATGGGGAAGTCTAATTTTGTTTTGTTTTTTAAAATATATTTTTATTGATTTCAGAGAGGAAGGAGAGGGAGAGAAAGATAGAAACATCAATGATTCTCTCTCATCATTGGATCAGCTGACTCCTGCATGCCCCTTACTGGGGATCAAGCCTGCAACCTGGGCATGTGCTCTGACCAGGAATTGAACCATGACCTTCTGGTTCATAGATCAACCACTGAGCCATGCCTGCTGGGCTCTAATTTTGTTTTTGTAGAGTATTGGTATAATTCCTTAAACGTTTGGCAGAATTCACCAGTGAACTCAACTGGGCCTCAAAAAAATTTTTTTTTTACTTCCACTTTTGATAATGTGTGATAGAGCTCTATTTCCTCAAGGTCACCCTGATATGGTAATGCTGTTTCTTGACCTGGAGGCCAGTTACTTCGGTACTTTCAGTTTGTGAAAATTAATCTGTATGTACTTATGTATGTAATGCTTCAGTTGCGTTTATAAAAATATTTTTACCCCATATGTCTGGCTCAGACTAACTGAAATAATAAGGGACGTTAGTGACTCACATAATTCCAAGGAAGGCAGCTGCGAGTGGCTACTTCAGCATCCAATGAATCATTAAGGACCCTGTTCCTTCCCGTGTGTCAGTGCAAGTTCTGGGTCTTGTGTCTACACAAAACCTTACCCAGAGGAAGGGGGTCTTTTCATCCATGAATCTCTTTTAAAGATCAAGACACATTTCCTATAAGCAGGTCTGGTAATTTCTTAAAAATTAAACATTTATCTACCCTATGACTCAGCAATTCCATACCTGGGTATTGGCCCATTAGGAATGAAAACATATGTACATGCATACATGCACATACACGCACACATACTTGTGTGTGCACATACACACAGAGAAAACATACACAAGAATGTTCCTAGCTGCTTTATTCATAATATTCAAAACTTAGAAACAGTCCAGGTTTTAATCTATAAGAGTGGAGATAAACTGTGGTACACTTATTCAACGGAATACTGCTAATAAGAAAAAAGGAATAAATTATCAATATATACAACATGGATGAATCTAAAAATGTTATACAGAGTGGAATAAGCCACACACACAGAATACATACATAATACATGGAGAGGGCGGGGGTGGGAGATCAATGGGGGAAGGGTGGATACAATAGGTGTTTGCATCTGGGGGTGGAAGGGTGACAGCTGGCAAGGATTGACTGGGAAGGAGGTGGAAAGGAACTTTCTGGGAAGATAGTAATGTTTTTGTCGTGACAGGTGTTTGAGTTACACAGATGCATGTCTTTGTCAAAACAGAAAACATACACTTAAGGTTTATGTATTCCTTTGTCTGTAAATTTCACCTAGAAAAAACTGTGAACAAATTTTGAATTTTAGTTAATGGTATTAATATCAAAGTATTTAGGGAGAAGTGAACTGATATCTGTAATTCACTTTGAAATGCATTAAAATAAGAATAATTGGTTAGAACATTGGCCTGTGCACCAAAGGGTCAAGGGTTTGATTCCCAGTCAAGGGCAGGTACCTGGGTTGCAGGTTCGATCCCCAGCAACTCTCCCTCCCTTCCACTCTCTCTAAAAATCAATGGAAAAAATATCCTTAGATAGGATTAAAAATAAAAAATTGATACATGGATAAAAAGATAGACAAATGGATTGATATGTGATAAGGCGAGTTAATAAAATAATGATTGATACTGTATGGGTTCTTATTGTAAAATTCTTAAAAATTTAGTGTACACTTAAAATTTTTCATAATAAAATGTTAGAGGGAGAAAAGGTTTGTACAAAAAGGGTTTCAAGGCCAAATAAATTTAGAAAGTACTAGCTTAATGAAATGTAAGTAGATTCCTTTAAGGAGAGATTTATTACAGCCTTAAATATACTGATACAAATGCTGAACTTATATATATATATGTGTGTGTGTGTGTGTGTGTGTGTGGTGTAGAGAGAGAGAGAACCGGGCAACAGAGAACTTCACGTTGTCCTGTACCCAACATCCACCTGTCCTGCGGGGCCACCACCCAGGGACTCTGTCCCCTGGGCTTCAGCCCATTCCTACCAGCTCCTTTCCCTTCAGTCCTGAGCTTAGGAAGCAAGCTGCTGTACATCAAAACAGAAACCAGCAGGTCTTTCTAGTGAGCTTGGCTGCCGTTCCTGCTCTGACCTTCTAACACCAGTAAAAAGACTGCCATTAATTCCTCATTTTTTGTCAAATGAGAAAGAAGTGGATGTGGGCCCTCTTCAAGAGGAAAATGGATTTCCTAGGGCTTGAGCAAATTCATTGTTGCTCCTGATTTTAATTGGTGATTAAGCCCTGACATCTTGAGAAATTAAACCAGTTTCCTAGCCCAGATCTACAGAAAGCCAAATTGTCACAGTTCTCCACTCTCACCATGTGTTACAGTGACATTTCGGATACTTCCCCATCTAATTTTGGTGACTTTTTGTTTGAATTTACTCTCGGCGAATGCTAATAGCATGTAGGGGTTGTGTGTGCCAAATACATTGACATTTTCTCTCCCAAAGGAAGAACTATCGCCACCGCCACCCTCAACAACTTGTGCGGTGTGTTGGACACAGTCGGTTCAGAGGACTGAAGAACAAGGAACACCACCTCTGGCTACATGCCTTGCTTCAGTCGCTCTGCCTTCAGGTGCTCAGAACCCAGGAGCCTCAGGGGAAAAGCCTCGTTAGGTGACCTCGTGGGCAGGGGATTCTGAGTGTCCACTGTGAGCTACCCGGGAAGGAACAACAAGCTTTTTGCAGGCATCTGGGGTCCGCTCACGAGCCCAGGAATGGGCTCCAGCATCCGGGGCCAGCGACGCTTCCAAAGCCAGCACTGTGCCAGCAGCACTCATTGGACATGATTCCTTTTCAAGCCGTTTGCTTCACATGTTCACCCCTGGAGCCTGTGGAGAAACAGCTAGCAAACGCCTGCAGGCTCATCTGCCTGCCTCTGGTATGAAGCCTGCAAGGCTTGCTGAAGCCCGTAAGGTTGCCTGCTATGCTGGGAACACATTGTCTCCTCACTCCTTACCGCTGCCAGGGCCCTATCACAGCCTAACACCAGCCAGAGGTCAAAGGCTCCCTTGGCCAAAAGGCTGTGATAAACAAATGTTCCATAAGCCTGGCGATGATCTGATTGTGGCCTCACAGCCAACGATTTCAGAGAAGCCTTCAAAACAAACACTCATTGAAACAATCAGATCGCGCTGAAACATTCTAGGAGCATTGCTACACATCCCTAGTGGGAAATCCAACATGTGCCTTTCCGTGGTCATAGGCTCTTTAGAGAACGCATGGAAGATACTGCTTTGGCTGAACCCTGTCTCCCCTTCCCTCTCATGCTAATTCCATTAGCAGAAAGCAATTCAAACGGTACCAGCTGCTCCATGTGCCAACACAGAGCTGGCCAGGGGAGCAGACTCCAGGCACCGATAAACCATGGTAGCCACGTGTTTCTGCTTCATTGCTACCCTGGCTTATCATCCAAGAAGACCGTGTCATGCTGTTTCAGCATTGGCCAATACTTCAAACCACCACTGCGCACACACATCAGATGTTCAGAATACTAGAGCAAGTATTTTACCGAGGGTAGTAAGGTGTCAATAGGTCCAGACTACTGATCATACATACTCAGAAGTTCAAATACAGGCCGAGTCCAGGCGTGGTTTCTTAACCCGGCCTAGCTCTCCCTTTCTGGCTGAGGCCAGAGTTTGGATTGAGACTTCTTTCTTGGCTCCCAGGGGCCTTGTGTTCATCTTTCTCTCGCTCACATTCCTCTCTATAAAGACAGTGGTTGTTTACTGAGCACTTAACTTGCACGCAGGCCTCATCGCCGTCCCCCCTTACACAGAACAGGTAAAATCCCTATTTTTGTGAGAAAAGTGAGGCTCAAAGAAAACTGGCCAAAAATAGTGCCTACAAGCAGCAGAGTTTGGATTCGAACCTACCTACTTCTTCTGAGCCTCTAATACAAACTCTAATGGATATGCCATACTTAGCCCACTTTCTCCTGGGGTGTCTTCTTCCCCCAGGCAATTACTCTCATTCTTCATGAGAGTAAACAACGGAGCCGCTCATCATTGATCCTTTCAACTAGCAAACCTTTCCTGAAGGTTTAACACAAGTTACACAGAAATAAGTGCTTACTAGTAGCTTCTTTCTAAGTATCCAGTCCCCAAGACTTTTTGGTTCCTACAAGCAAGCAGATACCTACACGATCCACTGTGGTCTCCAGAGTCCGTAGTTCTCAGAGTTGCATGGTTTTTCTTCTCAAGTGGCACAAAGGTAGATGGTAACACTGATTTTAAGGGTTTCCAATTGAGAAAGCATGAAGTTCTTCCTAGAAATGACATGGATTTAAAAAACAAAGAACAGTTGGTCCTTCATATCCTTGGATGCAAAGGGCTGACTATAAGTCATAGTTCTATGAAGATTTTTCCACTGTTGCAGGGAAAACCCCAAGTCATTCAAGGTTCAACTGTAAAAGTGCACTCACACTGAAGTTTAGAGTAGGTTTTAAGGAATCTCAAGAGAAAGGAAACATGATTATCTAAAAAAAAAAACCAAAAAACAAAACACACATACACACACACAAAGAAAAACTCAGTGATAAAATTCTGAAACGGAACCTCTTACCTTGCTTTAATGATTTCACGTAGGACTTCCATGAACAATGTGAACACATTAGAAATAGCCACTTATTTTTAAGTATCAGTTTTATTAAAAAGTGCATTTTGATTAATTTACGATCTAGGTAAGCTGTTGTTAAGATATCAGTATACTCTCTGGAATAATAACTTTACAAAGATTTAAAACAAACCAAATTTTAAAAGCCTTTTTATTTCCTTCACCATTATTGTTTTACAATACAAATATCACCTTGTGAATACACACAAAAAAAATAACCCTACGGAAGATAATTCTGCTGCACGTAAAATACAGAATGGATATATATAATTCTTCATTCTTAAAAAACTATTTTGTTCTCCACATTGGCAAGTATAGAATAGAATACTTCCCCAAACATCCTTTTGTTAGGAGCAAAACTTAGAATTACATGCAGTTTCTGCACAAACATATTTTAAAGAAATAGATCTCTTTTTTGTTGCTCACCAACAAAATTGTCATGAGAGTATGGATAACTAATTTATAGCTTTCAAGTTTTAGTTAAGTGATCATTTTCAAAACTCGCTTTAAAAAAAAGAAGTATTCATGGCTGTTTTCACTGTAGAGTTAAAATTGAACCACCAAATAGGTAAAATAGTGTAAGTGGGCCATGTCGTTGCCGCAGGCTCACAATATGAGAGACGGCTCTGACTTTCTGATTACCCATCCCCCCCTCCCCCCAGTCTGTAATTCAGAGCAACTGAAAAGCCATAAGCAGTCTTCTGATTTAATTTAGCTATAAATGCAAAATTTAGTAGTGTATACATACATTTATATTTTCATGGAATACTTTAAATAAAAACATTTTTTTAAGATTGCCTACTGACCATACAATCAAGACAAGAAAGGCACTAGAAACATAGACAAATTTCTCTCCCAAGAAGCATTTTTAAATTTTAACTCTTCTCTTTGACATGTAAAAATCTTGAAATTTGGTTTTCATAACATCATTTGAAAAATAAAGTTAGGAAATACTTAGAAAATCACTTTATAACAGAATCTTTTTTTTTTTTTGCACTTTTTGACACACTGTCTCTGCTGATTTTACAAAACCCAAAGTTACTAAACCTTTCTGTGTCTGTCATTTTTATTTGACTCGGTGCAACAGGTAGAAAGATTTCAGAATCAGACCCCATTCAGGTACTTAGAAACCTTCATAGAGACATTTGCTAGAAAATGGCTTACAGCCCAATCTTTGGGGCAAGAGATATGAAAAGTATGTTTTCCCAAGAAAAATAATACGCTTTATTTCCAGATGTGACTGGAAAAAACAGAACTTAGGATACAAAAGCTTACATTTATGCTGTTGCATCATATACAAAGGAACATGGTGGTTGTGGGTTATGTAAATCCCAGACTTATGAACAGGAAATGTGTACAGTGCATGATAGGTTAGATTTTCTTTATTGTTGTCCAACGCAGGTCCTTTGGAGAGAAAAAGAAGATCACAGTGCTGACCAGGTAACTCAATAGGTTAAGTCAAGGTAACCGTTGAAAGATAGTGGGATTAGGGAGGTGTTTATTTTATGGCATCTTCTCTCGTGGAGTTCTTAGCACTTCGGACAGGTCCTCGTTCCCCCACTTTGCACAGCTGTTATGTGTCATTCACCAACCGGCTGTATTTAACTGGCCTACTGAGGTGGACTACTGGCCAGGGGAAGGGCCAATGGTAAGATCGAGGTACAATTCCTTGGACATTCTTTTCAAAGTACTGAAATGGCTTGTACCACCACACCCGGGCCAAGAGGTTCATCTGGGAAGCTTCTTTGAGCACCTAAGACAATAAAGAAAGGAAAGACCAAGTCAGTAAGAGCAATTAACTTGTTCCAGCCCCAAAGGGAATATACGTATTTTTCTCATGACCTTTCACTTTAAGATCAATTTTTTTAATATTAAAATGCACAAAGGGTCCCAGACTGGCTCCATGTCCACCCTCACCCCAGTTCCACAGTCACACCACCATTCTACACTTGGCACTCATCTGCACACTGGGAAACACCCTAGTAGAAAAACAAGTCACTCCAATTCCAGGAGTGCAAGGAAAACCTGTGGCTTACTCAGCCTCTTATCTAGAAATAAACACCTCAATTAGCTTTTTAGTTACTCACTCTTCTACAATGAAAATGGACAAACTTAATGATAAATATTAAGCTGGTGAGGGGCCAAGGGTAGGAATGCAAATCAAGCAACAGGTGGGCACAAGTTAGTAAATATTTTCAGGGACAATGAGAATGTGGTATTTGTTTAACAGGATGCAATCTCCTATGCCATTATTAACACATTTCTTGGTCATTTTTTATTTTTAAGTGGATCAGCATCACAAAAGATAACATAGTCATAGTTGACTATCTCTTAAGAAAAGAGATAACTAAGGCATCTGTAGATCCTTTGTACTATTCCCCTGCCACGTCAGTAACACCAACCCAGGAGCAAAAGACGCGAAAATCAAATGGGGGAAAGCTCACTTGCTGATTGGCCATAGTGTGGTACCACCAGAAGAGTCTTGTAGTGATGTAATATGCCACCACCACGTCCACAGTGTAGTGGTCATGCGCTAAGAGAATACAGAAGATTCCAACTACGCTGAGAAGCCAGCAAATCCAGTGATACCACCAGAGTCGTCGAGGGGAATCTGAAGAGAGGAGAAATTTGCAATAATCCCACTATTCAAGTACCACTAAGGGCACCCAATCACACCTCTACCACCATTGTGAGTGCAATTTCCTCATGTCCTTCCTTCTACAAACCTCTTGGACTATCAAATCTTTAGCTTATCTGTAACCAGTGTTAGAATAGGAGCATCTTACTTTATAAAGCGTTTTTACTAGCAATAGTAATTCATATTTGGCTGTTATTTGACTCATATAGTCATAAATACAGTTTAAAAGGACAAATAAGGACAGGTTAATGTATCATGATCTATTTTTTTAAAAAGCTGTTCTTGGACATTTAATTTACATGTAAATAATTTGGGGTTAATTCTCTATACAAAATCAATCCTTTCGATCCATTAGATCCTTATACATGGATTAATTATAATTGATATGACTGTCTTATTTGCTTTCCAGTCTGTGCAACCATACACTACTCTGAGTCTTTGAGATTTCCACCTTCTCAAATACAAATCAGAGAAAATCCAAATGCCTGGGAATTCCAGTCCAAGTGCATTCCCAGCGGTAGGGCAGTGTCAGATACTAAACACTGTCTGTGCCTCCACTGGAAAATCACCTGAGGGAAGCACCAACATCTCCATTATTGTGGGCCTGTCAGCCTTGTTTTCTCAATAGATGGTCTGAAATTCTAGGCAAAAAACAGTTTGAATGTGGTCTACCTGCCCTCCCCATTCCAGGGGAGAACTTTCAGGATTTTATTAGGTTCTCAAGGGGTCCAAGAATCAATCACTCATTCATTCAACCAATATTTATTGAGCATGTACAATGTGCCCGGAATGAGAACTGCTCTAGGCACCGACATCAATGTACAAAACAGGCAAAAAGCCTGCCTTTATGGGGAGATCCCTTCCCAGTAGGGAAGAGAGACAATAAAAAATAATTATAATAAATAAGAAAATTATATACTATGTTAGGGGTCTTAAATGCTATGGAAAAATAAAGTTGAATAGGATAAGCAGGGTCAGAAGGGTGAAGGGTGGTTTGCAATTTTAAATGGAGGGTCAGGGTAGGGGTCTTAGTGTATGTATTATTCCATTTCCAGGAAAATTTGTATTTGATACCTTAACAACATAGTAACAAATATTCATTCTTCATGCAACACTATTATAAGTGTCCATCTATTTTAGTTTTTAGCTCCTCTCCCTCACCCATTAAATATCAGTATCTCATTTTAAAGATTTAGAAACCAAGACTTAGAAAGGTTAAATGTTTTTCCTAAGGATTCAAAAATCAGTGTTTGTGACCCAATATAGCACATTGCTTTATTATCTTCCGGAAGGATAAGGCTTAATCCCATGAAAGGATTTCAGGTACCAACCAGCAGGGGCCAGAAATCCCTCCTCCAGGCCCACTGACATCAGACCCATTCTGTTCCCATTTTCTGAGCCCAGTTACATCCTAATACAAAGGCTTGATCACGCCCTGACAATTCTGAATAGACATTGTTAGAATTTGCTCTATTTGGTCAGTGTCCCAAAGCCCATCTTCTATTCTTCTGTTGTGTCCCCTAGCTTAGTTTTTCTTAAGACCAAACCTGGGCATTCACCCTTCATTCTACCACCTGTCTTCTGAACCTCCACAATCAATCTGACGACCCTTCTTGGTCAATCTCCCTCTGGTCCTTCTACTTCTTTCCATCTCCAATGCCATCTGGTCGTCTGAGCCACCACCATCCTGTACTGGATTACAGCAGCAGACTCCTAACTTTTCTCCTGGTCTCCAGTCTCCTCCCTCTCCCATCCATCTTGCAAGCTGCTGCCAGAGTGGTTTCTCCCTCCAGAAAGGATAAGGTGACACTGCCCCGCTGGGACAAGCCGTCAGCAGGCACCCCATCTCTGACCGATGGGAGGTCAGATTCCTTCTGCTGGCTCACGGCATGCTCCGTGACCTGGTTCCTACTTAGCAGTTCATTCTCACTCCTCAGCAGTACCCCCACTATAAATTCCAACCACGTTAAGCTTCCAAGGGGCCACACCATCCCAAGACATCCCTCCTGCAATGTGTGTCACTCCTCTGTGGTATCAGCAACCTGGCTCACTTGTCACTCTATCATGGAACTGCCTGTAGAAGGCTCACTGGGACTGTTCCTAACAGTAAAATATTGAACACAACTGAGTTTTCTACAAGTAGATAAATGAAAAAATGTAATCTGTGGTTCATGTGTAGTACTGAAATATAAATAGCAATTAAAATGAACTAGAGTCTCATCTCAAAAACACCACTGAGAGAAAAGTGGCATGATACCATTTGTGTAAATTTTAAAAACCAGAGAATAATATAATACACAAGTACAAAAACATGCATGGAAATGATATAGGAAAATGGGAGGGGGGAAGGGATGAAATGGAGTAATCATATGTGAACACTTTATTTGCTTTTGTGTTTCATAATAAAATATTTTAAGTGCATTTTTTATAGGAACTTTCCCATTTAGTGTCTGCCTCCTTTAGTGTTCCTGAGCCCATGGCCTCTACGATCATGATCCAAAGACATCACTGACCCATCATCACTGCACCCTCAGCTTAGAGCAGTGGTTCTCAACCTTCCTAATGCTGCAACCCTTTAATACAGTTCCTCATGTTGTGGTGACCCCCAATTTCATTGTTACAAATTGAACATAAATAAAGCATAGTGATTAATCACAAAAACAGTATGTAATTATATATGTGTTTTCCGATGGTCTTAGGCGACCCCTGTGAAAGGGTCGTTTGACCCCCAAAGGGGTCTCGACCCACAGGTTGAGAACCGCTGGCTTAGAGCATTGTGTCAGGTGCTTGGAAAAATGGCTACTGAGTGTACACATGATCTTCCATCATCCAGTTAGCCAGGCCCAATACTAGATTTCTGTGTCCTGGAGATTTCCTTCTCATTCCTTCCAGCGGTTGTCACACCCCACAACACTGCAGATGACACAGAAGGAAACAAGACACTCCAGCCAAGAAGAGCAGTTACTCCCTCCCACACATATTCCCCGGTGCCTGCTGTCTGTATGCAGGCAAGGTGGTGAGATGAGGCACTGCCCTTCGAGGCCTCCAGTCTTGCTTCAGCAGACTTGCCCCAGACCCTAGGAAATGGCAGGCAAGACAATTCTAATGGAGCCTGTTGCAGACTTACACTCTTTGATAAATAAGTAGGTGAGTGTGAGCATGACCGTGTGGCCGCTGTACAGATAGTCCCCACACATGTTGTGAGAGCCAGTGATGGACAGGCCGCCGCCAGCAATGAGCTTCATTATTCTCCGCAGTTGGGCTTCCCAGTCTCCAAAAAGCTGGTGGGAAAGAGAAAACAAGATTTATTAGCCCACATGAAGGTGTGCTATAATTACTATTTATATTCAGAACTAGGCTTTGGGATATTGAGATTTATAATAAGAAATATATATCTGGTCTTTGACCCTGTTCCTGGCACAGAGCTTCTAAACCCTTTGGAATTTCCTAAGCGATAAGAAAGATAAAGGTGTATGTGTTATTCATAACAAGCCATTTTCAACCACACCTGAGTTCACCTGAGTTGAAAAGCTCCTAAGGATGTTTGCCAGAATCAACCAGGTGGTGCGAGGGTTGGAGCTTTGAGTCCACTTCCCCCCACCTCTGGCTTAATCACCAATGGCCAATGACTTAATCAATCATGCCTCCGGAACAAAGCCTCCACAAAAATCCCATGGGAGAGGGTCTGGAGTGCTTCCAGACTGGTGAACACGTGGAGCTATCAGGAGAGGGTGCACTCTGGAGAGAGCATGCCTCTTGCCACATATGTTGCCCTGTGCATCTTTTCCATCTGGCTGCTCCTCAGTTACATCCCTTTATAATAAACTTCTAATCTAGTAAGTAAATTGGACTCCTGAATTCTGTGAGCCACTCTAGCAAGTTAATTGAACCAGAGGAAGGGGTCATGAGAACTTCAGAAGCACAGGTGACCATCTGGCCTTGTGATTGGCATCTGAAGTGGGAGAGTAGTCAGTATCTGAGTTCTTTACCTGTGGGATCTGACACTCTCTCCGGGCAGATAGTATCAGATTTGAGTTAAAGAGAGTTGGAGAATTGCTTGGTATCAGGGAAACACCCACCCCCCGCCCGACCCCCCCACCCCACACCTGGTCACAGGTGTGTTCAGGATGGTTATTGAGAGTAGAGGAGACACACAGGAGAGTCTTTCCTTTAAAAACTTATATTAAGACATGACACCCCCCGCCACCTTGAAGACTGGCCACTCAATGTTTATGTTCCTTGGGCAACTCTTGGAAAGAATATTGAGTAGCTTCAGAACTTTCCTGAGCTATTAGTATTTTTTATATTTCAACAGATGCTTACCCATTTTTTTTTATTACTTTGATAGAGAAAGACTGACTGGTTTGGTCTTATTACTGTTGGGTGTGGGGGGCGGGGGGTTAACCCCCCAGGGAAAATTTAGAGGTATATTTTCGCATGCATGGCCTGGAGGACAACTGTTGTATTGCTAAAGCAGCTGAAGATTGAGCCGTCAAATATACAAATAGTGTTTGGTATGTGATTTCTGGGGACCAAAGTAAAACAAGGAACTGAGTAGGATGTACCTTCGATCTTCTGAAATTATATGGATTAAATTGCATGTTTTTCCTTTCAACAAAAGTGGAAAAAGTTTAAGAATAAATTTACCTGTCTCTCATACAAGTCTAGGCTGGTTCCTTAGAGTAATAAATAGCTTGAACAATTCACTCACTGCATTTTTCAATTGCTCTGTCAAATGAAATGTGTGACTGTCTCTATTTTATGACTGTTAGACTCTTTTTAAATTCTGGTTGGCCAAGTTAATCACCATGATCATGTCGCAGCTTTTAACTGATAATATTACAGCTTTGGAAAACATGTTCATATAAATATAAATTCATTATAATTTCCCTTTAAAGTTTTTATGAAGGTTTCTAGTTAAGGCAGGCAGGTTGAACCCACGGAGAGGATATGAATTTCCAGATTCAATGGGATCACTGAATCAGCTCAATAGAAGAAAACAGATCTACACAGCAAGACTCAGCATCATGGAATTTCAGACACACGAGGGCAAAGAAGAAACCCTGAAGCTTCCAGAAATCAGAAACAAGCTTCACATGAAAGATCAGAAATCAGATAATTTCAAAAGCAACACTGGAAAACAGAAGGCTTTAGAAAAATGCCTCCAAATTCTGAGGGAAAATAATTTCCAACTTAGAATTCTATACCCAGCCACATTATTAACTAAGCACCAACTAAGGATAAACTAAAGTCATTTTCATATATACAAGATTTCAAATATTTACCACCTGTGTACTCTTTTTTGGGGAAATTACAAAGGATATGCTCCACAAAAGAAGGACTAAACACAGAAAAAGGAAGAGGATTCGCTAGAATGGCAATAAAAGGTGGGCTGAAAACTGCAGTCAGCCTAGAAAGTGAGCCTCCCAAATGGGCAAGTCAAAGCTCTGGAAAGCTGTCTTGAAGAAGATGAGATTGATAGAACACCCAATGCCTCTGACTATATGGCTGGGAAAGTCACAATGTGGGAGTGAATAAGTATATAGAAAACGAATAAAGCAAAAAGCATGGTAATTACTAATTATACAGGAAACAAAATATTGTGCAGAAAGGGAAAATTATAGGAAACTACATGACTTGATTGGGAATAACATTTACAAAACTGTAATACTGTAAGCACTGAATATTGAGTTAAATCAAGGAGAATCCATGTAATTTCAGATGATTGAAGGTACATCCTACTCAGTTCCTCGTTGTAATTTGGTCCTCCAAATCATGGCTCTTCTACCAACTAGCAGTGTGGCCCTGGAGGGAAAATTACACTGGGAAGACAGAACAAGAAGTGTTACGTCTTGAGAGACCGCTCCACATATTCCGCCCAGGGTTACCTGGTTGCATTCCGTGGAGGCAGGATGGACTGTGCTTACTCCACTGTAAGTGTGACCTCCCCATCAGTAGGTTTCTGGATGTTTGTTTTCTTAAAGTATATTTTTATTGATTTCAGAGAGGAGGGGAAAGGGACAGACAGAAATATCAATGATGCGAGAGAATCATTGATAGGTTGACTCCTGCACTCCCACTACTGGGGATCGAGCTTGCAACCCAGGCATGTGTCGTTGACTGGAATGGAACCCGAGATCCTTCAGTCTGCAGACTATCTACCGAGCCAAACCAGCTAGGGCCTGAATGTTCATTTTTGCAAGAAGAGGTATTTTGGGGGACATTCACATCAACACTTTCTCAGTGGACAGACAGTACAAAGTTGTGAAAATTTAGGTCTCATAGCTACATTAGGATGTGAATTATGGTCTCCTAGGGTCACAGAAAAATCAGTTCTCAGTGAAAATACACCAATTCTTTTCAACTTCTAATGACTGGCTAAGAAATTAAGTAAACTGGCCAAGTCACTTAAGCAATAACCATGCACAGCAAGAAACAGAGCAGAAGGTGGGAATGCCTTCTGAATGAGACAGGCCACCCCAGTACAGTTTGAGCCAGTGGGCCTTTGGTTATTACAAAACAGGTTTCTCAAAGCATTCTTTCAGTGCTAAATCACACCCGGCTCTGTCGTCTGTTCGCCATCATTCAGTATGCAGACAGCCTGGTGCCCTGCCTTTTCTCTTAACTGCTTTGAAGAGCAGGGGCGTTCACTGTGCTTCAGCCCCACTGGCAGGGGAGGGAGAACCTGGGAGCAAAGCTCATCAAACGATGCTGCATACATCAATGGCTTTGGTGCGCTCTGACGAGGGGCTGAAAGTGAGCAGTGAGGAGCAGAAATGCTATTTAATATCATCCTTGTACCTTACTAATGCTTTCTCTTACAGCAGCCCTGAAGAATCAGCAAGGCTTCCTGGGCTGGGAATCAAAGTCTTGACCCTTTGGTGTGTGTAAGCCATTGCACTAGCCACTGAGCAACACCAGCCAGGGCACCACAGGTTTGGAGCAAGAATGGTGTGGGGGAACTGCACAAGTGACACAATGTACCCCAGCACTGTGTCCTTTGCCAGTAGGTTCTGCTATCTCCTGTTCACCCCTTTGGTAAGAATAGCAGCTCTTTCTCCTTCACTTTTTGAGGGGACACTCACAAGGGTGCTGCTATTCCCAAACTTAGTGTACCACCTCTGTGACTTGTTTTCCCAGTGAAAGTGCCCCGGCTGTTCAGTGAGGCAATGTGACCCAAGTCCTCTGGCTCCATGTAGGTACTGCCTGCAAAACTACATGCTACCTGTGCAGTGCCAGTCCCTCGGAAGCCTGAGTGAACCAGGAATTGGGTACATCTAGAGCAGTGGTTCTCAACCTTCCTAATGCCGCGACCCTTTAATACAGTTCCTCATGTTGTGGTGACCCCCAATTTCATTGTCACAAATTGAACATAATTAAAGCATAGTGATTAATCACAAAAACAATATGTAATTATATATGTGTTTTCCGATGGTCTTAGGCAACCCCTGTGAAAGGGTCGTTCGACCCCCAAAGGGGTCGCAACCCACAGGTTGAAAACCGCTGATCTAGAGGAACTTTTCCTTGAGCGTCTGGGAACCTTACAGAGATTTAATGTCATGCTATCACTTCCCATTCCAACAACCATGAACAGCCAGCTGTTGCTCAAAGTATTCATTCATTCATTCATTCATTCATTCAATGAATCCACTGAATACTACCACCAGGGCAAATCATTTCTTTTTTTATTCCCGAAGAAAATTTTCCTCCAAAACAAGAAATTCACTATCATCCATGACAAACCAAGATGGCCAGCTGCTCTTACACTTAGACCACGGATCACACCTGCTGTGGGAATCAAGCGTCAGGGAGCAGGAGAACCGGAGAACCGATGGAATCCTGTCAGTCCCACCCCCACAGCCTTCAACTGAGAAACACACACTACACACTGCGTTTTCCCCTCAAATGACAAAGGCCTGAAACAACAAAACTACATCCTATAGCATGTCCTTGAAGCCTGCACAGGCCAGGCAGTGTGTTTATAAGTTTGATAGATGTTTTAGATTTCCCAACAGCAGTGAGAGGCCCAAAACTGCCCCTTATCATTTCTCATGCTTTCTTAGTGTTACTGGAACAGGCAGTGAACAAGAGGGTGGGAGAGTGGTTCTACATAATAAAACGCTGCCCTTTGTTTTTATAGAAATTCCAACTTTTTAACAGAGCTTTCTTATCAATTCCTCCTATCCCCACATGCCTGCCATGTGCTTAGTGCAGATGACATGATGCCCATTTAGATGATCAAATTAACAGAGAGGCTATTTCTGTTTCACGGCGACTCAGTTGGGATCAATCCGAATGTCCTGCCTCTCACCTACACAATCTTGCCTTGGGTCTGGGAAAGAGCCTGCTATTGCTGCAAATACCTCCCCAGCAACAAAGGCTGAACAATGTCTTCAGGTTCACTTTTTGTTGTTGTTCTAATGAAGTTTAACCCATTTTATATGCCATTTAAGTGTAGTTGAGTAGCTAAAACAATTTAAAATAATTTATTCATTATTCTCTGAGGATCTATTTTTCATAAGTGTTTTCTCCATTTAAATGAAAGTCCCCCATCTCTATAAAAGTTATTTTCATCTTTCATAAACCATTTTCTGCCTCCTTATACAAGGTGTTTTCAGTTTGATTTTAACTTACTTTGCTTTATACTGTGCTCTGTTGGACTGATATTCCACAGGTTACCAAGTTTACTTTCATAGGAATAACTATGAGCATAAACACGATCCCAAACCCCCGTTTTGGGTGATTCTGGACAATTTTACCAGCTCTGGCTTCATTTCTCTCATCTATAGCAGGCAAGAACAATACTTCCTCATCCTCAACCCTCACAAACCAAAGTGAGATAATGTTTGTAAAAGTGATTGCTAAAATTATACAGTGCTATACAAATCTAAGACACATGACAATTGCCAGGTTAAGTCAATATTTTGGGTGTGTGTGTATGTTGGGGCAGGGGAGGGGTTCTTAAGTGAGAACTCAAGGCCTAGCAGACAACAAGTAAAATTCAGATGGTTTTCTCCAACACACAGCCCTTGTGTATGCTCATCTGTGATCACGAGAGACTTTTCTGAACGCTTCCTCCAGATTCACTCCTGGAAAGATTTAGTTTCACCCACAAATATTATGTCCACCTCAAGTGATCTGAAGCAGGAAGATTTCGGTATGCACATCCTCTTAGAACTCACCTATATGAGTCTTTTTAAAAAGACTCCACTCAGCTCTGAAGAATCTGGCTCTCTGTACCTCTCCATTACCAAACACATCCATTAATTCCTATAATCCCTGGGCTAGGCAGGCAGTGTGTGTGTGTGTGTGTGTGTGTGTGTGTGTGTGTGTGTGTAGAAGTCATCATCTCTAAGTAATTATCAGCAATAAGACACTCATCCCAACCAGGCTCCCTTCCCCAGTAAAAACTTTAAATTTTTTTCATGGCCTCTAGTAAGGAGATGTATCAAAGCTTCATAAAATCTTAAATAAAGGTCGGCCATGGATTTCCATTCACCCATGTTCTTATTTGTCACATGAAAGAAATCCCGTTTTTCAGTCTGGCAGGACTTGCCTTTAACAAAATTATATTTGCTTAAGGTGTTGAGAGATCGTTTCACCTACTTGGTCATGAAGTGAAAACTGAAGAAACAATTTCCCTCAGAGTTTTGTGTTGAACATTTCTAAATCTAAAGAAGAGCACAATGAATACCACTAGACCCTTCACTTATATTCATCGATTACCAACACAATCCTACATTGCTGCCTCTCCTCTCCTCTCCTCTCCCCTCTCCTCTCCTCTCCTCTCCCTGCCCTCTCCCTGCCCCTCCCCTCCCCTTCTCTTCTCTCCTCTCCTCTTCTCTCCTCTCCTCTCCTCTCCTCTCCTCTCCCTGCCCCTCCCCTCCCCTCCCCTCCCCTCCCCTCCCCTCCTCTCCTCTCCTCTCCTCTCCTCTCCTCTCCTCTCCTCTTCTCTTCTCTTCTCTTCTCCTCTCCTCTCCTCTCCTCTCCTCTCCTCTCCTCTCCTCTCCTCTCCTTCCTCTCTCTCTCTCTCTCTCTCTCTCTCTCTCTCTCTCTCTCTCTCTCTCGTTCCTGGACCACTTGAGAGTAAGTTGAATACACTAGGGCACATAGCTCCTAAATGCAAACACCAGGTATTTCCCTCTATAATCCACACGTGACACAATTCTATCAGTCAGTAGACATCTTCATTCAGACTTCCCAATGGGCTCAGCAATGTCCTTCAGAGTCTTCTCCCCCTGATCTGGAGTCCAATCAAAGAATACAGACTGAGGATACTTGTCAGACTCTTCACTTTTCTTAGTCTTGTTTTCTTTATTAATGAGAGACATTTTTGAAGAGTCCAGTCTGTTTGTTTTTATAGAATGTTCCTCAATTTGGCTTTATCAGATTGTTTCCTTATGTTTACATTCAGGTGAAATGTTCTTGGTGGGAACATTACAGAATCTGACCCTGTCACATTTAGGGTCAGACCTGGCACAAAATAGGGCCATATAATTGGCACCACTCTGAGCCCTCCCTCCCTCCCTCGCAACAGCTTACTTCCTGTATCACTGGAGAGAGGTTTAAGAGACAGATGTGACCACATAAACCCCCTGCTAAAACCTTTCCTGGCTTGCTATGGCCAGACGCCTTAGATCAAGCCCACACTCCTAAGCAGGGTAACAAGTCCCCTTAAAATCTGCCCACAACTTGCCACTCTGGCTTTACCTCTGGCTACAAAACCCACAGGATCACATGCCCAGGCACATCTGACTTTACCTGCTTCCCAGACTCTCTCTCTCACCCTTCCTGTTTTCTCCACCTGCAAGCTCTTGCTCTCTCCAATTCCACATGGCAAACTCCTACTCATCCTTTTGAGACTTGGCTCAGATAGCTCCCTCCTCAGTGCAGCCAACACTCCCAGGGGAGTGTGCCACCTTCTTCTTTGCTTCCATGGCAGCTGAGCTGCACATGCCTATGACAGGAAGGGCTGAACAAGTCAGAATGGCCTGCGCGTCACATGTCTATCATGGCTTCTGGGGGCCCATTTACCAAGGGAGGGGCGCCTATCTTATACATTTGGGTGTCCTCAAAGTGCACCCCACACAGGAAGGTTCTCTAGAAATGTTTGTTCAGGAAATAAGCACTTGCTTGTTTATGAAAAATGTCACATCTGCAAACTCTCTGCCCCACAATCTGCAAGTGTGACTCTTCTTGGTGATTTTCCATAAAGAAGAAAAACATTTAGAAAGTTTGGGGTTTATAAAATCATGTCCAATGCATATATCAAATGTTAACTATACGAAAGCAGGAATAACTATGCAGAAATCATAACCAGAAGTATGTAAGAAAAATACACATAGGGGACTAATAAATCTACTAAAACATTAACAGTAGATAGGGCCATGAGTGGTTATAAAAATTTTCCTCTTTTTGTATATTTTCAATGAATCTATAATGAATGTGGAATTTCTTTAAAATAGAAAAAAATATTTTTAAGAGAAAGAATTTGCACATTTCTTTTTTTAATCCCTGTAAAAGGAAGAGTACGATGGAGAAAGAAGTGGGAAAGTGAAGAAGAAAGTTGAACAAAAAGGAAAACTATACTGACATTAAGAAACTGGCAAAGCAGAAAATTAGGTAAAATCAAGCATTGACAATTAGAATTCCAC
Source organism: Myotis lucifugus (assembly GCF_000147115.1). NCBI lineage: Eukaryota > Metazoa > Chordata > Mammalia > Chiroptera > Vespertilionidae > Myotis > Myotis lucifugus. Next base: position 2,526,101 of record NW_005871232.1, on the reverse strand, counting down.
ACAATTCAACAGGATGACATGAAGCTATTTTGGTGACAGAATATAAGCCATATTCTGAAATATTACTAAGGTTAGCAGGAGCTAATCAGAATATCCAAATTTGTCAGCATGGAGGGAAGCTAGGAACACTGAACCTGAGAACGTAAGGAAGAACTGAAAAAGGTCCTAAAATCCTGAAGAGCAATGAGTCTTTTGCCTTGTAGGACAGCTCATGCCAGAAAAAGAGGCCTTTCAAGGCTGACGACTGTCCCATCACGGCTCAGCAGTAAATTAAAGGACGCGCTCTGATCGTTCTAATTTGTGCAATGCAGGAAAACGGACGGTGACAGAAGAGAGTACACAGGCCTTTCACGGCTTTTGTATTTTATTGTTCCACTGAACAATTAAATTAATCTCCGATGCCACTCAAACATAACCCTTCTCCAACAGTGGGCTATGTTCATGTGTTGGGGGGAATTTTTTTTTAACCATGTCTTTCAAGTTCAAGAGAGTCATTTCACTGAAAATACCATGTCAGATTAATGCATTTGCCAGCTAAGTACCTTAGCTGCAATAACTCCTTTCGAAGGTTTTCAGATCTAAGCTCACCATGGAGACCAAAAAACAGAACCCAACATGCATCTCACTTTAAAGCTTAGTCACTAGACGATTGTTACAATGGGAGTGGAAAACTGCATAATTTATTTCTTCCCTTCCATTAGCATCAGGCTGTCAGTCTAGCTGGTGTCTAGGGTAGGTTTGTTTGTTTGTTTTTCTCTCTTTTGGAGTTTGCCAAAACAGTTAGAAAAAAAACTTCTTACAGGAAGCTTAGAACACCAAAGAATTCTCAAATGTTTCTGCCTCGTTCTTTTAGTATTTTAATGGAATCCTACACAATTGGAAGAAGATGACAAGAGGTTGTTTCGGGGTTTGTACACATGTTCCTTGGAGAGAAGCTGGGATGAGATTAGTGTGGGCTAATCAAGGTACCCAAAACTGGGCCGTCTCCAGTGTAAGCCTGGAACACCCATACGCTTCTAATCTAGCAACTGAATACACCTACTTCCCTTTCCCAGTGGTTATCTTTGAGGGGAGGCCCACCCTTCACACATGATTATTTCTCCAAGCTATTACATTCTGTGAAGTGACGAGTACACCACCATCAAATGCATGAACAATAGGGACAATTTTCATAATTACTACTGTATACTTGTTGGAACATTTTTCTTAGAAGCCATGCATTTTAAGTATTGGCATTAAGGGAAGAATTAAGTATACTAACTATAGGGTTTAATATGATGGCAGAACCAAGTTTAAGTTCACATGATTATATTAAACAGAAAATCCTATATTCTGAAGCTCCATTCTCTTTAATGACTATTGAGAACCAACAGACAGGCCTTAAATGGTATCTCTAATCAATGAGAAATATCCAATTCTAGAAACGCTGTTTTATTATGTCCTGTCTCTGGTCTTTTCATCCATTCGCTCAGCTTTAATACCATCTAGATTATGACGAATCACAAATATTTAATTTCTAGCTCTGATTTTTCCCTCAACTTCAGACCTATATTGCTAACTGTCCTGAATAAACAAGCACCTCAACCTCTATTTGTTTAACCTGAAGTCATTAACTCCCTTTCCTCCTTCCCTTGTAAGTATCACAGTGGTAAAAGCCTTCCTTTCTATCCTCATTCCCTACCTCATATTTAGTACCAAGTTGTACCGATTCAGCCACTTGAACATGACTCAAATCTGTCTCCTCCTTTCCATCCAGTGGTTTAGCTCCAGGCCCTTATCACAGGATTTTACAAATGCTGACCAATAAGTCTAGGGGTGGAAGCATGATAATGACACTGAGCTCTTATTTCTGTACAGCATTTCACATCAATAGAACCCCTAGGTATTGCCTTCTTTCACTCTCACAACTCCTTCAGACAGATAAAAAAGTGTCATTCGCCTTGTTTTGCCAATAATCCTTCTGGGGTTCTGAGAAGTTCAATGCAACTGCCACACAGCTAGTAAGTGACTATGCAAGACCATCCTCACCACTGGGTAGTAAGTTCCCTCTCTAGGCAATGGTTCAGAGAGAGGTTGATCGAGATTTCACGATGAGGATATTGACAGACATCAAATAGAACAGGGGACTGGATGACATTTTGTAAGGTTCCTTTCAATTTTGAAACTCAGCTCTGGGTATGCCTCTCCAGTAGACAAAGCAGGCGTCTGGATCTCTCTCTGACAAAGTGCTACCCTCTCTCCCTTCTGACATCGTGCAGTGCAGCCCCCTAGCCCTCGGCCGACCCCTGAATTTCGTAAGCTTGATCTGCCATTCCGGGGCAGCACCAAGCCAGTGAGGGCTCTGCTAACTCTTCTGTCTAGCTTCAGAAGTCACTGGTTCACCGTGAAATGCTCTTGCCAAAAAAGTTAAAATGAAATCAAAACAAGTTTCCAGAGCCAACGTTCTATGTAGATGAAATATGCAGGAAAGAGGAAGAAGTTAATTGACACTGAAAGCAAATAAACAGACATCCAGAATGTGGAATATTCTACAGGACAACTGATCTGATCTCTACAAGTTACTTTTTTTTTTGGGGGGGGGGGGGGGGAGGAGGAGAAGAAGAAGAAAGAGAGACAAAGGCAGAGAGAGAGAGAGACTGGTCCAGAATTAGATACTTAAGAGATAGAACAACTACTAGTATATGTACTGTAAAGACATCCTAACTTATACAAACCAAGTGTTAAAAAAAAGGGGGCATTTTAAGACAATCAAAGTACTCCATGAAATGGTATTTGTTATACCAAATAATTACTGTTAATCATATTGATATACCAACAGCATTAAAATTATGCAATAAAATGTCCAAAATTTTTAGATGCATACAAACGTATGTAGCAATAAAATGACACTGTCTTGGATTTAAAAAGTATTTCAAAAGGAAAAAAGAGACGAAGCAAATCTTGGAAATTACTGAATCTGGGTGCTGGGTATACAACAGTACCTTACACCGCACACTAGATTCTTTACTTTGGTATACATTTGAAAATTTTCAGAATAAAAAACTGTTTTCTAAATTCTTCTCCCAAGAGTCCTATTCTGCAAAACAAGTAATTAGATTTAATGAGTTTTAACTGATAATGTTTGCTAAGGTTTGCGAATATTCCACCCTCTCCTACATACTTGATTTGAAAATTTTCAATTTCCAGAAGACAGTCACAGAAGGATGTCCAGAGACACAATAAATGAGTGACACATTTGGGTTTGGTTTCTGCATAAAGTTCCTGTTATTACCTCTGCCTTTACCAAGAAAACCCACAAGCTATTTTTGGTCCCAGGTCTTGGGTAGATAAGCTGATGACTAAAGCTGACTCTGTAAGTGCCTATGCTAACAGCCTGCGCTAGCCAGCAGCTGGGCGGAGCTCCTGAGAAGAAACCAAGCCAGAACCAAAGTCCGGAGAAAGGCTACCCAGAATGATGTTGGATCCATCTCCAACCTGTGCTTGGCCAGGTTGCACTTCTAACTAAACTGGCATGACGTGTTCCTTGGTGGAGAAACTTCCCAATGCATAGCAGGCTTTTTTAAGGAGTTGAACTAAACTTAGGCGAATATCCTAAGCAATCCGCCTACTACTGAGAACATACTGCTTAACAAGCCAGACTCCCAGCAAGGGTCTACACTGGATCCTTCCTACAACCCAGGAGCTGCAAGGCCAGTGCCTGAGAGTCTACAGAGAATAAAGAAGATGTGAGGCTGGCTTCTTGGTTGGACGGAAAAAAGAGTTAAGGAAAGAGTTTGTAGCAAAACAGAAAAAGCAAAGAAAGAAACTAGCTACCTCTGAGTACAATATAAGACTAAGAAAAAGAGGAAACACAGTAAGCAAACAACTTAAAGAAATCCGAAATTTCAAGTGATGAAGACACCACTTTACTAGTAAAAATCCAAAGTCTATTTTCAGCCCTCTTCCAGGTTCAAGCAGAGGATAAATCTCCCTTCTGGAAGTAAAAGTACAAAGGGATGGAACTGAAAGTGCAATGCAAAGAAATTATGTCAAACACACTAAGGTAGTAGCCCATATGGTCCCCCAATCAAATCCATGAAACCAGTGTCTTCTATTTCTTATTGCATCAAAGAGCTTTGATGTAGGAAAACATTTTAAAAACCAAATCTTCTGCTAATTATTTCATGAAACTCCAATGATCTCCCAAGTTGAAATTACTCCAAGGTAAAGGTGAGGAGTAAGGAATGTTATGTGACCCTAATGGAAAGGTAGAGACAATGAGGAATAAAGTTCATGTTAAAGAAGGGCTTCTATGCTACTAGAGAAGATCAATACATTCGGCAAAATCTCCATTGTTTGAGAGAGGAGAATGCAAGGAGACAGGAAATGGCTCTGCTGTTACAGATTACCACCAAAGGAATTCATAGAAAGAAGGAAAAAATATTTCAAACTGAACTTTCCATCTAAGAGAGGGAAAAACCATCTAAAAGCTCTTGGATCTGTGTCAAGGGAGAGAATGATATTTTAAAAATCTGGCAGGAAACCAAAGAGCTACACCCACATACAAAGCTTAACTGCTTCCAGCACACTAACTAGACCACATATTTCCCCAGCTGGGAAGCACTGGCAGGATTAGGAAACCCTGAGAAGGGTGGGGCTGCCTGGCCATAAGGCTTAGTAACATTCCCAGGTGGGGGTGGGGGGACTGGCCTGTGTTCTAAAGAAATTTTCACCTTTGGCCTTAGTCAAAGGACCCCTGGGCAAGACGAGAAACAAACAAAAAGGGAAATTACAGTGAGGAGTGGTTTACCTTCGGAGAGCAGTTGAAATGCATACCAGGTACTGGGAGTGTAGTTACATACATTGTAATACACCGATACAGGTACAGCGTGCCAACTATGCAGAAAAATCTTCTGCTAATAATAGACCTGGAAAAAGGGAAAAACAGGGCAGACACTCAGTCATGAAATTCCGCAGGTTCATTTACTTTAAAGTTTTCAGTGACCCAATAAAGCAAACCCCAAAAAACTACTTGAGTGCTTGAAATCAGAATGCTACAACTACAGATTAGCAGGTTAGGTGGAGAATTTTGAGTTTGACGTGGTGGTTTTTTTAAAAAATATTAACTTGCCAAAAGAGTTTAAAACACTCTACATTGCTATTCATTAGGTTTCATGAGGCCTTAAACCTGAGTTGACATTCAACTGATGTATAAGTGGTGCCCATGCTGATTGGTCAGAGCCCACTTGGTACCTGTAGTTAAATGTTCAGGGTGCCTTTTCTGGCATAAAAGGGGAGATTATTTACAAAATCAGAATGACATTAAAATGAGAATTCAAAACTCTTCTGACATTTAATGAGCCAACAATGTTAAACAATTTTATTTGAACATCTCAGAAACTGATTCTCTGAACTGATCTGAGGAAGCTGGATGCCAAGAAAAGAGCCTAAATAACAGCATCCTACCCCATCTCCCTCTCTGTCTACTATGTGGCCTTGGGATACGCTATGGAATTTCTGAGTCTCAGTTTCCTAAATTGTAAACCGGATATAACAACATTAGGAAAAACGTATGAAAACTCCCTGCCATACACACACAATGGTAGCCAACAAATGTACAATTTATATGGTGAGAAACAAAATAAGTAAGAATTAGAAATAGATCTCTTTTCCATTTTAAGTTGATTAGTGGTTCTAATGAAATTATTTTTTACATACATGTGAACATGTATGTTGAGTTTGCTAATTCCTCCAAATAACAAATTCCACATAATGAGGTTTACTTTAATTATATTTCACTGTACAAACTTCAGTGTATGCTTGGATAAGAATGACCTTTCCCTCTATCTCAGTCCTGTGGGTCTCCTCTTCCTCAACTTGGGGGGGGAAGTCAAATTTTAACTTAGCATTGGCAACTTGCGTTAAATATACAAAGAAAAAGAAACAATGGACAGGCTTTCCTCTGAGAATATGGAACGTTGATTATTCTACAAATGTATTGTATAGTTCTATTTTTATGCTGAATATATATTCCTACTGAAGAGTGCTAATTGGAGGAGAATTTGCATCATTTGTATTTTTTATTTTAATAAGAGGAATAAAATGCTATGTCACTTGTGTGATTAAAAATTAATTTAAAATAACCCATGCTGCCTGGCTGGTGTGGCTTAGTGGTTGAGCGTCAATCTATGAACCAAGAGGTCACAGTTCGATTCCTGGTTAGAGCGCATTCCTGGGTTGCGGGCTTGATCCCCAGTGTAGGGTGAGGAGGAGGCAACCAATGAATGATTCTCTCTCCTCATTGATGTTTCTCTCTCTCTCTCCCTCTCCTTTCCTCTCTGAAATCAATAAAAATATTTTTTAAAAAATAACCATGCAAATATATTAGCATTCATCCTTCACTGCACAGTTCATGTGAGTTAAGTCACTTGGGTTGTATGAATAGAGTCTGGGTGCTTTTATCTCTTTGCCCAGATTTCAAAAACTGGGTCAGAACTGCTTACCGTAGAAGCCATCTTATTTTTTTTAGTAAAGCTCTATATGCCACCTCCAAGAATGAGAAATTATTCAGCATAAAGCTGTCTTGTAAAGGTATGTGTCTCTAACTTCAAGTATGATGAAAGCACGACATAATTAAACAATGTAAAGAGGGTGATACAGAATAATACTAGACCATAAATGTCTTAACAAGAACATTTGAAATACAAAAGTTAATTTTCTATTGTAAGACATAATGTTCATCTTTCTTCAAAAGAAAATGCCCTCTCTAGCCATCCTGCTCAAACAAGTAGAAATTACCTGCAATTTCACTGAACTATATAGGAAACATCTAAGAAACTTGCTAAATCTGTATCTGTTCATCTCTTTAGAGCAGCGGTTCTCAACCTGTGGGTCGTGACCCCTTTGGCAGTCGAATGACCCTTTCACAGGGGTCGCCTAAGACCATCCTGCATATCAGATATTTACATTACGATTCATAACAGTAGCAACATTACAGTTATGAAGTAGCAACGAAAATAATTTTATGGTTGGGTCACAACATGAGGAACTGTATTTAAAGAGCTAGAAGATTGAGAACCACTGCTTTAGAGAAAGAAACACAAGGAAATGATTGCTATCACTCAATTTTGGTCAAGAATGCGGTCTTAAATACTTCGCCTGTTTCATAATACACAAAAGACACACACACGCACACCAATAGCTATCACACACACCAATAGCTATTTCCACATCTTAAACTTGAGTCACGGGGAATAGTAGTGAAAGGATTCAGATATCTATGAATGAGGTGTATAAAAATGAGAAAGGATGAAAAATGACAAACCTTTTTACAAAAAACAAAATTTGAATCTTCTCAGTCACATTTGCTATTTGACTTGAAGTGAAAAGCCAAATGACTTTGTCCCTGTGAATTAATCAATGCTAACAACAAACACGTTGGTAAGCTGGAGCTGGTTGTTTTTAAGAATCTTCAATCTTTGGCATTTACTTAATCTTTTTAAAATTAAGCTTAGAATATCTCCAATGTATAATGCTGAACTAGTGTAAACTTTAAAAAGCAGGATATACTAGTGTTTCAAAGAACTGGATGCAATAAAGGTATTTATTTCATTAATCAAAGAATTTCCCACAGTAGATTTCTTACGGGTTTAAAAAGTTCAAAATGTGTAAAAAAATTTTTTAAAGTGGTTAAAATGAGAGATGCCTGAGCATAACTGCAGGTGACACCATGACACCCAATGACTGAGGGGGAGCCTGTTCCAGAGCTGCTGGAGGCTGAGGCCTGAAGCTTATCCTGTCCTTGAGCCAGTGCCACCTACCTGTTCCCGAGGCAGCCCAGGGTGACAGGGAGGTTTCCCCTTCCGAATCCCCCGCAACAGGAGAAGCTGGCCTGCCTATCCTGTCGCCCCAGTGGCCCCTTTGACTTTTTACAAATAGAGACCCTTTTGTTTAAAAAAAAAAAAAAAGGCAACAATGCCTCAAAAAAAGTCATAGGAGAAATGTTAATGAGATATGACTGGAGAGTAAACAAATGCCAAGAACAAGATGCAGGTTATAATTCTCAAAAGCATAATGTTGTTCTTCTCTATGGGATACATCTCTCCCTCTTTCATGTTAGAAAGAAGCCTAAAAAAAGAAGAAGAAGAAGAAGAAAAGAAAAGAAAGAAGCCTGTTGCTCATTTGCTCACACTTGGCAATGACGGTCACCTCACAGTCACTTGTATTTGGTTCCCCTCCTAAGTATTTGAGTAATAGGCTCATTACTATTGTTTCTGAGAGAAAAGAAAAACATTAAATGTCATTAAAAAAGAAGTATGGATAAAAGTATCAGTGTTTTATAGATAACTAGAGGCCTGGTGCATGAAAATTCGTACACTTGGGGGGGGGGGGTGTCCCTCAGCCTCGCCTGCGCCCTTTTGCAGTCCGAGAGCCCTCAGGGGTTGTCCGATTGATGGCTAAGCTGCAGTCTGGCCTTCTTCTGTAGGAGGCGACCGGGCGGGCTGATCAGGGGAGGCGCCAGTGGCGAGCGGCCGGCTGTCCCCGCCCCCCATTGACCCTCCGCAGCCACTGGTTGCCTCTATCCCTCGCACCATCGCTGTCCCCTCCCTCTGCCCACTGGCACGTGCCTTGGCTGGCATGGCGCCACCTGCTTGCCAGCCCCGCCCCCTACCAACTGGTCTTCTGCCACTCAGTCGATTTGCCTATTACACTTTTATTATATAGAATTATTAAGACTTGCTAGAATAGTATGTTATGTCCAGTATAGGTGACTTTATTTTTATACATTATTTTTATTTTTTAAATAGGAAAAAGTACTCAGAACCTGATTAAATACTATAAAAAAGTACTTAGAACCGGATTAAATGCTATCAAAATTAGACTGAGAATTGTAGCACTACACTGTGTTTCGCATTTGGTACAATGCAGTGGAGGGCATGAGGTCTGAGAGGAAATAGGGCCGGGTCTGACAGGGCCTCATTGGTCAACATATGAATTTTCACCTTAAAGCTCTTAGAGGTAGGAGAGGAGTGACATACACCAACTTACTCTTACAGTGACACACTCTGTCTGCCAGGTTGACAAGTGACTTAAAGGAAGCAAGATGGAGACAGAGCAACCAGCAGGAGGTTCCTGCCAACAGCCCAGATAAGAGATGACGGGGTTCTGGTTAGACCAAGGGCAGCAACCGAGGTGGTGAGAAGTGGTAGAATAACAGACCAGATGTGGAGTGGAAGCAAATATCAAGAACAAACCAGGACGTCTGGCCTGAGAGCTAAGGGGAACAGAGAAGCCATCTACTAAGATGGGATGGGAGTGGCACAAGTTTGGGCACCAGGGCGATGTCAAGGACTCCGTCAAGTGCTTTGTACACATTAACTCACTCAATACACACAACAAAGTTGAGAGAGACACTGTTTTATCATCCCATTTTGTAGGTGAGGAAACAGTGCTACTGTAGAAATTAAGACACTTGACCCAATTCTCCCAGTAGGTGGCTAGGGACAGAATGATCTTAAACTAGTGAGATTTGCAGTATGACTGAATGCTTAACGGCTGACTGGCTGGTGGGGGACAGATGTGGTGATGTCTAAGTCAGATCTCCAGTAATTAAACAGACATCCATGATGGTTTTTTAAGAGAAGGAAGATAATCCCTGGGCACGCTATAAAAAAATAAGGCATATATGATACCATTTAAAATTATACACATGCCGAAGCCGGTTTGGCTCAGTGGATAGAGCGTCGGCCTGCGGACTGAGAAGTCCCGGGTTCGATTCCGGTCAGGGGCATGTGCCTGGGTTGCGGGCGCATCCCCAGTAGGAGATGTGCAGGAGGCAGCTGATCGATGTTTCTCTCTCATCGATGTTTCTGACTCTCTGTCTCTCTCCCTTCCTCTCTGTAAAAAATCAATAAAATATATTTAAAAAAAAATTATACACGTATATAGGTTATTAATACAGGCACACACACAGAAAATATCAAAAGGGATATTGTCATTACCATTTATCTCTGGCAACATGATAAGTAACTTTTTTCTTTTTGTTCACTTTGTCTTCTAATCTGCCTAAAACCAAGAAGAATTACTTAGCTCTCTGGTGTTGTAAATAAAAATTAACTCAGGAAAACTACCTATGGTTTTTGTTTTTTGTTTTTTGCTTTCCCCTTATAATATTTATAATAATTTAAATGCCAAATTGCTTTAATTACTGAATTTAGGGTGAATCTGTTTTCCCTACAATTCCTAGGACTATGCTAGTCCTAGTATTTAGGTCTTGAGACCTATATTGGTAAAAATTAGAGAAGGTGAAAGCAGATAAGATCACCAATTCGCTAAGAGTAAGAAGGGGATAGAGAGAGCCTGGGACTGAATCTGTCACTAGCCCCTAGAGCAGCGGTTCTCAACCTGTGGGTCGCGACCCCTTTGGGGGTTAAACGACCCTTTCACAAGGGTCGCCTAAGACCATTGGAAAACACAAATATAATTACATATTGTTTTTGTGATTAATCACTATGCTTTAATTATGTTCAATTTGTAACAATGAAATTGGGGTCACCACAACATGAGGAACTGTATTAAAGAGTCGCGGCATTAGGAAGGCTGAGAACCGCTGCCCTAAAGTGACTGCCCTTCCCCACTCCAAATACTGACCCTGGTGAAGAAGGTGAAAGACAGGCCCGCAAAAGCCTTGCACATCCAGGCTGTATGGGAATGGGACAGGGAAGGTCCCCAGGAAAGGATAGAAAGCAGGACCTCAGCCCAGGCTCCACAGCTCAGATGGAGGATGGGTCCCAATTAATGGGAGAAGAGAGAACTTACTAGAGACAGAGAGGACAAGAATAAGGCAGGCATTCCTGGTCAGTGGTCTTCAGAAGGAAACCATGACTGAAGTTGGTGGCAAAGGAGGTTTCCCAGACTGGCAGAGAGGAGAACCCGTGTCACACGGAGAAGTTATAGGAGGTTTCAGCACTCAGGATGGAACAAAGTACGTTTTCTACACACTATGGTGGGACGCAAGATGTGATAGCTCTCAGGGTTGGCAGGTCCCTTCTGGGGCAAATGAGCATATGCCCTGGATGGTGTATGACACCTGAACCCTATTATCAAACACTGAGCTGCTCTGTCTTCATTCCACCTGTGCCACGCACTCGGTGCCTGTGCCACTCTATCTACAAAGATAACACGTTTTCAAAGGATGTTATACCAGGACCTAGACTGGATTTATACCAAAGTGCCTTCGATCCCCCAAATGTACCTGGGGCAAGTCAACAACTTCTCTGAGTCTCACTCACCTTTACTGAGAGAGAATCACACTACTTATTTTGAGGGGTGATTGGACCAAATGCCACGATGTATGTAAAAAAATTATCAGCTGGTTTGGAATCTGCCATTCCAGTAGGATGACAATGATTGTTGATAACATGGGTGAAAAACAGCAGAAGAAAACAGACTTTGAGTAAGCACCTAACAGACACAGCTGCAGGTAGAGGGAGAAGCAAGAGGGCAAGAGATGCATCCTGAGCTCTTGTTTTTCCTGCTGGAGAGGAGGACGAACGCTTATCAGCCAATTAAATAAAGGGACAGATGCCCCCAAATCTTCCATAACCCGAGGGAGTTTATACTTGGATAGAATTTGAACACCCACTTTCAAAAACTGAGATGTTAAAATGAAAACAAACAAATTCCTGAGAAGATAACCTCTCCACAGCTGTGGGTGTTTTGGTTTGGTTTGTTTGTTTGTTTTTGCTTGTTTCTGCATCCTTAGCATGCAGTCGTCAATAATTCTTGATAAGTAACTCAGTATGAAGATGCCCCAAAGCTCCATTAGAGACTAGCCTTGTGGTCCACAGTATCAGGGCAATCTGTAATAAAACGACGCAGCTTTAAGGAAAGGTTCTTCTGGAACTTGGAAAATAAATTCTATTGAATAGGAACCTGGAGAGACTTGCTTCATATCAAATGCTCTATTACCAAGGGCTTTTAAGAACTCTACTAAATCACAACGATCAAAGACTTAAAAACAATGGGGGAAATGTTGACAATAACTGTGGTTATTAACTACCTTGGGGATTAGAAGAGGAAGAGATAAGTATGTTGATCCAATCAACTTAATGTGAAAAGAAGCGCTGATAGGATTACAATGGGATAAAATGCAAGATAAATGTCAGTGGAGAGTCTAAGACAAAAACCAAAAATAATCAAATCACCATCTAGAGCAGCAGTCCCAGGCAGCACAGGATTATGTCCTTGGAAATTAGATTGCATTCACAGAAGAGAGCTAAATGCTGTAGATAAACTTTCTTATGTTGGCAGAGAGCCACCTAACAAATAAGGCCCCCAAAGCCAGGGCTTTTATCAAAGGTTAAAATACAAAACGAAGCTTTTCCTAAGTGGTCTTTAAAGATACGATACATACTGCTGCCAAACATCTGAACACCCATGCCAGTACTCTGAGTGCAGGCCCAGAAAAGCCACACTGGAGATCTGCACCTGTTCCTCTGTGGGGCAGCAAAGCCCCTACAACAGTTCTGAATACAGATGCCATGACAGGTCTTAAGCAGGATCTGACACCACCGTTTCCTTTCTTGGTTCCTTCTCTTTCCACATGGGATCAATTTGCAAAGAACCTATTCAGGAACTGTTCCACAGGTCTCTCCATAACTACGGGACTGCTCCTGCCCAAATGTTCTACCCATGACCAATGCCTGAATCACTAAGCTCTTTCCACTCTGTCCCACACCCTAGCTATCCAATGGCTCCTTTACTTTTTTCGTCCCATCATTTCACCACCAAGAGGCCAATATATCCCTTCAACTGACCTGTACTACTTCTTTTAGGCAAATATCTGATCCACGAGACGTCAGGTAGAAGCATACACCAGGAAATGCACACAACATGGCTTTGCTCTCAATAAAATATATTCAAGCAAGGTTGTGAGAGCTCCCCAATTAGTGAATTCTATCTCCCCATTAAGTTCCATATAAAATCCAGGGATTCACAGAGACCTCAAAACCTTGCATGAGAAAGATACAACAGAAGGCAGCACTGTAGCTATAAAAGATGAGCAGCTCTACATGTAATAGGAACCATGCTTTCTCCAGAGTTCACCCCTTCCCACCACCTCGGCACAAAATTTACTCACTGGCCACGTTAACTGAGTCTAGGTTGCAACCATTTCCCACCTGGATGACAGCATGGGCGAATTAACTAGCCCTCCTGCCCCCCCCCCCCACCACTCCACTCACACTTCCCTACTCTCTACACTGCAACCAGAGTGAATCTTTTAAAATACACATCTGTTCATAGCATTCTTCTGTAATGACTTATCACACTTGGAACAAAATCCAAACTCTTTAACCCTGGCTGACAATGCTTACCCCACCCACCATCCACACCTTGTGATCTTCTGTGTCACCACCTTCCCACAGCTGTTCTCAAGTAAAGTAAGTCTAGAGGACTCTGCACTTGTCCTATTTCCTGTCTGGACTGCCCTGACCCCAAACACCTATATGGTACTCACCCTCATTTGATTCAGGTGTCACCTCATTAGAGGCCTCTTCCAATCACCTTATCGAAACCCTCTCTCTAGTATCCCCAGTACCTTCTAACTTATTGTGTGCCTTATTTTTCTTCATTTCCCTTATCACTACTTGGTCCTATGTACTCATTTGCTTACTGCTGCCTTAGCCTAGCCAGAATATAGTTCCACAAGCACCCCGGGGACCTCTGCTCACTGCAGCAACCCCCGGGTTACATCAGCGCCCAGCACATAGAAGGTCGCTCAGTAAATATAAGTTGAATGAGTAAATGAATGTTAAATGAGCACTTTCTCTGTGTCACAGAAAGTGGAATAAAAGATGAGTAACAAATAGGATCCAGACTTTTCCCCAGAGGAACTTAAAATTGAGCAGTGAAGGAAATACACAAGGAATAGAATGGAACGTGATATGAGCTTCAAGTGTTTGAGGGAAACTGTGGAGTGAAGTAGCCAGAGATGACGCAGGACAGATCGGGGACAGATTATGAAGAACCCAGAGCTTCATGCTAAAGAGTTGGGCCTCCATCTGAGCACCCACTATACATCAATAGGTAGGAATGAAAAGAAGTAGTGTTATGGTCGCAAGTAGCTAGTTAATATTAACAAAGGAAAGAAAGCAAAGGGACTCAGACATTGTAAGCATGGTCACCTGGGAAGCTTCACCAGGAAGCTACAGCTTCACACAGCACTGTTCCTCCACGGGACTAACACCCCTCCCTTCCCCATCTGGCACTGGATTGTTGCTGGGAGCAGGGGGAGGTAGGCACATGCGCAGTAAAGTCGGGTGGCACAAGGGCGGTGTCTGCCTGCCAGTCTACCTGGGAACAATGGATTGGCTAGGGGATGGACCCCATCAGAAGCTCACGAAATCTTGGAAAGCTAATTGTTTAGTTTGAAGAAGCTCCTGGTTAGGTGAGAACTCCGCACCCCCCCCTCCCCCCCCCCCGCTCCCTTTCTCTTGTTCTTTCTCTTGCTCCCTCTTGCTCTGTAACTTGCACTCCCCAGTGCGTTCCATGTTCTCTTCACGGCCAGGTGGCCTTAGAAACCAGATGGCCTGGCTATGCAGACTTCACATGCAGGATGCTGGACTGGACTGGACTTTAATGTGGAGCAGAAACTATGGGCAGGGCCTTACTCCTGGCCCTGCTGAAGATAAGATTGGATGTCTCCCATGGCGGGATGGGCAGAGATGGGACCTGGGAGGGGAAACTCCTTAATTTTACAACAATAAAACTTTCCACAAAACCCCATCCTCCCGTGGGAGCCTCAGGAAATTCTTTTCCTTGCAGAGCCCCAAGAACTCCACTTCCACCAATAACAGTAATAAATCTGAAATTAGAATCAATAGAACTCAGCATTTGTATAAAAGGAACTGAGAAGTTCTAGGTTTTTAGGGAATGCCTCTACCCACATAGGAGAATAAGTTGGAAAAAAACAAATGATAAACCCAGTGTTAGACTAGTTGAGTTTGAGGGTCTAAGACCATCATACTAAGTCACAGTGATTTCTCTGGTGGTTACAAAACCTTTGACTTAGAAGGTCTACAATCCTGATCCTTGGCCTTCTTCACCAGGCGTTCTCACCATCCCACTAGCCACCCCTGTCACCATGTGGTAGCCATGATTTAGCCATGCATGGAAAGTCCTTACTGAGTCTGTAAGGTTAACAGTCTTTTTCATGCTTTCTTAAAACCAGGGAGTCCCGATTTGGGTGAAGTCTGACACATCGATTGGTTGCCTCCTGCTCGCACACTGCAGACCAGGTACATGCCCTTGATCAGGAATCAACCTGCGACCCTTAGGTGCACATGCCAACATTCTAACCACTGAGAGCACCGGCCAGGGCTAGGCTGATTGTTTTTAAAGGGCTCCAAGACTCTTAAAATCAAAGTAAAATTCCCCTGTGCAATTACTGGCCAAACAGGCTCACCTTCGAGGAGTCGTGGCAAACCTCCTGGTTGGGGTTGGGGAAAAGGGTCGAGAGCCAGAACAGTCGAGGAGAAAAAGAGGGAGAGCTGAACTCCCTGTTTAACACAATACTCCGTACTCAGAAGTCTCCATTTCCCCACCATGCTGGACAAACAAAACTGCTACATAGCACCAGCAAATAACCAGAAACAGGGGGTCTCTGACATGACCGAGCATGAAAGCTGGGGAAGGTGGTATGTCAATACCCACTGCATCTGTCCCACTACCTCCTCCATGTCTGGTGAGCCACATACACTGAAGACAGATCTCAGGGAGGCCGATGGGAACCCAGGGATACGCCCCAGTGGGAGGACAGGGGGTGGGGCTGTTTAGGATTATCTTGACAACCGGCGGCTTCCATTTCCCATGTCCTTTTCCTGTCAACGTGGAAATTAGAGAGAGCACTTTAAAGAATCCTTAGTTACATGTCTTCTGGACACAACACTGCAGCTAATAATAATCTAACATAACTGGCCCATTCAATCACGTTAGAACAAAATAAAATGCAGTTGCATAGAACATCATAAATCATCTGGCCTGAGAGGCTCCTGTGAGAAAAAGCAGGCCCCTGAGGTTGAGAGTCACCCACACCACCCAGCATGTCAGGGCAGGGCTGGGCTGGAATCCAGGCTGCCTGCGGCCAGCACTGGGCTAATCTGGTCCGAGTTACAAATCAACTGATTTATTGCTACTGAGCAATGCAAATATACAAGTGACTACAGTATTGGCAATAAGTACTAGGAAAATGAGAAATTAGAAAGCTTAAAGCAAAACAGATATGAGGAGAAAGTCCCTGCTGAGAGAAATATAAACAGTGGTATAGTTTAAAGAAATTAACCCTATGGTCAGGATACTTCCTTAGAACAAGAGTAAATTATTTAAAAGTCACAGTTTTGTGAAAGGTTTGGACTCATGCCTGGTATGACTTAACTAAAGTTATATTCTGGGTCAGTAAATTATTTGCTTGCATGTAAAATGTTGATGGAAAACCAGAAAACAAGCTCTCATAAACGAAACAACAAACATTGAGAAAATCCTAGAAAACATAATGTAGTTGACTTTGACTTTTAAAGAAAAAATACTGGCATATTTCTAATGTGCTCTTAGGAAAAGAAGTTTAGAAGATAAAAGTCAAATGCAGAAACTGAAGTTTGGCAGCCAAAAGAATGTAATTAATACATTGGAAGCATCTCATATTTCTAAAGCTTATTCCTATCAATTTAGTCTCTTAAAACTAAAGCAAACAAAAAAAGGTCTTCCATCAAATCAAATGCAGCCCACATCATCGTTTCTATTTCCAATTTAGCTAAAACTCTAGGACTGCCAAACCAGCCCCAAAACAAACACTGGCCACTTAAACGGCTTCCTTTACACAAGTTAAGAGAGTTCTTTCCTGGCTGAGTCAGAAGCTGCTTTTACTTCACTTGCATCTATATAATTTATAAGCTGACAAAACACAGTCCTTTAGGAACATACCAGGAAAATATTCATCATTTCTGCTAGGTCAAGTTCAGCATAAACCCTGTCTGCATTTTGTTTTCCCGATTTAAGATGATTTTCTTAATATTCATCCATACTGTGGGTCATGGAAAACAGCCCACTACAGAGAAACTCAGTTCCTTAACATACCAGTTTTTAACTCCCATGCGCGGAAGCCATAAAGATGTTCAAGTAATAGGAAAATCACACACCAATGATGAGAGGACGGTGTTTCATTTGCTCTACATCCCAAGCAAACAGCTTGCCTGAGGGGTCTATGCTGAGTTTAGAGCTAGGGACATGAAAGCCACTTTAGATATACTGGAAACTAAAAGAAGGCGCCTACCAAAATCTTGAGAAATGTGATTGGAAAACCACATATTGCTTTAGTTGCCACACCTTTTAGAAGGTGAAAAGCCTCGCAGGCTCATCTGCATTGCACCTACCTAAACAAAGTCATTCTCTGGGAGTATTATTTTCCCAATAGCCCAAGCCACTCTGGAATAGCGGTTCTGAATTTTATGTGTGAAACCTCCGTAAATATGCATTGCTAAGGTTCCAGATGTCTGACTCTGCTTGGGAAAAGCTATACAGCCATTCATGGTGCTTAGGCCAACTGTTAACAATTTATTTGATGGGCTAACACCACCAAGACTGGATGGTTTTTCTGTGGTCCAACAGCCTATATGTACTCTCTGAAGGTGCCTGAGGGTTTTCTTTCCTGTGAAGTGAAAACAGAACAGTCTCTCTTCACCATTCTGTACAAATCTTGTACAAAACAAACAATAAACATGGCGTTTTCTTAAAGCTGCCAGAGCTTTAGTTGGGTATGTGGCTTTAAAAATGGGGGAATAATATGCTTTGATTGCATTGCTCCGTAAATTGCACTCCCAAATAATGAGAATTAGACATCCGCAGGCAAACGCCTCAGTCACTGAGTCTGAGAGCTTTTGCTTTACTTACTTGTATTTTAAGAGCAGCCACTGAACTAACCAGAGTCCTACAAGGATCATGCCGTTAATTTCACAAATAGAAAAGGCCCACTGCACCCGGTTAAAATGGTCAAAAAACGTGTCCGGTAGTGGAGGCTGCACCTCCTTAGGAGGTACTCGTTCATGGACGACCGAGATCATCACTGTGGTGAGAACAAAACAGCAAAGTGCATAAAGAAAGGCCTGAAGAGTCTTGCCCCACTCCATAGGGTACTGGGAGCGCTCCAGTTCCGGCATGGGGATCTTTATCATCTCCTTCCTGTACCCATTTGGCATCCCGTTGGGTTTGACCTTGATGCTGAATCTGCCGTCAGGGGTGGGGATGTCTGTGCCAATGCTGAGGTGCCCGTTCGCATGGCCGTTCTTGTGTACTTCCATGTGGTGCTCCATTTTCAAGGTCTCTATCATGTCCAAGAGCCGCTGCCCGTTGTCGGAGGAGACTCGGCACAAGGGGGGTTTTGTGAAATCCTCTTGGGTCAGGTTGATCAAGTCCCGGCCCGTGAAATGTTCCAGAGGCTCACAGTATTCTGGCATAGCATTCTCCAGCAGCCAGTCTGTCACCTTTTTGGGTGACCAATAAACCACTTCCTTCATTGTACTGGCAGACAACAGGCAGTCCCCTGCTTGCTCTCGGCAGGTCAGCAGTCCGAGTTTTTCTGGAGCGGGATGCTGGCCCTCGAAGGCGTGCTCATCCTGTCAGGCCTCATGACAGGGACTTGGGTAGCAAGATGGTCAGGGCAGTTTTTAAACACCTCATGTAGCTGTCCAGGGTTCTTGAGTACCCGAGCACTCGTTCACCTCATTTTTCAACAAGATTCTTCCTTCTGTGGAGGCAAGAGAAAAGGTCAAGATATTGGGACTTCCGAATCAACCCCTCAAAATGCAAAACCTTGATAAGCATAAGGAAAATGGAAATCCAGTTACCGACACAGCCTGTAGTTTTCAAACGTGTATTAGTCTAAGGCAGTGGTTCTCAACCTTCTGGCCCTTTAAATACAGTTCCTCATGTTGTGACCCAACCATAAAATTATTTTCGTTGCTACTTCATAACTGTAATGTTGCTGCTGTTATGAATCGTAATGTAAACATCTGATATGCAGGATGGTCTTAGGCGACCCCTGTGAAAGGGTGGTTCGGCCGCTAAAGGGGTCGCGACCCACAGGTTGAGAACCGCTGGACTCTAAGGGACCACTGATTCCCTGGTTGTTCTTCCCTGAAAGCATTAAAAGGGCCTAACGATGGATAAAGTCAAAGGGGAAATGTTTTACAGCCTCCTCAGTGGGGTCTTTTCTAAGAAATCGTTCATCGTGCTGTGGACACTGCTCAGTGCGGATCAGTGGTTCTCTGGGACAAGCTGAATGAATGTGGCAGGTGGGCTTAGCCCAGGGGTGGGCAAACTTTTTGACTCGAGGGCCACAATGGGTTCTTAAACTGGACCGGAGGGCCGGAACAAAAGCATGGATGGAGTGTTTGTGTGAACTAATATAAATTCAAAGTAAACATCATTACATAAAAGGGTACGGTCTTTTTTTTTTTTTTAGTTTTATTCATTTCAAACGGGCCGGATCCGGCCCGCGGGCCGTAGTTTGCCCACGGCTGGCTTAGCCTATCATTCTCCTGGTGAAGAGGTGTTTTAAAAGGCACATAACACACAGCAACTTAACAGATACGATAGAAATGTTGAGCTTCAAGACAGTTTGGGCCAACATTTATATTTTTTCACACAAAGAAAATCAATAGATCCCTGTTTCCACATGTGCTCGGATGCCCAAATCTATAGAAGAGCTACAGATGCAGCTGCTGGGATGAAACACAGGCGGGGTGAAGGGCCAGGGTCTTCCCCGCTCTGGCGACCTTTCTATTCCCAGCCCAGAGGGTGTTTCCTGGAATCCCAGTTGTAAAATCAATGATCTGATTCAACTCCCTCATTTATAAACTTGGAAACGAAATTCCAGGAAGGTCAAGAAACCTGCCCTTGATTAAATGGCAGCTTGCATCCAAGAGCTGTAAGTTTCGTTTCTGAGTCCTGTAGTTCAAAACACTATTTATTAAAATACTTATGTGGCGATAACCAATTCACATCTGCAGGGGAGAATCAAAAGCAAGATTCAAAATTTTATAAATGTATGTAAGTATCAATGTGAATTTACATATAAATAATGTACCTCTCTTATTTAAACTCAGCGATGATTAATGAACATATTGCATAAAGCTGGGAAAAAAATACATCACATATTAACTGAAATTATATTTGGTGGCAGGCCTGGGGGCATTTTCTACTTTTCTCCCATCTATTTTTCTTTAATAAGCATGTACTACTTTTGTAACAATCATTTAAAATTGGAAAGCAAGTAAAAGGACTAAAGTTTTGCTACCCTGAAGCTGCCTTTTTGGGATATTGATTTTGAGCTGTTTATTAAGAAACAAGACTCAGAAAGAACCTTTGACCCTCCTCCCTTTCCTGCCCAAGAGATTCAGACAGAGAAGTGTGCTTCAGGAAGAAACCTTAGCATGTTCACTGTAGCCTGATTTGAATTAGGTGTGATAATCAGGAATGCTTCAGGCAGGGCCTGTTAGCTAGATATCCCCTGTGTCTCATTGTTTCTGAGTTGCTCAGCAAGAATTCGCCTGCCATGAGTGTTCCCTTCTCCCTCAACAACCTGTAAATTACCCATTGTCACTTCTGAAATATAATATCTCCCCCACCCTCTTCTCCTTTGTCCAAAATGCCACATCTCCCCAATGTTGCCTCGCTGTCTCTGGAATTTTCACGCCTATGTGAATTCCCCATGGGCATGTGCTAAAAACTTGATTTTCTCCTGTTAATCTGTCTCTGTTGACTTGATTATCAGCCTAGCCGAGAAGTTAGAAGCAAAATATTAATATTTTTTAGTTCCCACACAAGAAACGTTAAAAACAAATACCTCGCTCTATAACAAAGCCTTGTTATTCATGTAGCATGGCCTTTGGCTGAAGACAGACCATGGTTTGACTCTCAGCCTCTCTCATGCATAGCCCATTAGGTGAGCTTCAGTTATCTATCTATCTATCTATCTATCTATCTGAGGGAAAAAGAGAGAAACATTGATGTGAGGGAGAAACATCAATCGGTTGCCTCCTGCATTAAGGCTCTCCCGCCCCACACCCCAAGAACTCCTATTCGCTCCCTATGGAGCACAAACAAGACCTGAACTCAGGTCTCCTGATTTCAAAGACCAAACTCATCGCTGCTGAACCCCCAAATCTGACTCTGGAATAGTGATGGACCGTATGTCCACTCCCGATTTCCCTGTCTGAGTAACAACCAGTCAAATGGCAGTAAAACTGAAAGACATTCCAGACCTTGCAAAGAGTTGGGTGTTCCCTCTCCTGAGCATCCACCCAGTGCTGTGCGCCTTCCCTCTGACACTCCCTTGGGGTGTCTGTCTAGACTCCCCCAGGAGCCTATGAGTGACTGCGGAAGAGCTTCAGTCTGAAGCATCCCCGTCTCACATTCCCAGGGCTCAGAATGTGCTCGATCGCTATCTGCGCAATAACTCAGGAAATAAATGTTCCTCGCATGGTTTAATGGAAAATAAAGCTACCGAAAATGTCACTGACATTGAAAAGGGCTTTAAAACGGTTTGGGTAGTCAGGGAGAACCAGGCGGGCAGTCTCCAGAGAGAAACAGGACACCCAGGAGAAGCTCCGACCACTTGGAAAGCACTACACAGGAGCTGCAGCCGCCACCAGTGCTGCCTGGAGAGACCAGGAGGCACACAGGCCACGTGGGCGCCCTGGCAGAGGTCCTGCAGGCAAGGGATCTCCCAGCATCAGACTCCAGGCTTCCCCCCAAATCCTCCTCAGCAGAATTAGGATAACAGCCAAGGAACCCTCAACATCTGCAAGCGGCTACAAGAGCTCTCAAGAAAAATTCTCGATGGAACGTTCATGCCCAAGGACATGAACGTGGGCTTTCCCCCTTGTCCAATGCAGGATGTCTGCCAGGAGGGGAAACCCCTTCAGAACCACAAAGATCAGACCAATGCCACGGTGTTATTTCACTTCTCTCTGACAGGGGAACAGTCAGATAATCTCCTCGTAGGAGATAACACTGTAATCTTTAAAAAAGAAAAAATATCAAGTGGTAAGAGACAATCTAGGCCATCAGACAGACACACGCACGCACGCACGCACGCACATACTCTTCCTGACATTGCAAGCCTCCATCCAAACGAAGGACACTGATCTTGCAAAGGCAAGTCCATAGGCAGTTCCCAACAGCCAGAGGAACTCTTCAGTGACAGCAAGGAAAGTAAATGGCTCCCAATAATAACTAGGACAACAAAACTGCTCACTCCTTAGGAGAGCGCCTAGGCGTCCCTCGTGTTGGAGTTCTCCATTTCCTCCCCTTCAGCAAGGCCAGGCTCTTCCCTTGGTCTCTAAGGTTCTGCTCTGCAGACCCTTTGCAGAACATTCCACTTCACCATCCTTTTCCTTGCTTGGCTTCCTGCATCACTAACATCTGTGACACGTGATATAATTTAACCCTCAGGTGTGCGTGGTGTGGGAGAAAGAGCATCAGCTGTGTGAGTTACAGAGCCAGCAGCTGAGACCCAACTCAGCTACTTCCCTTCCTGACAAGGTCCTTTAACCTCTTCACGCCTGTTTCCTCTGGAACAGTGGTTCTCAACCTTCTGGCCCTTTAAATACAGTTCCTCATGTTGTGACCCAACCATAAAATTATTTTCGTTGCTACTTCATAACTGTAATGTTGCTACTGTTATGAATCGTAATGTAAATATCTGATATGCAGGATGGTCTTAGGCTACCCCTGTGAAAGGGTCGTTTGACCGCCAAAGGGGTCGAGACCCACAGGTTGAGAACCGCTGCTCTGGAAAGTAGTATTACCAACTACCTACGCATCTTCACAGAGGTGGCTACTGCTGTGACAAACCAATCATGTAAAAGGAATAAAAGATATAAGTTACTCCAAGAAACGTGTCTTGTTCTTTTCATAATGCCCTGCTTCCTTCCTAATGCCCAACTGGGTCATGGTGACATGTCATAAATATTTACTGAAGCTGCCACTTCCAAAGGGCATTTTCAATGCCCAATCATTCTGATACAAGAATAAAAACAGCCCTCCAAATTCCATGAGAAAACAACCCTATATTTTTCAAGCAACTTCGAAGCTTGAAAATAAAGATATGCGTGCTGTTTTCCTGAAGCTGATGCTGAAATGGTACAAAAGGGGGAAAGCTCACTTTAGGGAAGTAAACCTTGAACAGCTACTCAGCACTTCAAAGGCCACTGCAAAAAAGGTGTGGACTTAGAGACCCCAGAGCCCAGCTGTAGAAGGAGAAGTGAGACAGTGACTCGCCCCTGGACTCACACACTCAATTTAGAACATACTGTGGCAAAGTGCCTTCACATCTAGACCCAAAAGACTGTATCTTTGGCTGGGCTCAGAAAACAGCTACTACTATCATCATTCAGAAAAGCCACTCAGAATCCATAGCCAGGAGAATGTTAAGAAATAGCACAGATCTTGCCCTGGCCCGTTTGACTACATGGTTGGAGCATCGGCCTGTGCACTGATGGGTTACCCAGTGCAGGCTGTGTGGTGAAGGCAATCAATTGATGTCTCTCTCATGTTGATGTTTCTCTCTCTTTCTCTCTCTCTCTCTATCCCTCTCTCTCTCTCTCTCCCTGTCTCTCCAACCTTTCCACTCTCTCTAAAAACCAATGGAAAAAAATATATCCTTGGGTGAGGGTTAACAAAAAAAAAAGAAAAAGAAAAGAAAAAAACACACAGCTCAAATCATTAGACATATTTCTCAGAACCGGGAAGAAGCAATAGAAGAGTAAAAATTGTATCTAAACGCTTTTCAATAAAATAGCACAGAATTTGAGAGACAGAAGAGGTACCAGAACTCTCATTTCTCTGGAATTTTTAGACATAAACAAAGTCCAGTGAGATTGTAATTGTCTAAAATCTCACTTTAAGAGCTGGTCCTGGGGCTAGACAAACCCAAATGCTCTCCCACTGCCAATATCCAACGATTTGAGCACATATAAAGAATAGTCTAAAAAGTCTTTATTTTAAAGTATGGAGCCCAAAAGGATAAAAAGCAGGAACAACAGCATATTCATTATGGATTCTAAACTCAGCAGGGCTTTCTATCTGGCCTCAACTAAGTAAAAAGTAAATGTGCTAATAAATACGATTCTGCTCCAATTCTTAAAATAGACATTTTACTCTTTAATATTATTAAAGCCATCAGATAATATGCCATGACACATTAGAAACTACTTAATTATCAAAGCCAGAGAGCTAAAAACAGAAAAATAACTTAAAGCAATTATCCTGGTAATGACAAAACATCAACCAAGCAAAAACCATTAAATAAACCATTTACGAATATCTGTTCATCTTTACTCAAAAATAATCTATTACATTATCTTGTTATCTGGCATTGTCTGGAAATAAAACATTGTGTAAACAAAAAGCTAGCATGTGAAATATACACTGAACACGAGTTCTCAAGATTTAGAACACCATGAAGTGCTCAGTACAACTGCCCATGGAGCAATCGCTCAGGAACTCTGAGTTCTAAAGCTTGCTTTGTCATTAACTTGTACTCCAACCCCAGGGCCTCGGTTTCCTACAATGGAATAATGTATTTCTTCTGCTCGCTCCATTAGTAAGGGAATTTACACAGACTGTACAGTGCTTTGGAAAACATAAAGCAATACATAAAAATGTAAGGAATTATTATAATGACTGTAATTTATTCTTCTTTGAAAGCTTTAGTGAACTTTTAAAATGAGTGCTATGTAATTAGGAACTGAATTTTTATTAATTTTTTAAGACACGATGGACCTAAGACTAAACAAACAAAGCTGGCATGTCAATGAAGAAACTACAGGAAAGTTCCAGATGTTTTTAAATGCTGATAATGGCAAATGAAAGAAGGAAGTAGAGCATGCATAATTAGTCTTATAAGCATACAGTCAACTAAACTTTCTGCTTCATGCATCAAATCTCTAAAAACAACAGAAAACTCCCAAGCTCATTTTATGAGGCCAGCATGATCCTAATTCCAAAACCAGATAAAGATACGACAAAGAAAGAAAATTATAAGCTAATATCCCTGATGAACATAGATGCTAAAATATACAACAAAATATTAGCAAATCGGAGCCTGCAATATATTAAAAAGATCATAGAGCACAATCGAGTAGGATTTATTCTAAGGATGCAAGGTTGGTACAATATCTGCAAAATAATAAATGTGATATACCACATAAACAAAATGAAGGATAAAAACCTTTATGATCATATAAATAGACGCAGGAAAAACATTTGATAAAATCCAGCACCCGTTTATGATAAAAACTCTCAGCAAAGTGGGAATGGAGAGAACATAATGTAATAAAGGCCATATATTATACAAACCCACAGCCAACATCATACTCAATGGGCAAAAACTACAAGCGTTTCCCTTAAGATCAAAATAAGACAGAGATATCCACTTTTATTACTCTTATTCAACATAGTACTGGAAGTCCTAGCCACAGGAATCAGACAGGAAGAAGAAATAAAAGGCAGCCAAATTAGAAAAGAAGAAGTAAAACTGTCATTATTTGCATTAGACATGATACTGTATGTAGAGAACCCTAAAAAGTCCTCAAAAAACTACTAGAGCCCAGCCAGTGCTGCTTAGTGGTTGAGCATTTACCTTTACAGCAGGAGGTCAAAGTTCTATTCTAGGTCAGGGGATATACCCGGGGTTGTGGGCTCACCCGGGGCTGTGGGCTCAATCCCCAGTAGGGAGCGTGCTGGAGGCTGACGAGCAATGATTCTCTCTTATTATTGAGGTTTCTCTCTCTCTCTCCCTCTTCCTTCCTCTCTGAAATCAATAAAAGTGTGTTTAAAAGAGAAAAAACTACTAGAACTGATAAATGAATTCAGTAAAGTAGCAGGATACAAAATAAAAATCCAGAAATCAATTGCATTTTTTATATACCTATAATGAACTATCAGAATGGGAAACTAAAACAACAACTCCATTCACAATTGCTTCAAAAAGAAGAATAAAATACCTAGGAATAAATTTAACCAAGGATATAAAAGATCTGTATTCGGAAAATCGTAAGACACTGAAGAAAGAAATTGAAGAAGATACAAATAAGTGAAAGCATATACTGTGTTTATGGATAGAAAGAATTAACATCATTAAAAGTCCATACTACCCAAAGCACTCTATAGATTCACTGCAATTCCTATCAAGATACCAATGGCATATTTCACAGAACTAAAATAAATATTCCAAAAATTTATAAGGAACCACAAAAGACCCCAAATAGCAACAGCAATCTTGAGAAAGAAGAACAAAATTGGAGGAATCATGCTACCTGATATCAAACTATACTACAAGGCCACAGCAATCAAAACAGCATGGTATTAGCATAAAAACAGACATATAAATCAATGGAACTGAATAGAGAGCCCAGAAATAAACCCATCCCTTTACAGTCAATACATATTTAACAAAGCAGGCAAAAACATACAGGGGACTAAAAACAAATAGTCTATTCAATAAATGATGGTGGGAAAATTGGACAGATACATGCAAAAAAAAAAAAAAGAAAGTAGAAAGGAAGAAACTACACTACACACAAGAATAAACTAAAAATGGATTAAAGATTTAAATGTTAGACTCAAAACCATAAAAATCCTAGAAGAAAACATAGGCAGTAATATCTCGGTCATTTCTTGTAGCAACCTTTTTTCTGATCTATCTCCTCGGGCAAGTGAAACAAAAGAAAAAAATAAACAAATGGGACTACATCAAACGAAAAAGTTTTTGCACAGCAAAGGAAACCATCAACAAAATGAAAAGACAACCCACTGAATGGGAGAACATATACACCAATACATCAGATAAGGGGTTAATATCCAAACTTATAATACTCAACATCAAAGAAAACAAACAATCCAATTAAAAAATGGGCAAAGGGCCTGAATAGACACTTCTCCAAAGAGAACAAACAGATGTCCAATAGACATAAAAGATGCTCAACATCACTAATCAGAGAAATGTAAATGAAAACCACAATGAGATATCACCTCACACCTGTCAGAATGGCTATCATCAATAAATCAACAAACAACAAGTGCTGGTGAGGATGTGGAGAAAAGGGAACCCTTGTGCACTGTTGGTGGGAATGCAGATTGGTACAGCCATTGTGGAAGGAAGTATAGAGTTACCTCAAAAAATTAAAAATGAAACTGCCCTATGATCCAGCAATTCTACTTCTGGGAATTTATCCAAAGGAACCTGAAACATTAATTTAAAAGAATATATGCACCCCTATGTTCATTGCAGCGTTACATAGGATAGCCAAGATTTGGAAGCAGCCCATATGTCCTTCAGTAGATGAGTGGATAAAACAGCTATAGTACATTTACACAATGGAATACTACTCAGCAGTAAAAAGGAAGAAAATAGTACCCTTTGAGACTGCATGGATGGACCTGGAGAATATTATGGATCATGGTAAGTGAAATAAGCCAGTCAGGGAAAGACAAGTGCCATATGATTTCATTCATATGTGGAATTTAATACAAACTAATAAGCAAAACAGAGACAGACTCACACAGAGCAGGCAGACAGCTCTGGTGGTGGAGATGGTGTGTGTGTGTGTGTGTGTGTGTGTGTGTGTGAGAGAGAGAGAGAGAGAGAGAACTGGACAAAAAGAAAAAAGAACTAATGGACAAAGAACTAATGGACATAGACAACAGTGTGGTGACTTTGGTGGGGAAGGAGTGGGTAGAGGTGGAAGAGGGTATATGGGGGATACATGGTGATGGGGAAAAATAATAAAATAACTACATGTGGGTACCTTGAAAGAGCAATGGAAATCAAGAAGTGATACTATGTTATTATGAAACAGACGATCTGCCTTTTTGCAAATGCTTCAAGTCCAGATAAAGGTCTTTACATCTACTAGAACTTTCCATAAAAGTCAGTAATAACCTCACAGACCTGTTAAAGCAATGTAGTCCACTGAAATACTCATGAGGTGGGTGTTTAATTCTTCTCTAACTCAATTTGGATAGCTCCTGAATGCTTTTCTCCAAACCAATTTAATTAGCTGTGGGTTTGGTGTTTTTTTTGTTATTTAGCATTTAAAGAGTTAAGTAGGTAGAATTCATAAAACTATATTTGTTTGAAGAAAAAAATGGCTAGAATAATAACCACACAGTCTCAGCTGAAGGACCTACATATTTACTTCAATCTGCAGTGGGGGAAATTTTAGAAGATTACTTTAACCTTTAAATCATCCTTTATTTTAAGTCGTTATTACATGCAGTGCTCACAATTCTACAAAGTCTGGCTAGCAAATAAAACCAGCCCTTATGAAACAGCTCCTTGAACTAACTACACGCTGACCTATTTTGCTTAGCCACGAGGAAGAAGGGCATGCTGAAGTGTACATATTTGCCTTTCGGTACATTATGGGCTGTTAGAAAATCCTCATGTGATAACATCTTTTCATCTCCACCACGCCTTGTTTATTTAATGATGCCTGATACTTAGATTTCAAAATATCTGGAATACATTCTTTCTCAGCAGTTGTCCTATAACTTTCCTAACAGCCTCCCTTTTTATGCTCCTCTCTCAAAATGACCCATTCCAATGTGGTAGCCCTCAATTCTCCAGAGAAAAAGATGATTTTTGATGACAAAATTAGTAGATACGACATGTTGACCAGAAACCAGCCACATCAACTGTAAACCATAAATCATGATTCTAATTGTTCTCTGACAGCAGGAAATACAAAACTGTTTCATGTATTTCACAGAGAGTCCCACCATCAGCAAGACTAGCTAATTCTGTTTCCCAAACGCTGAGCCTCTTTTTGAGTCATTCTGTAATGGAATGTAAATATTTAGTAAACAGACAACTCAAAGAATCATTTATTGTGGTAAAAAATTAGAAAGTTCTGTGAGAATTGGTTAAATACATCATTACAACAGAAATTAAGCCTCCACCAGAGACTGGATAGAGATTGCAAAAGAGAATGATACCATTTTTGTAAACACACACATTATTTATAAATATCCATAGAAAAAGTTTAGAAGGTGTATATCAACTTCTGTTACTTTGGGTGATAAAGTGATAAAATGATAAAATAATTTCCTGCTTTTTTTTCAGTATTTCCTAATTCTCTGATAAAGTACTTATTAAATGTGTTTATTTTATTTTTTATTATTAGTTGTGTTTAGGAAAGGGTTTTCTTTTAAGCCTATTGTGTTTTTAAACATGGAGGCTGCATTATAAAATTAAAAATAGATGCTTCCTACATTAGTTTTTTTGAAAAATATGAAATGGGCTTGCAGATTTGTCTAAATAAGGCGAACCTTTGCCTCCTATGTATAATTAGGTTCCCAGATCCTCCCAGAACATAATAGTCCCGGGAGACGAGCCAAACCACCAACAACCATAGAGCTGAAACTCTGAACTTAACTAAGTGCATAAAGAAATTCCAGGCTCAGATATTTTCCATCTTTCCAGAGAGAAAACAGCAACAAACTGTCAGAATCACAACTGTTCTATCATCTACATTTTCTTCAATATCCATCTGCCCAGCTTACTGTCAAATGTAAGAGACCATTTGAAACCGCTGCCTTGTTGACACTGCAATAAGGAAAAGTCTGTGTAGCTCCCAGACAACTATAGCTGTCCCCTGGGGGTTCATTCCTAGAACCCGATTACTGAAACTCTGAAGATGATCTATTTCCACTCAAGTGATTAACTCCCTTCCTAAGTCGGAAACCAGCGGGTCCATTTTAATATCATCTATTTAATCTGCAGGCCTTGGACACGGTCTCACTCTGGCAGCACTCAAGAACGTCAGCACATAATCAATGTTTGCAAAATCGTGGGCTTTCAAGCCCAGCTGAAGCTGATGTGCACAGCGGTGATCTCATCTGCCCCAAGAAGCCTGGGAAAGGGCTCTCTATCTCTATTACATTCCACTCCATTCTCTTCCTTTCTTCCCAGTCTGCTCTTTCAACATGAGAACTACAATCCTTCTACTTTATGCTTGTTCCGCTGGAATAAAAAGACGGTGTGTACTTCTGAATCCATCATTCAAGTATATCGGGGAGAATAAAAAAGTCAAATGGCTTTAAAAAAGGATGAGGCCATGCTTTACCATCCTCTGGCTTTGTTGTTGTTTATCCTCACCTGAGGACATTTTTCCACTGATTTTTAGAGAGTGTGGAAAGGTGGGGGGGAGACAGATAGTGAAACATCGATGTGTGAGAGACACAGCGATTGGCTGCCTCCTGCATGCACCCTGGACGGGGCTGCAACCGAAGTATGTGCCCTTGACTAGGAATCAAACCCATGACCCTTCAGTTCACAGGCCGACGCTGCATCCACTGAGCCAAACCAGGTAGGGCTCCTCTCTCTGTTTCTAAGAAACTTCAATACAGTATTCTAAAGCATACTGGCAGACTGGCCTACTTAAACTGCCTCAGTTTACTCATCTGTAAAGTTAAAGTAATCCCGCATTCCTACAGGGCTGCTTAATAAGGTTTAGAACACGAAGGTGGTATTGAGTACTTGCATAACAACAGGAGCCTTTCAAAGCATCTACTGGAGAAAAAAACAAAACAAAACAGATCCTCTTTTCCTCTTTCCTGCAGAATATCCAATAGGGACCAGTGAAGAGACGGGGGTTCGGGATGGGAGTGGAGGCTGGAGATTAGGGATGGCGACAGAGCCAGCATCAGAGGAGAGCAATGAGGTCACCCTGCCCCACCATTCCTTGTTCCTGCCTCATCCTGCCTCTCCCCCTCAAGCCGCAGGGTAAGCAGGCATAATAAAAAGGCTGTCTAGGGAAGTCACTGCACCAGGCTCTCAGCTTCAGCCGCCTTCAGGGACCAGCCTTCAGGGACCAGGCAAGAGACGTCCAGCTGGGTCAGAGAGAACAGGGAATAGTGAGAACCGTGCAAACCGAATAAGACAAGCCATGCCCAGTGCAGTTTCAATTTAAGTGTTTTAATGGCAAAGACAGACAAAAACCATGCAAACTGAATCTGGCCCATGGGACTGCCACTTTTGTGACTCTCTCGCTCCCTCATCCACTATACCTAATTGACCGTGAATTCCTGGAGATTCCACCTTCAAGGTGCTCTCAAATCTGCTCCTGTTTTTCTGTCCCCATTTGGTTTGCTTCAGTCTCTGCCTCTAGTCTGGCTCACCTGCATACCGCTAGCGGATGGATCCTCACTTGATGCTTAAGACCTCTGGTGGCTCCCACAGCTCTCTGGACAGTATCTGAATTCCCACCTCATATTTCTGTTCTTTTGGACTACTGAAGTATGGTAGTGTGGATGAAAGGGGCCACATGCTGACCTGACAAGCTCAGGGGAGGCCTGCATGGCAGTCTTGCAGACTCGGAGACCTAAAGTAACCACAAAGGATGGTCTGAAATTAAACTTTAACTAAAAGCAGTTATGGTGGGCAGTTACATCCTAGGCCAGTATCTTCACTGACAAGGTCAACCTTTACCTTAACTGAACCTGTCTGTCTCTTTGCATCTATGATAACATACCCTTGAAATGTCTGGGTAACTTGTGACTTCCCTTTATCTGGAGCCCTTGGGGCACAACCAGGTGTGCTGGGTCCCAGGACAGATACCACAAATTCCTTCATCATCATGTTAATTGTCCCTGCACCCACCTAAGTATGTGTCCATCATTTTACTTTTTATCCAATCCCAGGGGTTTCCCTGCTTTGCTTTATCCCTCCTCCTTAATCTATCACCAATGAATTTCATGTAACCCACCTATGTCCCTCCTTTGATTGAAATGTATAAATACAAATGTAACCCCGCCATTCTCCGGAGCACTATCTCAATTCGTTGAGGTTCTGCTTCCCGGCATATGTCAACAGTTTGGCTCAAATAAACTCACAAAAATTCTTTACAGGTTTCAATGGTTTTTTTACATTAACAGTAGCAATCATCTCAGGTAGAAACTATAACTTTAACCCTGCTGTTTGGCTTCTGTACTTATTTTGCTTTGTTTAACGATAGAAAAGTTATTTTGATTTTCTGAATTATATAAATCATCCCATTCAATTAAATACCCTATTGATTATGTGAATATCCCGTGGGTTGTGGTCATACTGGTCTTAGAAAGCACATTTTCCTTTACCTGGGAAGGACAGCACAGTTATCCCAAGGTCAGAGGGCTCCAGTTAACGTATCCTTGTTGACTCAGTGTTCCAGAGACCCAAAACTGTAATTTAGATAACATGCCTAAGTTTAACCCAGGTTCCTCATTCCAGACTCAAGGGCTCTAGATAATGTGTTTCTGTCAATTCAGTGACCCCGAGACCCAAAACTAT
Organism: Myotis lucifugus; assembly: GCF_000147115.1. Lineage (NCBI taxonomy): Eukaryota > Metazoa > Chordata > Mammalia > Chiroptera > Vespertilionidae > Myotis > Myotis lucifugus. The sequence continues at coordinate 2,493,733 of NW_005871232.1, read as the reverse complement.
AATTAACATGCTGTTCTGCTTCTGTAAACTGCTTGTTTGCAAACCAGGTTCCTCATTCCAAACCTTGAGATGTAATCAATACCTCTGTGATCTTTGCCTGTATAAGTCTGGCTTTGCCACCATCTTAGGACTATGAGATTTGGGAAAGCAAAATGGCCCCTCATAGTCCCGGATTGCAATAAATGTGACTCTTTAATTCGACTTCTTAAGGCGTCCTTCTGTGATTCGTGGGGTACATTATAACACTATCACCTTTAAAGCATAGTTTCATTTGTGTTGGAATCTAGAGCGCCTAAGACACAGTACACATTTAATAGACGTTTGTGGAACACAGGAATAAATGAGAATGCATGAATAAATGAGATGGCTCCTGGTTCTATAAGATGGCCTCAATGATGTATATCTTTTCTGTACATTAAGCATATAAAAATCTACCTAAGTATAACAGCTGAATTTTTAATACCACAATCCATTTCAAAATAGAGAGAGGGAACCTCCTGAAAGGGCGAGGGCTAGGCCCTCCACCTTGCCCCAGGGTAAGGGCTACGCCCTCCATCTTACCTTGGCCACGTGCTTGGCAAGGAGCTTCTTCCCGGAAGTCTAAGACTCTGCTAGCCATACCCAGGAACAAGACACCGACTTGCGCCTGGCCAATCGGCAGAGCACAGTCCTTTCTCCTCCCCTTACTCCAACCCCCTATAAAACCCGTCTCCATACAGAGTTTTCGCTCTCTCTGCTTCCTGCTGCTGTGTCAGCGAGGTGGGGGAGCTGAGCTAGCTCGAATACAGACTCTTATGCTTTTGCATCGGACTGGCTGGCTCCCTGATGTGGTTTCTTGGGGATCCTGAAATCTGGGCATAACACCTCCCATATATCCAAAGAAGAGGAATCTCAAAGCCAGCGTGGAAAAGATACAAGCTAATAACACATGCAACCGGGAGAGGTAACCAGCCTTGGACCCCAGCAGCCAGGGGGTGGGGTTTTAGAGCCTAAGCCTGTGGGGGTGCCATGGAGGGATAAGGACACATTAGTAATACCTTAATCAATAAAGGAGAAAACACACACACAAAAACCTCAGCCTGAACAGAAAACATAGCCTGAGGCCAGATCAAGGCAGGGAACTGGAACCAAGACTCTCAAAATCCAACTAGAAAAATTGGATCCATGAAATTAGCACATGATCATGAAGACTCCAAATTTACAATGCCTGCATGGTGTGGGATTTCCAAGCCAAATAATGCAAATACAAAAGAGAAGTAACTGCAAAACGGTCCCTTAGAGACCCTTCAACAGCAAGAGTTCACAGGACTCCCAAGGGAAAAGCAACCTCTGCTGAGGACAAGTAAACAACTGAAAATTACAGGTCACATGAGGAAATAATCCACCATGAGGTAGACCTGGCAGGTGTGACCAACAGGAAGTTTACCAAATCACGAGCATGAGAAAATAAAGTAAGCTTAAAGAGTCTGTGGAGTGAATATATTAAAGAGGTAAAAGAAAAAATAATTGAAACCATATGAAAGAAAAAAGATATGATTAAAAAAATAAAAGAGGATAGGTGTGTTTAAATAAGGTACAGGAAAATCCTAGGTTCTCTCCTGGGCCAGTAACCTACTGATATCTCAGGAGGAAAGGTGAGAAAGTGAAAGGTTAAAGAGAGGTCAAGAAGGAAGAGAAAATGGGTAAAAATATAAAGTGTGTAAATGTAAAGGCAAATGACAGGTTTTTTTTCAAACCTCAAAAATTCAAACAATCTAACACCCCATATATTCTTTTCAGAGGCAGGGTGTGGTGGTGGAAGAAAGGGGAAGAGAGAAAAAAACTGAATCCAGTCAATCACAAGATGAATCAGACTTCAAAAAAGATGTCCAACTGAACATATGCACTAGTTTCCACTGCCTCTTAAAACTCCCTTAAAATGATAGTACAGGGGTTAAAAAAAAAAAAAAGGCAAAGCAAATTAAGAAGAGTCAGCAGCAACTCAATTCAGAAAGTAGGGAAGAGGATAGACTAGTTACTAATTTAGCAGACCCAACAAAACAACCCCGACAGCAAAAAGGAAAGGTGAGAAGTGATCTGATTTGGGTAACAGAAGCCGTAAAAGGATGAGGAATTGGTGGCACAGGTACCTTACAAAATGAAGTGAAGGTGGCGCTCAGAATAACATGACTGGTTGAAAGAAGTTACCTCCAGGTTCTCACTTTGCATGGTGACAACTGCCTCTCCCCCACACCAGAGAAGACTGAAGTTTACTTTCCATAAAAAGGAAGTGGGGAGTCTGGGCTAAGAGACACCACACAGTTGAAAGCAGGAGAATTGTACAAAAAAAACAAGGAAGTACGTAAAAATTGCAAATAGATGTTAAATTGGATCTGCCTTGCCCTTTACCTTAGTAGACGCGTAGAATACTGGATGAAAACTTCCTGGTAGGTGACCAGGTACATTTTTACTGGGAACCCCAGATATTTTAAGAGAAAAGACCTAAGAACACTGACTGTCTAATACTGAAATCATATAAACAACCTCCACTCAAGCCAAACACTTCCAAACATCATTTTTAGTGGTTCCTTTAACATATGAATAGATAGCTAAAAATCAACAGACATGTGAAGAAATTCTATTAAGTATGATTGCCAGCGATTAAAACAAAAAAAATAACTTAGAAGAAATAGATTAAGTGGGGAAATGATAATGTTAAAAAAACAAAACAAAAAACAATTCACATTCTCAAAGTCATATCCAGCAAGAACAAAATGGTACCAAAACATTTCAGAGAATTTCAAAGAAAGCTCTTGGAAATTCATGCTTGGAAATATAAAACTTCACTAGACACAACAGAAAGTAAAGTTAAAAAATCAGAAAGTAGAACAAGACAGAAAAATGGAAAATAGAAAGGTAAAACTATTAAGAAAGTAATCTAGGATGCTCAATATATGAATGGTAGGAACTCAAGAAAGAGCACAGGAAAAACAAAGAGGGAAGTTGTAATCTAAAAACTCATTCACAAAAATTTCTCAGAACTCGGACATGAACTGCTGGACTGAAAGGGCTCAAGTGCCCAAGAACAATGGCTAAAAGACAAAATACATTTGTTATTATTATTCTGTATTAATTATTTTAAAGGAAATGGGAAAAAGAAATCTCAAAGAATGTTCTAGCTCCCAACTGCTTTCACCACCTTGGATATGTTTTCCTCTTAAGTCTTACCCTGGCCACAGCTTGCAATCTCCATTCCTGAACTTCCTTACTGGTATTTCTGCCCCTGACCGGAAGAGCCACTGGGGACTTAAAGCTCAAAGACAGTGTTCTTGGTATTCAAGGGTGCAAAATATGCCCCTCTGGCATAAGGATTATTTTGAACTGAAGGCATTGAGAAGAAGCAAACACAAGAAAACTGCTCTGCCCTCTAGTTACCTAAAAGCAGGTCATCAGTTTGTAAAAGTATTCCCTTTCCCCTCTCTACCAGGAAGGACAGCAGTTAATCACTGGAGACAACAACGTTAGACTCTTACCAGCCTAGAGCTAGCATCAGAGAAATCTAACAAACCTTTCTACAAGTGGCCTTTTTCCGCCATTAGCTTCCCCATGTATTTGCCTTCCCACATTTACTGCCCCTAGAAGCTTGAAGTCCTTTTCCTTTGTCTTGTCAGTTCTCTAAAGACTTATTGTTTGTTAAGAATCTATATAAGCCCAAGTTCTTACCATCATTGCTTAGTGCTCCCACGTGTATGATCCACACGTGTTAATAGACTTGTTTGCTTTTCTCTGTTAATCTATCTTTTGTCAGTCTAATTTAAGCCAGATGGGTAGAGGAAAAATATTTTTTTCTCTCTACAGTATCCCAGAGTAAAATTTTGATTGCATTTTCAGTCATACTACTGTACTAGGCAATGCCTCTTTAATACCATATATATGATGAGAATAACAGTGCCATAACATTTAAATACATTTTAAATACAGTAACCATTTCCCCCAGATTTTCGAAGGCAATTCAGATTTCAAGTATATTTCCCTTGTTTCATATGCCATTATAATATCCTAGAAGATTTATAATTTCAGTTTCTAAACCACTTTTCTCCCAGAATGCTTCTGCTACCCATAAGTAGTAAGAAATTTTTAGTTAGATTTGTGATGATTATTTTACACAGAAGTGTGACCACTCTTAATAATGTATGGACTTTGGAAGACTTATTGGGGCCCCAATCACCACACATAACAATAAGATACAACTAACTAAAGTATACCTTTGATGTTTAAATGGAGGACTGCCTAGGGTTACTAGCAGGCTTAAAAAGAAAAGTTTTTTGATTAATATAACATTTTTAAAATCTTCTCTACAGTGAAGTAATTTTTTGCAGTCCACTGAGGATAAGAAATACCCATTTAGCTGGGTAACCAAAGCTTTTCCACTTCTGTGAGGGAAAAGCTACCAAATTTCTTCTAAACTGAAACTTATAAAAATAAATTTAACTCACTGAGGTAGAGGAAAGCTACTTTAAGAAACATGACCCTGGGGATTAACACCATGCTTTAAAATTAGCAACCACTCACAGCCTTGCCAAATAGGAGGAATCAAGTTCAAGTCTATCTCCCAAAATAAAATTCTAATACTTAACTTTCATAGCTGGACGAGTTTAAACTATTTTCATACCAGAGAGTATATAAAGGAAAAATATTTGTAATGTATTTTTTATTGTTGATAGCATTACAGATATCTCCCACCCACCCTTTTGCCCCCTCCTCCCAGCCCCTACCCACCCTCCCAGGTCTTCACTCTACTGAAAATTCTAAATTGATGGCACTCAGTGTGCATCCTTTGGGCAGTCCTTGCCCTGAAGGCACCGTCCCTGTTCTCTCATAAATGGCTCCCTCTGTCTCCTTCCCCGGAATCCCTTCTTCTGGTCTCCAGGAGGTAAACAGAATCAAGGACTTCAAGGAAGACAAGTGTAGGTCTCCCCTACCTTTATCTCCACACTCAAGAAAGATGCATTAAACATTTTTTTCTGACACCAATTATGATGATTCTTAAAAATGAACACCTATCAATTCATCAACTTCTCTCCAGTCACCCCTGATCATGACTTCTTGGTTCTATCTCTTAATTTCCCAAACTTTCAGGGCCCAGCTGCCACCAGAAGGTGGCCAACACTGGAGCACAGGCTCAGGTTGTAAAGGGACTACAGCTCTAGCTTTGGACTAAGGTAGAATACCACCAGGGGGCAGCAGAAAGTTTATGAAATTACATAGTCATCCATCCCAGCCCCTTTCCCTAGCTATGAAGGATTTCACCAGAGATCCCGAGCCTAAGCAGCACAACTAGGTCATAGAACTACAAGAACCCCAGACCATCAATTGATGTTCCTTCTTCCTATACTTGAAACACTTGCAACATGACCATTACCAGAGTTTTTCTGGCAAACATACAGTAATATCTGAACTATCCTAACATTTCACCTACTAGTAAATAAGATCATGTCTAGGATGCAGGAACTCAAAGAAGTACAAAAGCCTACAATTAAAGAAAGAGCACACCATTCACCAGAAGGACTAACCCTAAGACAATCACTGTAAATATTTATTCTTTCTTTATATAAAACTTTTAATAAGCTTTATTCTGACTTCCCTAACTATAACTAATGCAACAAAATTAGACCCTTGCAATTAATTCATCAATGATAGTTGATACTATGTAAAATTACCTAAGTTGCGAAAAGTTAGTAAAAGGCATAGCACGTTTTAAAGGACACAAACACATTCCATCTCCCCACCCCATAAATACCACGCCCCCATCCTCTATTATCAGCAGACACTGAGTGGAGAGACCCTGGCAAGTGAAAGACTAAATTTAGCAGACAGATCTAAGCTACAGTTCCTCTCAAAACCAATCCCTGAAATAGTTCTGGTCTTGTGAAACTGGGCTTCGTATTATAAGCTTCTAGTTTTATCAAATGGCAACAGGAATCACATACTATTAAAAATAGCACCCTGGTGTGCTGGCTGATGCAATATATTGGCAAACAGCAACTTGTTTTCTGGGCACACCTACTACATGCAAATCTGAATAACAAAGGTCAGTCTTTAGAAGCAGGTTATTAACTTCCGGATCATAAACAACTGTGCAATAGCTTCTTACTGAGAAGGAAACACATGGAGAGTTATAAACCTAACGATGGCAGCACAGCCTCTGTGGATTTAGCCTCAGCTCTATGACAGGCACGTCATTACTTATAAACATACGAGTCCTGAGATGAACTGTATTGCAGGACAGACTGTTACTCCACACAGCTCAGATGTCCATCATAAAAGCACTGGGGTGTGACTATGTAATGAAGTACTCAGAGAATCAGTATGTGATACAGCATCATACCTTAGAGACCAGGAAGTTGACAGCCACTTGAGTTTTCTCAATGCCAAGGTAGGAGGGAACCTATGTGCCACAAAGTTCAAATAAAATGCACGTAACAACCTGACAGAGACGAGGCCAAGATGAGGAGCACTGGTCAGTGACTTCTCAATTACCTTGAAAACCACTGGCTTTTCAAAAAGCAGTTGAAGCAGAAAACCAAGCAGGATCAAGAGTCCAAGGTCTTTTCTCAACACACTTCTGCATGACGTGGAAGGTGGAAGGTCTGTCACCTCCTTGCTTCTCATTTTCCTGCTCCTCCTCTTAGCAAGGAGGAAGATGAAAACAGCTAACATTGCTAAGTGTGAGTCCCTATGACAGACGAGGATGCAGGCCCCAGGAGTGAGGTCAGGCACTCAAGGTCAGGACTGGAGTGGAGCTCCAATGATTGGGTCCAAGGCCTGTGTTTCACCAACGAGTGGAATGCCTTCAAGTGGAGATGCCATTATTTCCCTTTACCATGGGGTAAAACTGACAGAAGATTTTGGAATGTGTTTTCAGTTCCTTAAAATGAAGTGCACTGTTGCCACAAGGACCGTTATCATTGACTAATTCTTCTCTCCTTCTTCCCTGGTTTCAGGAGTACACTTAGGGGTCAAACACAAGGCTCTCCCGCCCTCCACTGCCCTTGGCCCAGGCTAACTGTCCCCACCCCGACTCCACGAGCTGGGAGATGAGAGCAGGCTTCCTGCAGAGCCTGAGCTGTGGACACAGCCTTCCTTCCTGGCTCGGAGTGTCTCCTGGGCTCCAGGGCGGCTTCCGCATGTACCACTCAGACAAGTCTTGAGTGCAGCTCATCCTCTGCAACAGTGAGTCCCATCAGGGGCAGAGTGCCAGAGGAGGAAGCTCCACAAGTTTCACTTTCCTCAACCACTTAGGAAAGGAATGAAGACATCACTGGGGGATTCTCGGAGTGCTCCCATGCTCAGCCCTTCCCAGCCAGAAGCCCAGCCCCACACAGCCAGGCCCCACGCCCTAAGCAGCTTATTAGAAGGGCCAAATTTGTGTGTGTGTGTGTGTGAACTTATTACCTTATACTATCTCCTTCATAAAGGACTTTCCCCCTTTTTATAAAAACCATATATGTTCTCCTTGTAAAAGATTCAAATGATGCAGAAGTACATTCAAGTTAATAGACAGTAGATAGATAGGTAGGTAGGAGAGGGGGATGGAAGGAAGGAGGGCAAGTGAGCTTCCTCAACCCCATCCTTCAGAGATAACCAGTGCTAAGAGTTTTATGTATATCCTTCAGGACTAAAAAAAACAAAAAAAGAAAAGAAAATGCAAATCTAATTGTTAATGAAAAAGGTGAATGAGCTTATTTACATATATTCCATAATACCATCTGTGTAAAAGAGAGGGAAGGAGAGAGGTATGTACATATTTGCTAACATAGACATAAAATATCATTTGAAGGCGCCAAATGCATTTTGCTTTAAGTCATATCTAACTTAATTTCAGAGGCAGGAAAGCAAGTCAAGTATGACCCCAATGTTCAGGCTGTTAAACCCACTCCACATTATTTTTTTCTAGGTCTTTGCTTCTCAAATTGTTTAATAATTGCTTTGAATTTTTTCTGCCTCTCTTAAAAGTAAAAATACTAGAGTTAATGATGGATTCTTAAAGTAAGTCAAGTTCTGAACCAAATGAACAAATCACTGTACTACACAGACTAATTATACTTTATGAACGAATCATCACATACAGAATAGTGTTGTAATCTGCGTGGATTCCTTTTAGCTTTTACATAACAGGAAGAGCTTGGCAGAAGCTCTCTGGTGGCACTTGAGTGAGCTGGGAGTTTTGTCTCATGTGTAACTAATAAGCTGACACTTTTATCCAGAAATATCCAGAGATATAAAACCATGAGGTGATGGCAAAACCCAGGCCCTGTTCTCTCTAGCCACACAGCTACTTTTTTATTAGACTCCCAAAGAAACACCTTCATGGGTTGCTGTTATGATGAGTATACTGAATATTTACAGCTCCAGGTACTCTCCACATAAAAATCAGGTTAAATAAGTTGGTGGGGCCCTGGGATACCTGTGATAAATAGCTCCTTAAACCATTAAGCAGCAGGTATAACATTGCAGCACAGATGAAATATTCTTAACCAGTCTCCAACTGGATTAATTTTTCCCTCACAACATACTGAGGCATGTGGAGGCTAAGCAACCTCGCACCATCACTGGTATAAGCCTGATAACTCTGTTCCCACTGGTCAGTGTGCAGGTCTTACCAAGATTTATTATTATTATTACTAGAGGCCCAGTGCACAAAATTCGTGCACTGGCGGGGTGGTGGTGGGGGTGTCCCTCAGCCCAGCCTGCGCCCTCTGGCAGTCCGGGACCCTTTGGGGGATGTCCACCAGGAGCGGGCCTAAGCTAGCAGTCGGACATCCCTATCACAGTCTGGGACACCTCTCTCCTTACTGCCCGCCTGCTCACTGCTCCTTACCGCTCGGCTTGCTGCTCTTTAGCGCTGCCACAGAGGCAGGAGAGGCTCCCGCCACCACCGCTGTGTTCACCAGCCGTGAGCCCGGCTTCTGACTGAGTGGCACTCCCCCTGTGGGAGCGCATTGACCACCAAGGGGCAGCTCCTGTATTGAGCATCTGCCCCCTGTTGGTCAGTGTGCATCATAGCAACCGGTCTTTCTGGTCGTCCTGCCATAATGGTCGCTTAGGCTTTTATTATATAGATTATTATTATTATTATGATTATTATTTTAAATCCTTACCAGAGGATATGTTTTCATTGATTTTTTTTTAGAGAGGAAGGGGGAGAGAGAGAAACATCTATTGGTTGCCTCTAGTATGCACCCTAACCAGAGATTGGACCCGAAACCTCAGTATGTGCCTTGACCAGGAATTGAACCCACAACCTTTTGGTGTATGGGATGATGTGCCAACCAACTGAACCACCTGGCTAGGGTCAAGACTCAGTTACAGTTGCTTCCCAACATGTTTCTATAGGTTGCACTTGTTTCTGTTGTTATGTCATTTAATTAAAAGTTAGGTAAATCAATGAAATTTGAGTCATGAAAAAATGTTGTTTCTATAAAACTAAATTGAATGCTTTAGAAATATTTGACACAGGTGAATAGCTAATATTATTAGCTATGGAGATGATGTTAATATTTTGAAAGGAAAATGTGACTTAAAATCTAGATGAAGTCAGTATTCGGCTTCTGTGAAAGTCTGATGTTCTGGCACCATTTTAAAGAAATAAAGACTGGACATTGTGGATGACGTGTTCTGAGTAGGGTTTGCACGAGAGAAAGACACCAAGGAACGTAAATCAGAGGACGCACATTCCTGACTGCACAAAAGACTGACCAATTCCGAGCATCAATATCTCTACATTTAATAAGATGGTTGTGGCGAGTATGTATCACTTTTTATTTCCCATTAACTGATTAATCATCTAACTACAGCTCTCAACTGTACCCGACAGGACTTTCTCTAGGGAACTAAACCAAGGTTTGCACCTTCCCATGTATTTTCATTTCTCCTTGATAAAGAACTTGAACAAAAATGAAAGGGGGGGAGTTTGCCGTGATGAAATCTCACCCCCCTTTCAATGGCCAGCTCCTCCGAGTCTGCACATCTTTAAGCTCCACAGACAGAGTGGGGCTCTGAGCCCCACCCTCCAGTAATCACTGCCTTTTCTCCTCTGCCCTCACATTTCCAACCCCGCTGTCTCAAGTCCACGTAAGTTCAGCTAGGAGTTGCGCAAAGCAAGGTAAAGGTCAGCTCACACTATAGGGTAAGTTTCTCTTCTCTAGGATGTTTGCATTTCAGAGTATCTATGTTCACCTACTTACAAGGCAGCAGTTCAAGAATACATAAAAAGGAAGTAAAAAAAAAAAAATCAAGATTGCGGAAGGAGTGATACTTTGGAACCAGATAGGAAAGAGCAGGTTAGTCTTAACTAGTTACAAAGTAGAAGCTAAACTACATTTAAACTCCACCTATGACTTTGGGAAAGTTAACAACCCTTCCAAACCAGTTTCCTTCTCCATACAAATACGGTAACACCATCTACTTCGTAGAATTAAATGAGATAAAGAGTTATCAAGTGCCTAGTACAGTACAGGCACACAGTAGGTGCTCAATAAATCCTGGCTGTTTTAGTAGTCTACCTTCTCACATCCAATCCCACCTAACCCCCCAAAACGGCATTATTTTTTTACATCTTTCCTCCCTTGATTTAAGAACCGAAAGATTCCTTAAAAGTAGCTGGGTCCCCACCCCTCAAGGACTCCCCAAAGCAGCAGCTTGATGGCACTCCTGTGAAGAAAGCTGTACAGGGCAAGGTAATGTTACCTGCAAGATATGTCCTCCACCCCTCAGGACACTCTTGGGAGTTCTGAAAGTATGGGGCACTCAACTGTGATCACCCATTGGATGATTTATATTATTAAACTAGAGGCCTGATGCATGAAATTCATACAAGAGTAGGCCTTTCTTCCCCTGGCTGCCGACACTGGCTTCCCTTTGGCACCAGGGACCCGGTCTTCCCTTGCAGCCCCGGTTTCATCCGGAAGGTGGTCCAGAAGGACGTCTGGTCTAATTAGCATATTATGCTTTTATTATTATAGATTTACTCCAAATTAATGTAAGAGCAAAAGCAAAGCAAAGAAAAAGCAGTCAGTTTATTATCTTTACATCAATACTCCCAACCCATTTCTTACAGTGAATCCTAATCTAAGATCTCTGATGTGATTGGTAGATTTCGAGATCCAAGTAGTACACTCTGCAAAGAGCAGATTATCAGCCTTGAGGTGAAGGTTCCCTGCACACCTCAATGAGAGCTCCCACAGGACAGGACACTGCAGGTAGCCGGCAGGGTGCAGGGTGGTGGTCAGTGGCTATTCATATCACCACCCCGGTCCAAGGGGAGGATCTTGAATCTTGAACCTTACACGTGCACTTACTGTGCAAGACGGAGATGCTGAAGAGCATAGGAAAGACTAAATATGGTTGGCCTGGTCTAATTCCGAAATGGAAGGAAACAGCCCCGACACCAGCCCAAAGGAGAGCGGCGAGAAGAGGAAACACGGCTCGTTTATTCTTAACAACATTCCAACTACACACACATCTGGTCACAACTCGCGCCCCTTCCATGAAAGAAGAAAACATTTTTAAGTTCTGAAAAACAAAGTGTCTGGGTTTATTCAGATGTCTACATCTCTCAGCCTCAGTGCAAAGGGTTATCCTTTCTGGATAAGCATCAGCTACTACACATTGCTTTGACTTTCTCTTTAGAAGACAAACATGTGTTGAGAAAGCTGCCTTTCCCATTTGCCAAAGATGATAAAGTGTAACAGCTGTTACCTAAGCAACCATTCAGGTTTCAAAGGTATTCAAGATAAGTCTGATATTTCCTCAGAAGAAATGCTTTTCTCCTCCTCAGGTGCTAATTACTGATTCATAAAGAAGCCTTAAGAACAGATGAGCTCTGGGGCATGAAAGGCTGAGAGCGATAGAATCTGCCTCAGGAGGCAAAGTGGCATTTGAGAATTGTGATGCTAAATCATTTCACTTCTCTTCAGTAGATGACTTGGGAATACCTTCTGCTTACCGCATACATTTCAAAGGCTACACACAGAAATGATCCCATTCCTGGACGCTGTGCAGTAGTATGCTAATAAATGTTTTAAAATACAGTTAATATCATACTGCATATTTCCTCATTAATAAAAGAGGCAGGGCTGTTATCTTCCTACTCTCTCTGACCTTCGTAAAAAGTAGACATCTTTGGAAAATAGTAATTATTTACTTGAAATGATAGTTAACAAGAAATATGTATGCACTTCAAATGGAAACCCCCAAAGCTGACCATATGAAAAGGACAGATTAACAGCTCTACAAATGGAGGGAGCAGGTATCTAAAAGACTTGGAGGAACTATCAGATATTGAAATATTAAATATTGAAATAAAATCATCCTACATTTTTTAATTACTAGCTTTTAATTCAAAATGGTTTATCAAAGCAATAAAATAGTAATTTTAACTTTTGAAAACTTTTTAATTATTTGAACACTATGGAGTTGTTCAGTCTAAATGAACTGCACTTTTCTTTGTAATAAGAGGCTAACACCTAGTACCCCAAAGATATCATTACTGCGATATTTTTTAAAAATCCTCACCTAAGGATATGTTTTTATTAATTTCAGAGAGAGAGGAATGGGGAGACAGAAACTTCAAAGTGAGAAACATCGATCAGCTGCCTCGTTAATGCACTCCAGAACCAGCAACCTTTTGGTGTATGGGGATGATGCTCCAACCAACTAAGTCACCCAGCCAAAGCTACTGAAAACTTTTTGGTATCGCTTCTCAAAGATGAGGTTCTGGTAAATTCTTGCTGTGTTTTGGTAACACATTTTCTGTAAAAACACCAAATGTTTAGTTCTCAACTAAACTAAACCAAGAATCCCAATTACTATTGTGGTGGGCAGTTAGACAGACATGAGCGTAGCAAGGCAGATGGCCCAGGTACAGAAGGTCACCAGGGTGGAAAGCCCTGGGTGCCTAGCAACAGACAAAACTGGGAAAACAAGGACCTAGGGTAACCTTTCCTTCCCTAGCAAAGTGCTGGCCATGCAGGTTAGACCCTCCGATCTTTCATATTGCTGGTCATACAGTTGGGCCTTCCCCTGAACTTTACTCCCCTAGCATGTTCTAGTCACGTGGGTTACACCCCCTTTGAGGGGGAATGAAGGAATGAACAAGGGGATCGGAGAACAGCTCTTAAGTATTTGAGCACCCAGGACAATGAGGTTCTGACCTGCATCAAACACATCTAGGCCTCAGTTGTGTTTTAGCTCCAGGCCCAGAAAAGCAATAAAACCAGACAGATAATGCTGCAAGGACCAATGGCCCCCTGCCCTGGTGCCAACCAATCAGTAGAGACCAGGGCCATGAAAGGGCACACCTGCAAAGCTGATGGATATTCTACCGGGATGCTCACCAGAGACCTCCAGATAAACACCCTCAAGACTGAGGACCCAGTGTGCTCACTTTCCTTTCTTTCCTCCTCTCCTCCCCCCACTTCCCAGGCACATTGCCTTTACTTTTCTCTCCTTCTCCTAAGCTCCAAGAGCCCTTCTTTTGCTTCTGTAACTTGTTTGCTGAACCCATTTTTTCTACAGCTCACTTCTACCTCTGTGATTTCCTAAATAAACTTTTGCTTGTATTTGAGCCTTGGCTCTGAATTCTTTCTTAGCTAGCACTCAAGTACCGAGGTTGCTGAACTGAAATCCAATTGTTGGTAACATTCTGGTGCTGTTATCACCACCAAAACTCAAGCCACCACATGAAGAAATTAACTAAATGTGCTGAAACCACTTAACAGTTCACTTTTGATATGGCAAATATTACTGAGGAAGCTTCACAACCAGAGGTAATTCATCTCTTCAGGACAGAAGAAAAACTACATATATTATTACTCAAGACAGTACTGAGCCCCAGTATACATAATGAACATTTCTAGCCGGGAGTTTTATATGCACCAAATTATTCAAAAAAATAAGAAAAGAAATATTATTCATGGGTAGCAAATTCTTAAACATGACAGGTTATATGAAATGTCCAGAAAAGGCAAATCCATAGAGACAGAAAGTAGGTTAGTGGTTGCCTGGGGTGGGAATGGGAATGGGGATTAACTATAAGAGGGCAAGAGGGATCTTATTGGCATGATGAAAATATCCTGAAACTGGTTTATGGTGCTGGTTTTGTAACTTGGTGAATTTACTGAATATCTCTGAATTGCACACTTAAAGAGATGAGGTTTTGGGCTGAAAAGTATTAACTCTAAAAGTTTTTTAAGTGACAGGGTAATCATTTCGATTTAAGCATTTTGATTGGGACTGGGACTGGGAAGTAACTAAATAAGGATGTGCTAAAATCTTCAATTTTGAGAATGTTCACCCTAGTTCCTTCTGATAACCTGAATTTCAAGAAGATTAATTAAATTATCAGACTTTCATACAATAAAGTATATGCACCTATTATAAGTAATGCATGGAAAATGTGACATCAATCGAAATGTCCATTAATGAAAGTGGTACATCTAAAGAAATTATGGTTCAACCATCCTCTGAAAGTAGGGCAGTCCCTACTAAACAGTTAGAAAAATGTTAGATTATACATAACATATAGAGAAATATGTCCAGGATATACTGAGTGAAGAAACACCTAGCAGGACAATGCATATAGTAGGACACATGAGAAATGTGTGTGGATTATCTATGTACGTACATGTGTGTTTGCATGTATACTTGGAAAGATAAATACCGATCTATATCTAATGCTTAGCCCTTGGAAGTACAAACAGGAGAGGAAGAGGGTTTTCAATTAAAGTTCAAGGAAAAGAATTGGAAGTATGTGCATCCCAGGGCTGAGAACAGTTGTCATTGGACAGATGGCATTTTTTATGTTCTCTTATACTGTCTAAACTTTCTTATTGGAGAGGAAGGTTAGCATAGTGGTCAAAAGATGGCCCAGATTTAAATCCTGGCTCTTCTGTTTATTTGCTGGGAGATCTTGAGCAAATTGCTCACCCACTCCATACTACTGCCATTTGCCTATGTAAACCGAGGATAAGAGCACTTACACCATAGCCTGGGAGGAAAACTAAGTATATTATGTATACAAGGCACTTAGAACAGAGTCTAGCACATAATATGTATTCTTTGTTAATGTTCATTAGCGTGCATACCAATACCTTATTAGTGAGAAGAAAACACGAACAGAAACTTTATTTTTACGGTGGGAAAAAGAAGTATAAAAACACAGGCACTGCCTGACCTCAGGTATGTTCAATGCCAGGATGCGAGAATGTATTAGGCACAAATCAAAGTCTGGACAGTTATCAGAGCCACTCTTATGACCAACACTGATGTAACCAACCTGCCTGTGGGCCGCACTGAGGGCAGAGGGCACCTGGGTGGGAAGCTCCCAAGTGCCTGGGCTCCACGTACTGTGACGGATTCATAATGCAAGAGATAATTAGCATGTGTGACCGGACCAATGGGCAAAGGACACCTGAAACAAAAACACTCCAAAATAAACACTTATGCCTCATAATTGACCTCAATGGGACTTGTGGCCTCACCTTGGGACATAACAATATAAACCAGGGTCAATGATCTGACACGTGAAAAATTATTAACCATCACATTATAATAACATGGAGCAAATCTGCCTTCCTGAGAAAAGGCAAGTTCTAACATACCCTTTTCCCCACACCTTATGGTGTGAGGCACTTGAAACTTCAGTAGTCCTTAAGATCTTTTCCAACAGCCACCTTGCACTCTGCACAATACTGGAAACTCTCTTAAAGGAAGGACACGTATTTGTTGAGTGACTACTTTGTACCAAATTCATCTATTTCTCTTGAAACTCTTGGAAGTAGTTATTTTAATCTCCACTTTTACAAATTTAGAAAACTGGGGCTCAGAGTGTCCATCCATATGTGGCAGCACCGAGAATCCACTATAGAATCATCCATTTCCAAAGTCTGCTTTCCCAAGCACCATAAATCCTACGGATTTCACTCTTAAAGCAGTTCATACTTTTTATTTCAACTACAACGTATTTCCTTTAAAAGGCCTATATACCACCAAAAAATTTAGAGCACATGGCCAAAAATATCCCACAAAAGCTCCTGAAATTTCCTAGAAGTATGTATTTTTTACAATGAACACAGCTGATAATCCCATTTTATTTTTTATTTCTTTGTTTCTCCAAAGCCGACTGGTGTTCAAAAGGGCACAAGGTCTCGCCCAAAGACCCGTCTACATTGAGCAGAACAAACCACAGAAACTCCTGCTTTCAGAAACTAATTTTTCAAAGTGGATTCCATTGCCTTATTCATTTATCCTCCTGTATAAAAAGTCAAGGACAAATTCACAAATGAATTTTTGTCAGCCTTATTTTGTCAAATTGATTTATAAGCTAAAGCTACACAGACAAGATGGTCCAAAGTGATCCAAAACTATTGTGCTAAAATCATTTATGAACTTTCCTTTGATAGAACCAGACATTTTTAAAGACCCTTCTTTATCTTTCATTTTGGTATACTATTTAGAAAACTGTCATTATCAAACTAGAATAAATTGGTCTGGTCAAAAGGCAAATTAATGACATCAGTCATCAATTGTTTCATCAGTCTGCACTGATATAGATGCTTAATAAGTGCCATTGGTTCTCTATTGTTCTGGTATCCGATTATTTTTGCATTGAATGCTACTGCACAATAACACAAATCAAAGTTTAGCATTTACTTCCTCAAAAATAAATGTAATTTTTCCTACTGTAGGTTTTTATTTAAGCAAATTCAAATGAACCGAATCACTTGCCTTTATAAAACTATGAAGAGAATAAACAAAGCCATTAGACATCTCATCTCAGGTCAAATGTTATCAAAAAGAGGCCATCATCCTACTAGAAATTGAGATTTATTGAAATTTTCAGGGAGCAACAGTGTATGTCAAATCATTTTGCCTATATATAAGACATGTATATAAATATAAATTTATCTGAATTGTTAGTGAACCCTTAAAATCTTCTCTGGAGATATTTATTTAAATAAAGAATGAGCCAACTATTTTCCTTGGATTTAGGTTGAGTCATAGTTTACATAGATGTAGCTAGCTGTTTTTGTTAACCAGAATCACTTTAACTGTCCAAATGAGAAGTTTAGTCCATGAAGGAATTGAGAGAAATCTATTCTTGATCTAATCATTATTTTAAAATCAGATTTTAAAATATATTTTTATATAGTTTTAATAACACTCTACTCACAGCAAACAGACATAATTATCTCTCACTGGCCAGTCTAGAGAGAGAATTATATGAACACAAGAAGAGATTCAACCAATTAACCCTTGACACCAGTGTATTGCTTCCACATTCAACATCCTGTAAAATTTATCATGAGGCATATACTGCACACTATTCTCTTAGACCTCACCCAACTGCCTAGAAGCTAACTGAATAGGGATTATGAAGAGAAGAAATAGAAATGTTCTGGACTCTGTGGTGTATTTGTCAGGCATGCATACACGTAGTTGACTAAAGCGTTCCAAAGTCAATCTTTTCAGTCAAGTTCTCAATTCCTGACCATTCCCCCTCCAGCACTTCTTGCTCTTCCTTGACTCATTCATTCAATACACTGTATTTCATTTCAGGCACAGTTCTAGGTGCTGGGGATACAGAAGTGAGCATTCCCCGTGATTCTGGTTACCTGGAATGACCTCACCAGGTGGCTAAATTCTTATGTTTATAGACATGGCTGTTCATAAACTCACAGGCTCTAAAACGAAGAGGCCCAATAAACTGGGCAAATACAGAAGGGAAAGATGCCAAGGTCTATCACTCCTTCAGAGTAAGGACATTTTTGTTGTACTAAGATAGTACAGGGGGTCACCAGAGCTACGAGGGTGAGTGGAAATAACCTCTGTCCCAAACTACAACTACTTGACCTTAAAAACAGCACAAAGCAACCCCACCTTGCTTTCATTTCTTTAAAAAAAAAAAAACACAAAAAAAACCCACACATGTTTTATACCCCTTGCACCAAAATAAAAACAATGTTCTTAGTGAACATCAAAAGACTGGAAATAACATGGGAGAAAATATTTACAATACATATGAAATAGGACTGATTTCCCAATTTTTTTAAAGTATATTTTTATTGATTTCAGAGAGGAAGAGAGAAGAAGAGAGAGATAGACACATCAACGATGAGAGAGAATCACTGATTGGCTGCCTCCTGCATGCCCCTACTGGGGATCAAGCCTGCAACCCACCCAGGCATTTGCCTTGAAGAGGGATCAAACTCTGACCTCCTGGTTCATGGGTCAATGCTCAACCACTGAGCAACACCAGACAGCCTGATTTCCCTAATTTAAAATGAGATCATATAAGTCAATCTAGTAAAGATAAGAACCCTATGAGGAAGAAATAGAAAGAAGAGGAGAGGGAAGAGGAAGAAGAAAGTACAAAGCAAAACACAAGAACAAGTTTACAGAAAGAAATTCAAATGGCCAAAGAACCTACAAGGATCCTAAACCTATAAAGATAAGCCCGTGAAAACAGAGATAACATTTGTAACTTATCAGATTGGCAAACGTTATAAGCTCGGTGATTTGCAGTACTGGTGGGAGTGTGGCAAAGATACAACCCTGATTTAAAAAAATCAATCTGCATAACCATTCTAGAGTGTAAGTGGATAATGTTTATCAGAGTTTAAAATGCTTTTATCCTCAAACCCAGCAATCTCACTACAGTATTAGGAGTTTAACATTAACCTACAGGTATACCAGCAAGATGTTTATACAAAAGTATTTACCAACAGCAGTGAGGGGGAAATTGCTTCGGGAGTTATGTCTAACACTATGCTGTACATCTGAAACTAATATAATGCTGAATGTTAACTGTAACTGAAAAATAAGAAGGAAGCCCGGCCAGCATGGCTCAGTGGTTGAGCATCGACCTATGACCCAGAGGGTCACAAGTTCGATCCCGGTCAGGGCTCATGCCCAGGTTGCGGGCTCCATCCCCAGTGTAGGACTTGCAGGAGGCAGCCGATCAATGATTCTCTCTCATCATTGATGTTTCTATCCCTCTCTCCCTCTCCCTTCCTTTCTGAAATCAATTTAAAAAATTAAAAAAAAAAATAAGGAAATTTAAAAAAGGAAAAAAGTATTTATAAAAAGCAGACTGCAATAAATCCAATAGCTCAACACAACTCCTCCTTCCCAAATATCTGACAATTACTAAAATAGCCAGAAATAAGGCAAAGGTGAAACCAATTACTGTACATCCATGTAATGAAATCTTACACACGTTAAAGTGAATAAGGAAAATTGGTGTCTTTGATGGGGAAAATCTCTAAAAACATAATAGGAAAAGCACACACCAAAAAAGAAAAAAGGCTACAGAAAATGTAATCCCTTTATTAAACAATTTAAAAAGCAGAGAACCAGACAGATGCAGTTATTTACCAAAATAATTTTTGCCCCTGGAAGAAATCACAAGAAATGTAATAATAGTTACATTTGAAGGGAGGTTTTTACCTCTCTTTCTGAACCTTTTGATACGATTTCAATGTTAATCATGTACCTACAGTTTTAATTTATTTTCAATGTCATCATGGGTTATCTGAATGGAAGATTATAACCTATTTTCTTCTCTCTGTTTATGCTCTTTCAACAAAATCTAATTTAAATATATTTAATGAGATAAAGACTTTTCAGTAAAGTTCTGAAGGAGAAAAACAAAACAAATGAAGAAATGAAGTAGGAAAAAAGAAGGTAAGGCAGATAGATAAAATATCAATATGGGTCCAAGGACAAGGTGGAGTATTTCTCTTTTTCCAATGTTTTAAACAAAAGGATAAATGTTGCATTGCATGGTGGGTAGGGAGCAAGAAGTCACAAAGAAATCTTAGCAATTCAAAGCTGTGGAATGTAGAAAACAACCTGAAGGAAATATCTTTAAAAAGCAATTCTGGAAGAAGTATTCTTCCAAATTCACAAGGAAGCAGTTAAAAAACAACAACAACAACAACAAAAAATACACTAGTAAACTAAATTAAAAACCCACTCAAAGAAAATAAACCCGTAACCCTACAATGCATTATGAAATCCTCTGGCAAATATTTATAAAGTCTAAAGAATAAAATCCAAAATTGAATTACTTCACACACAATTATAATTCTAGATTGTACTAAATATCTTCACAGGCATTAAACAAAAAGCCCGGAATGTCATCTAGCTGGATGTCATTTCATAAGTGGGGTTCCAATTCTTGATTATCCACGTGTTTATCTAAGGTTTAAGAGGGACACAATAAAAATCAAGAAACTGAATCTTCAATAGCCCCTTAGGGATGAGTCACTCTATGGATAATACAGGTAATCAAACCACACAATGTTAAAAGTCTGCGGGAAATGATGGAGTACCACTGAGGGGAGAAAAATGGGAACCACCTAAATATATACACAGCATGCACAATGCCTGCTTGACGAAAGAAAATCAAAGATCAGTGAAGAAGGGTGGGATTTTTCCTCCCCATGCCAGTTATCAATTTATTGCCTCTCAGCTAGCTACACATTCACCCTTTACTACCTGATCTGCAAAAAATAGACATGGGCCCCTTAAATTCTTTTTTCACTTGCTGTTGAGGAAGATGCTGGAAAGACACTGTGGGAAGAAGGTGTGGTTCCTGGTTTTGAGGCGCTCCCCTCTCCCCGCCGACCGCCCCCCCCCACTGTCCCCCGCAGGCCCTGCAGCACCTGCACCTGTCCAGCACCTGTCTTGTAACAGTTTTGCAGAGGAGTGCCTCCAGTTAGGCAGCTCCCCTTGAATGGCTTTCCCTGGCACCCCAAGGGGCATGGGTTTTCAGCAATTTCTGGAAGGTGGGTTTACAGCAAGTTTACAACCGCTCTGCCATACAGTGGATCACAGGAGAGAAACACTTTTCACGCAGATTGCTAACTGATGTATGAAGAGTGCCTGACTGCAGGCCTGAGAGAGGGCGGCATGAGGAGTTTCCCTTATACGTAAGAGGTGTCAGCTGAAAAGGTACCAGCTACATCAACAGGCCCACCGATCACCCCTTCTCGTCTCTACCTCTGCTCTGCATTATCACAGGCACCACTGGCAGAAACCTGCAGGCAGAAGGAACGGAGAAGTTGCTGGGAACTTTCTCACCTTCCTCTGGACTGACATCTGGATCTCCTTTGTGGCTTCACCTCCCATTTGCCCTGACAGCCTCCTCCATCTGTCCCTCCTGCCAGAGGCTGGTAATGACTTCCTGCTGGGGTGATCTCTGGGGTTATCAAGGTGCCTTGTTGGGCTCCCTGCCGCACCATCACCTGTGGAAGTAACTTCACAGAGCCCCCTCTTTTTTGGCTACTAGGCCCTGACTAACCAGTTATAATAAAAAGGCTGCACACGTGCTGATGAATCACTATGGCTACTCTCCCAGTCTGTCATACTCTGCTAGAATCCAAAGTTTAAACTTGAGGAAACCTAAAATTTTCCAATAATCTACCTTCGTTAGGCCTAAAAGAGCCAACATTAAACTCCAGAAACATTCTGGTTTACATAGGAATTCGTGGGAAATGGATTCAATGTCTTATCTCTTTTTTTTTAAATCCTCAACCAACGATATTTTTTCATTAATTTTTAGAGAGTAGAAGGGAGGGAGAGAGAGAAACATCAATGTAAGAGAGACACAATGATTGGATGCCTCCCACACACGCCCCAACTGGGGCCAGGGATCAAATCTGCAACCCAGTATGCACCCTTGACCGGGTCCATGGGCTGATGCTCTAACCACTGAGCCCACCAGCCAGGGCTTAACATCTGTTTGTGTTTTTTAAAAGATGAATCATCTTCCCCAAATGAGAGGATGGAAATGTTCTGTGTCTTCTCTGTCCAGCATGGCAGCCACTAGGGACATGTGTGGCTATTGAACACTTGAATGTGGTTAGTGTGATTAAGAAATGGAATCTTTAATTATATTAAATTTCAATTTAAATTAATTTTAATAGCTGTCTGTGGCTAGTGACTACAGTATTGGACAGCAAAAGTCTGGTCATCTATTGTAGGGAAGGCCTTCTGCTACTGGTGGTGTTTCTGTGTGCTCTGGCAGGGATATAGAGAGAAGCATAGAAGTATCAACCCTAACAACCCCTAGCCTACCTGACCCCTGCCCATACAGACATACAATTTCTCAGAGAATTTTGTTAATAAATTTTCAGAGAATAAAGGGCCTTGGACATAGTAGCTTGATAGTGAAGAAGTGTGGAGGAAATGGAGACTGAGGAGAGGTATCAATCCAGTAAGGGAGGCACCCTCTTGCTTTGTTTCCCTGTCCTTCAACCCAGTGGAAACAATCCTCGGCTGCCCTAGAAACTGTGGCAGCCCACTCCTTCCTCTCTTTCCCCTTCTGACTGGGCCTGTGTGGTTAACACACAACTGACTTCTAGTGATTCAGGCACTGCTGAAACTGTGAAAGGCCTTCCTTTTGATCTAGACTGACGATGACTAGTGTCTGGGCTAGAAAGATTGAATTTCACATTTCTGACCTTTACAAGGACATATCGAAATTTGTTCCTAGAAGTCAATGCTAAGGATTTAAGAAAGTGACTGGCCCAGGTCCCTAGACTGATATTTATCAAACAATTGTTCAACAGGACAAAAATCACTACCCACAGTAGATAACTGTAGAAAGCCGTTTCAGTATATTGATGAGAATATAAAGAATATTAAAAGGACAATTTTACAGGAATAAAGTTTAAAAGTACCACAGCTTATGAACCCAAAGGCCCAAAAGACTTGTGCATATTATTCTGAGAACCAAAGAAAAGCATCTATACTAATAAAAGGGTAATATGCTAATTAGATTGGGTCAACCAGACATCTTCCAGACGTCTGACTTCCTTCCGGACAAAGACATGGTGGTGGGGGCAGAGGCAAAGGTGGTTAAAGGCAGTCAGGCCAGCAGGGGAGCAAGCAGTTAGGGCAATCAGGCCAGCAGGGGAGCAAGCAGCTGGGGTGAGATCAGGCACAGCGAGGGGGAGCAGGCAGTTAGGGGGCGATCAGGCCGGCAGGGGAGGGGGGCAGTTAAGGGCAATCAGGCCAGCAGGGGGGAGCAGTTAGGGGGTGATCAGGCCAGCAGGTAGAGGCAGTTAGGGGCAATCAGGCCAGCAGGCAAGCAGTTAAGGGCATCAGGCTGACAGGCCGAGGTGGTTAGGGGCAATCAGGCAGGCAGGCAGGCAGGCAGTCGAGCAGTTAGGAGCCAGCGGTCCCAGATAGCAAGAGGGATGTCCCAGATTGGAGAGAGTGCAGGCTGGGCTGAAGGACCCTCCCCTCCCCCCGACACACACACACACACACACACACACACACACACGAATTTCCTGCACTGGACCTCTAGTACTTTATAAATCCACAAGAATCTTAGCAATACAAAACCACAGTAAAACCTTCTGTGAAATTTTGACTATGAACTGCTTTGATTGTAAACTTCTGCAGTTGTTTGATAATATATGCAATTTAAGTGAGAATTATAGGATTTGCTAACTAGCAAAGTAGGAATTAGTGAGCCTTTTAATTGTAACTATAACAATATATTCTAGTTTTACTCATGTTTACACCAGTCACTCACAGAACAGAACACCACATTTTCAGCGTGACTAGGCACACAGTAACACTCATTTCTCTTCTCAACATTTTTCGTACAAAAAAATAAGACACTAGTATTATGGTCATCGCACTATTATGTTGCAAGTCAAGTAGAAAAGACAACCCTGGGGAGTAAGGAGTGGGCTGCTGGTGGATTCCACAGTCCAAGGCTGGTCCTTAATCTTAGAGATTCATAAATATGATGATCAGAAGAGGGTTCATACTAACCACATTCATGGTGATAGTAAAGTAAAAAAGCTGATTTAGTATCTTGTGAGAAAAATAAACCATCATGTAGATCGGATGCTGGTATCTGCTTATCATGTGTCTCCCCAAAGCATAATTACACAAGGAGCCCAAATTACAATCAGAAGGATGCATAGTGGGCATGGAACAGAGATACATTTTGTGGATTCCTGTGTGGCTTCACACTGCATTGTGAGGTTAAAGTGGGCTCAGCGGTATTCAGTGACTAGAGTAAAGCCATACTCTGAGGTTTGGAACTTAACAGTTGGATTTCAAAGCCACAGACAGCCCCACCACAGGGCTAAGATCCATACAGAGGCCTGTTCATGCTATGCTAGGGGCAGGGTACCCTCTCCTGTAGACAGGCCAGATTGACCTCTCAAACTTGGTCTCCCACTCCAGCCTCCAAGTTCCACTTTCTAAATTCTTCTTCAAACAAATTCCCTTTCAGACAAACATGTTAGTACCTTTAAGCAAGTTATAATTCTACCCTAGAAACTATTTAATCTTTACTTATTTTGTCTGTCTTTGCTGTGATCCATTCATCACATGCATTTATAGTTGCTTTTGGAGTCTGGTATTTTTTTCCAACTCAGAAAGGGAAAGAGATCTGCCTGTTGGTCCTCAGGTTGGTACACACATACCGCACTTATGGTAGGAGCTAATAACTCCACAGGGACATGAAGGCTTTAGGAATTTCAGGGAAGGTGTGGGGGACCTCTTAAAAAAAAAAAAACTATACCCACAACCTATGTTGAAAGAAGTATATTAAAGAATTCATTAAATACTAAGCGTAAACTCTTTTAAAAATACAAGCTAGCAGCCCTGGCCACTGTGGCTCAGTTGGTTGGGTGTCATCCCATGCACTAGGAGGTTGCCAGTTTGATACATCATCAAGGACACATGCCTGGGGTTGTGGGCTCCATGCCCGGCAGGGGGCGTACAGGAGGCAGCCATCTATGTTGGTTCTCACATCAATTGTTTCTCTCTTCCTCTCTTTCTAAAACAATCAATAAACTATTTTTTAAGCTAAAAGACTTATGATATAAGTAATCAGACATATATGTTCCACTCTACCTTGACATTTTATTTGTTTGTTTTGTTAATCCTCACCCAAGGATATTTTTCCATTGATTTTTTTGGGGGGGAGAGTGGAAGAGAGAGGGAAAGACAGAGAGAAACATAGATGTGAGAGAAACACATCGATTGGTTGCCTCCTGCACAAGCCCTGGGCCGGGGAGGAGCCTGCTACCGAGATATGTGCCCTTGAACAGAATCGAACCCAGGACCCTTTGGTCTGTAGGCTGATGCTCTAGCCACTGAGCCAAACCTGCTAGGGTCTTGACATTTTAAATCTCTTTGTTTCTTCTATGTATAAAATGTGTGTGGGCCTTTTGGTGAGACTCCAGTTTCAAAATGCAAAAAAAAAAAAAAAAAAAAAAAAAATCCTTAAATTTGCTGATTCAACACAAGTCTAGAACTTGTGATTTTGGTATACAATATCACAGAATTTCACAAAGCTGAGGAGCCTATCAAATAAGTAATCAGCCTTCAAATACTTTCATCAATACTTTCAGAAGCTCATGGAATTGTCTGGCCCCACCCACATCTGAGAAATCAGTGATGGGTTACACCATCATCCATCAGGCCTCGAGAATTGTGGTCACCAGCACCATCTAAAATTGTCTTCTGTCTGTTATCTCTTGGTTTATTGTTAACCTGACTTTGGCTTGGCTTGAATATAAAACTCTTGCCTTCTGATCCTACAGAAGTATGCAATTTTGTGTATCCAGTTAAGGATTCCCTTTAGAATCACTGAATTTTTTTTTCAATATTGTTTACCCTGCAACTCAAGGGCAGCTTAAGATCATGAGTGTCTGGAACATAAGCTTCTGTTCTCTGCACAATTAGGAGAGTTAAGTAAACTTGAAGGTTATGCTATTGAAGGCCTTCAAGCACTAACAAGCTTAGTCTGTGTTATAAATTTCTCAGAAGTATGTTCTGATAACCCCAAATCATTTCCACTCCATGTGCCACTTAGGTTATGACTGCTGAACTTCACCTTGGGGCTGCCACCTCTCTGGTGGTGTGAGGCAGCCAAGAGCTCTCTCCACTGCTCCAGGAGGGAAGATCTCCAGGTGCCCACAGACAGGCAAGCTGCTGGGAGTAAGGGGCAGTAACACCTGCTGCATTTGAGAGCTCAAGCCACGTGTTTACGTATGACTTATTCAATCCAGTTCAAATGCACTAGGGACCTTGAGAAGGAAAATTAAGAGTAACCTCCCTTTAAAAAAATCACTAACTAACTTCAATTCTCCAACCTGGATACTAGTCTCTTCCTAATAAGCCAGGGAACTTTTCATTGCTGGGTCTCGTGCTGCTGCTACCTCCTTGGAAGATGACCAGAGCTGCAAAAATGCTCCGCCTTTACAAAGCAGACAGTGGTGGGTGTGCACACTCAGGGATCCTCCTATCCAAGCCCTATCATTTAAAAAAATCACACTCGTAAGTTAAACACATTACCTTCCACCTGACCTGATGGATATGGATATGCTACGTACTGCCACCGGTTACCACAGTGGCGACAAAACAGTGGGACTCGTGATTGGTCTCCAGAATCCCAGAGCCACAGGTGACACGAGTGGAGGTGATGCAAAAAGCGATCGCATGGGAGTTTTGCTCTATCTTTAGGGAGAGGCGGAGAGGGTACAGGAAATCACAAAAACTGTAGAGCTGACACATCCGCACATACACGGGCTCGGTATCCTGCTTACCGACTTAAGCTCACCGCTAAACTTTGCAAGTTTTTATCGTGGAGCAATTCACAAACATACGTTATATTCTTGGCCAGTTCCAGATCAGTATAAAGTAGGTTATGGTTCTTCCCTACAAGCCAAAATAATACTTCCAAAGGTATTTCCCTGTCTTAAATTCGGAAGAGAAGTCTTTTTGTTTTCTTTTAGCTGCTAAAATCTAATTTCTTTACTCATCCTCTTTCCAAATCTTATATTTTAATAAGCACCACTCAATCCCATTAACAAAAAAAAAGTTAGTTTAAAAAACAATTGCTTACGACTATACCTAAAGGCTGCTATGAGATTTATATCTATACCTTATTTATCACCCCCAAACTCTATGAAACAGGGATTGGGTTTTCACCGATCAAGAGACTTGCCCCAAATCACACCGCAGGTTAAATCAATAGGGCTGAGATTCAATCACAGGGTTATCTGACTCAAACCACTGTAATATATTTCTCCAGGGGATGGAGTAAATGATATTTACTGTGCTGCTGCTGATAAAATGTATATGCTGTATACAGCTGCAGACTTAAGGATACATTAACTCTCCAAGGCCCTTTCATAAATATACCCTTGAAGCTACTTTGTGATATTGCCAAAGCAAAGATTAGTATTCAAATTTCACAAACAGAAACACAGATACTGAAGAGGTAAGCCAGGGTAAATGAGGGGCTCTGGACCTCAGCACTATCGACATTCGGACAGGACAATTTTTCTTGTGGGGCTGTCCTATGCGCTGCAGGATGTTGGCATCCCTGGCCTCTACCCATGAAATGTTAATAGCACACCTTCCTACCCCAATTGTGCAATCAAAACTGTGTCTGGATATTGCCTAATGTCCCCTGAGGGATAAATTCATACCCTGTGAACCACTGAGCTAAGCTAATTGCCTAAGGTCACATAACTGGTTAAAGAATGTACTGATATCAGAAAAGAGCTCTGCTAAATCCTAGCTCAGTGGTGATATTTATTGTACCAAGCTAGAGCTTCTTAAGACAAAGCACTGTTAGTACTGCCTCTCTCAACTTTTACACTGAGGTATACATTCCCAGTGTCTTCAACCACTGTTCAGTTTCTACGCCCTCTCCAAAACCCGATTACCTCGGCTGGACACACTTTTAAACACAAACCCAGAACTGTGCACAATACCGCCTCAAGTTGTAAAAGCAGGAGCAACAAAAGACTAACATCCAACACAAGCAATGTACCGCCAGGCTCGGTTTTTAAGCACTTCACATGGGTTACCTAATTTAATCCTTCAATATTTTCAACAGCCTATGACATAGGTGTTATTATCTGCATTTGATGAATGAAGAGACTGAGGCACAGAGAACAAACAACTTGCCCAAGGTCAGGCGCCAAAGCCCCTGTTCTCAGTGCTTCTAAGAACTGTGAGATTGTCAGCATTGGTTCTGAATAGTCCATCTCTACAATGCATGAGTTTTTCCCCAGCTGCATCAGGGCCCTCCTCAAGGCACCTTGGTCAAGTCTGACATCACTCTACTCATTAGCCCTGTTGCGTATGACCAGATGCAAGCCCACTTATCTACCTACTAGAGACCCTATGCACAAAATTCGTGCAAAAGTAGGCCTTCCATTCCCCGGCTGTCGGCACCGGCTTCCCTCTGGCACCCAGGACCTGGGCTTTCCTCCGGCCGCTGGCACCCGGGACCCCAGCTTCCCTCTGGCCGCTGGGAGCACCCGGGACCGGGGCTTCCTTCATAGCCCTGGCTTTGTCTGGAAGGACATCTGGTCTAATTAGCATATTACGCTTTTATTATTATAGATATTGCTGTCCGACCCACATTTGTCCATCTTGAGTTAAGAACACAAAGCACTCCGTCAAATGTTTTGTTAAAGCAGGCATGTCAGATCTACAGCAATGTTGATATACTTGCCTAGTAACACTCAAAAAAGAAATGAGGTCAATTGGAGATGAGTGATGCTAAATACTGATCATCACCACCTCTTCTAGGTGATCCCTACCCATCTTTTAAAAAATATGACTTATAATTCTGCTAGACACCAACACAAGCTCTGAATCGAAAGCTTGGAATGTACCATCTCCCCTAGTTTTGAAAATCAAGTTGTTTGGCATAGTTCCTCCTCTCCGTGATTTTCACAAGATTAACCCCAAGTGGTTTTATTATCACATTGGCATGTTCTTTCAACATCCTCAAGAACTCGAGGCACTTAAAACAGCTAGGATTTGGAGAGGTTTGAGGAGGAGCCCAGGACATCCTTGCTGTGCTTGGGAAGGGTGGGTGCTCCTGTCAAATAGATGGCGAGACTAAGGAGGTGGGGCTGTGAGCAATCCCCGGTCCTGGAATAGATGCTGTATGTAGTCCATGGTCCTCTGGGAAGGTGGCATTGTTTATGATGACGTCCCAAAAGATGACCCAGCAGATGATCTCAGAACTGGCTGCCCCTGGTGAGACACACTGAGACTTTCCACTTCCGTTTAATGAGAAAAGCTTCAGTACTCATAGCCCACCTTTCATAACCTCACCATTAACAAGCAGGTTCAACACGAACCGACGTGCTAACAGAGATTTTAAAACATTGCACACAGCGTATAAAATACTGCAGGTGTGCATCCACACACAGAGAATTCCCCTACTGGAAGTCATGGACCCAGCTGCTTGGTTTACAAGCAGAGAACACCCGAGTTGCACTTTGCGAGGAGCAGGACGAACAGGCACGTCCAGAACTAAAAGAGCTCCAGGAACAAAGGAGAAAGTCACTCGGAATCAGCAGCTATGAGGCGGCCACGTATATCAACAGGTTCACCAAGAATAGGGCTTGCTTAGTTAATATTTGAAAACCACAGGCTTCCCAGCAAATGCATTATTCCTTGAACTTTGACACTTTGGCACGGGGGCAATGAGGAGCTTTTAAAATCACTTCAAAATCTGCTTTGAGCTTAGAACTTCCCCTGGATTATTTCACACAGGAAGATCAACACTATTTTGTTAGGAGCAATGGGAGCCACCTGGGAAAAATTACAAACCTTAAATGCTAACTTCTAGTGTAAATAAAATTAACTAGCTGTGAAATCTGGAGCGGATTATGTAACCTTGCCCAGGTTGTTTCTTGAATTATAAAGCAGAGATAATAATACCTCTAGACCTTCCAGCATTATTGTGAAATTTAATGAGGCAGAGGGTACAAAGCATCTCAGTCTCTGATAAAAGCGTGCTCTTTAAATGTCTGGTTCTCTTACACCCATTGGGGTGAATCAAAATCCAAATTTAATTATCCCTTTAGATTTTAGACATTTCCAGATTTAATAAAATAGATTCCCATTCTACCACCTGAGGGGGCTTTCCAACTACCCCTGTGGAATTAGGGCCACTTCTCTCAACATCACAGGCTGTTTCTCAAAAGAAAGGGGATCCCAAGTTGTTACCTCTCACTCAGAGCCACTTAATTCGTTAAACTCAAAGCAACTGAACTTCTAATTAGCCTATGAGCTGGGAAACAGTATTAGTATTAGTTCAATGTGTAAATAATTTAAAATTCTAACAAATTATTTTAATGATCCCATTTAGAAGTGACTGATATCTGGAGAGGCTTCCTTCACAGACCTGACAAAGTCAGTTGCAAAGAACTTTGCTCTTTCTTTCTGTTAGAGAGCCTGTCTACTGTACCAGTCTATATCTTCATAAATGAAGTATAACGATAGCATCATAAGTTCCTGTCATCCTTTATGCCACCGGGATGCCTTCCACCTGCCTCTCCAGCAGTCAGTGTTTCTGATGGTGATGTGTCTGTTGCACTGTGTATGTCTTTGGCAAAACTGCAATAATCAGATTCTGCGTCTCTGCTGCCCTCCTCCCCATCCTCTTGTAAGAAAACAATGTACTTGCAGGATACACATCTCTATGCACTGCTGACTAATTTCTTACATAAAAAGCAGATTTTTTTTTTTTTAGGAGAAGGGGGAGAGGGAAGGGGAAGAGAGCCAACTCTAAAAAGCAGATTTTTAAAAAGAAGCTCACTGACTTTATTTCTACATCAATCTAAAAGTGATCATCAAAGGGAGTTTATCACTACCAAGCCAGCAATGCAAGAAATGCTAAAGGGAATGCTGTAAAAAGAAATAGAAAGGGGGGAAGGAAGACAGGCATAAAATACAGAAATGGCTACAAACAAGTACCTGTCAATAACATTAAACGTAAATGGATTAAATGCTCCAATCAAAAGACATCAAGTGAATGAATGGATAAGAAAACATGACCCAGATATATGTTGTCTACAGGAGACCCACCTCAGAACAAGGAACTCACACAGACTGAAAGTGAAGGGATGGAAAAATATCTATCAGGCAAATGGAAATGAAAAAAAAAACCTGGGGTAGCAATACTTCTATCTGACAAAATAGACCTCAATGTGAAGACCATAACAAGAGATAAAAGTGATAATCAACTCAACAGGCTACGAGTGGACTGGGAATATACCACATTAGAGGGTTCCCACTGGTGTACAACGGGTAGATAACAACTCCAGATGGCAAACACAAATCGGGGAAAATAAAAATAAAAATAAATGCTATGCACTCTTCTCAGTGTATTCCTCTCCACAAATTCCACAGAGCAACTATCTGGCCACAATAAATAGAAAGCATAGCTGTGGAGTAAACACGCTCGCTCCACAACGCGGGAGCACGTGCTTCCCTCTGGCACCGAGCAAAGCTCTCACTCACCCGCTAAGCTCCCAACCAGCCAAAGGAGTTGGCTGGAAGACCTTTAATGTTACTTAGTACAGGGACTGGAGTTTGAGAAAGGGAGTATTTCCCCCAAACTTAGTAATAAACTGTAAATACAACCCCACTCCCTCAAAAAAACTCCATTAGGAGAGCTCGATCACCCCTAATCCAAACCACCGCCTGATCCCTGGCTCTCAAAAGCACCCGCAGGGTTTGGAGCACAGATGCAGCCCGCCTATATGCTGCCACTGTTTCACCAACTACCCTGTGAGCGGTCTCAGGGGTCAACAGCTCCTGCCCATTTTATCATCAAAGCGAGATCCAGTACCAACCAGGATTCCCTTTCCTTCGCCACAGTGGAGGGAAAGGCAAGGATCGCGTTAGTGGGTGTTTTCTGCCTGGCAAGAAAGGCTGTTTCCCCCGCTCTGAACCGGTCCCACCGTCTGTCCGCGCTTCGCCGGCCCCAGACAGCATTTTAATGAAGCACCGCATCCCAGGCGGAGCAACACTTACGGGCTCTCCAGGCTGGAGGCAAAGTCTCCTGCAAAGTTCCCGGGGCACTAAGTTCCCGCGCCGCTCCCGCACGCCGGTGCCTGCCGGGGCGCAGGCGGAGCAGCGAAGGCGGTCGGAGGCGCGCCGACCCCGGCCCCCGCTCCAGAGCGGGATCGCGCCGCTGCCGCCCGGTGGAGCCGCCTCGCCCGCGGCCTGGCCGGCGCTAGGGAGCTGCGCGGTGCTCGAGAGCCCTGCGTCACGCGGGCGGGCGGGTCCTCCCAGTGGGACAGCTGTGAGCAGGCGCCCAGCGCAACCCCTGAGGCTCCAGCCGGGAGGCCGCGGCTGAGCTGAGCAGGGCAGCAGAGGTTTTTGGAATGCAGGGCGCGGCCCTCTAACACAGCAAAAAAGAAATGAGTCAGTCCGTGCAATTCTAGCCAATAAGCGTGTTCAGTCCGTGAAGGCGGAACTTTCCCTTCTTGATTTACATGAGGCTTACGAGCCTTTCGCAGCCTTTAAAAAAAAATCAGCCTTTGACAACTTCAAGAAAATGTAGATGGCCTTTTAAAAACTCTCATAAAATAAGGGGTAATCTTATGATAGACATCTGAACAATGGATGTGCATTAATTTCTATTCCTTAGTAAAAGTTCTTGAGTTAGGCAGCGATCCAGGGTGTAATGAGGCGGTGGCATCAGGCGTCCCAGCAGATTTGGATCTGATGTCTGACACTGGATGACCCAGGGCAGGGTAATTATCTGCAATGAGGGGATAAAATGCTCACCTAACAGAGTTTGAGGGACAGATGATATGTTCTAATACATGCAAAGAATTTAGCACAGCACTTGACATAGAGTAGGCACTTAAACAATGCTATCTTGTCCCTCTGAGTTCTGTATCAGAATCTCCAAAATTGTGGAACACTAGCCCATAGTTTTTCTATTATTCTTTTCAATGTTAAAATATCCCAAGAATTTTACAGCTGAAATCGTTCTGTAGTATTGCATGGTCTGAGTCCCACATTTAAGTAGTGAAAAAAAAAACTATAGAAGCTTTCGGTTTAGGATTCTTGGATTTGGTGTTATTATACAATAAAAATTTAATTAGCAAAACAAAGGGGTTAAAATTGGAATCATTTCATTTATGCCACATTAAACCAACTTTTAAAAAAGTAAGAGTGATTTTGGAAATACTGTACTCTTTCCTTCTGGATCATTGTGCCTAAACATTATTTTGGAATAAAAATATTTAAAAGAAACTTTAAGTAGTTGGGAATTGGCACATTACAGGCAACGATAGAACTGGTAGGTCCCAAGTACCAGTTAAAAAATAAGTTGAGCCGTAACCGGTTTGGCTCAGTGGATAGAGCGTCGGCCTGCGGACTCAAGGGTCCCAGGTTCGATTCCGGTCAAGGGCATGTACCTTGGTTGAGGGCACATCCCCAGAAGGGGGGGGTGCAGGAGGCAACTGATCGATGTTACTCTCTCATCGATGTTTCTAACTCTCTATCCCTCTTCCTTCCTCTCTGTAAAAAGTCAATAAAATATATTTTATAAAAAAAAATAAGTTGATTACTAATGAGGGGGCAGAGTTTTTACAGAGGAATACTTTTTTTTAAGTTACAAATTAAACCTACTTGGCTTTGGAGAAGACTTCTTAAGTTTAACTTTCTCACATTTGTTTAGAAACAGTCATTTTATAGGCCAAGATTTCTTCAAAATACTCAATAGCCAAACATAAGATCTAAAGTATGATCAAGGGATCTAAAAAGTTAGTTTTTTCTCCAAACCAGCATGAAAGACTAATAAGAACTACACCAGGAGTCAAGAGCTCCTGCCCTAATCCCAGCTCTGCCAGTACATGGCCACATGTGTGGCCCTAGGCAAACTGCTTCATCTCTCTCTCTCTGAAGACCTCTAATAGTTCTACTTGGAAGATCAAGTTATGGTCAAAAAGGGCAGGCATTAAGGGACAGCGCAGGGAATACAGGGGTAGGCAAAAGTAGGTTTACAGTTGTATGTGAAACAATTTATTCTTGTATTATTATTTATTAATTACTGCATTTGTATTACAACTGTAAACCTACCGTTGCCCACTCCTGTATAGTCAATATCATCGTAATAACTGTGTATGGTGCCCAATGGGTACTGGAGTCAAAAGAGTGGTCACTTTGTTAGGTATATAAATATCTAATCACTATTTTGTTCACCTGTAACTAATACGATATTGTATGTCAACTATAACTAAAAAATAAATTTTAAAAAATAATCTAAAAGTTATTTTAAAAATAAATTTAAAAAGGACAGGTGCAAGATAAGCCTATAACTTAGCATTTATCCTTAGCAACAGGCATAGTTGGTCCTATATCTTAGAAGATATAAAGTTGATAAATCTCCCTCGACTCTCATATTCCTCACAAAGGTAATCTTATTGTCTTGGACACTTGAAGTTAAATCCTGAAAATATCTGCACTCCCTCCCTCTCTCTTGATGATTCACTATTAATAGGTATGATGACAGCTTATCTTTCACATCTGTACCATTTTTTTCCATTCCTGGTTCGGCCATTCATCCCTCATGCCAGGGTCACCAAGGCTGAGTGTCTCTGACCTGTTGTTCCAGCTGCCAGGTCCCTCCCTCTGCTCCCAACACATCACTACCATCACATGACAAATGTCAAAGTCCGGTGTGCCATCATGTCATGAACCTTTCCTCTTTCTGTCACCTAAACAACAGTAAAGATCAAACGGAAGACATTTGCTTTATAGGCAACTTTCTTCATTCATATAAATATGTATTTTGGGGAACATCATTTTTCTGCTTACAAAACTATTACAATCAATTATACTAGCCAAACTGATAATATGTTGGCTGTTACACCAAGAATAGTAGCTCTTTTATAGGAGAAGAATATATATATATATATATATATAACACCTATGAGTATATGAGCAACTCAATAAACTTCATAACATTATAGTCTGAAAAAATGCAATTATATGTAGACATAGGTCCACCGAGATACATAAAAGTGAAAGGGAAAGCTAGCACATCCAAGAAATAGATAATCTACTTTGTTTCTATTGTCTAGGATCCAGTCAAGTTTAAAATTCACAGAGTGGGTGCTCCATTCAGGAAGTAGGAGGACTTTGTAAATATATAGCTCAAAGCACTTACAAGATGTTTACAATAATCCTTATGCTTTGGACGTAAGGGATGCGATTACCAACATTTTTAGAACATCCTCACAATAGAAAAAGGATAACTGTTTCTAGGATGTCTTTGTTGCCTAACTTTAAATTCAAAGCACAAAGTTTGTCCTTCCACCGTTTTAAAAATAACAATTAGCCCATGGGCCCAATGTTACAATGCTTAGTTACTCAAAAGCTGGGTCTCTACCTCTCCCACCCCCCACCTTCCACTTAAAAAACCACACAAAAACAAAAAAACATCTCTGCCAAGTAACCGGCCTGTGCCGCTTGTTTTTCCCCTACGGCAGTGGGCACATTACCATCTCCACACCCTGGGCCCACACCATGCCCTTGTCCGAGTTATCACCTTCCTAGTTATCAGTCAAACCCTTGCTTTTCCTGAAACGCTCCTCCCTCACTCAAGCCCTGGGGAACTCGCAGCTCCTCTAAATACCTACAGACCTGTTCCTTATACCTCCCTCTCAAAACTGACTTACAGAACCTTAGCGTCTTCCTTCTTTTTGAGATTCCTAACTTTTCTTTCTCACCAGATGATAGAAGTCCATCTGAGGCAGAGATTGTGTTTCCAAGGCCTTGTATCCCCCCCCCCACACACACACCCACCCCCAGGACCTAGTAGATTGTGCATAAATAGTTACTGTTGATATGATAATGTAAGTTATATAACCACAAAAGAGAAAGGAAAACTTCCTTTTGACTGCTGACACATCAAGAATAAACAAATACTATAGCTGTTTAAAGCAGTTGGCAAGCAGAACTCAAATGGCAGATGCATTTCTTTGCTCTTTACAACATGTTCCAACAATACAAAATGCTACTACTGAGAAGGCAAATCTGATACTTCCTAAAGGGAAGTGAGGTTTACAAGAGTGTTGTCACATAAAATCTCAGTTCCCCAAACACTAACCTATTGAGGAGAAGAGAAACATTAAGTCATTCTCTCTTTCCTTTCAAGTAAGGAACACAAATGGACTTATTTGATAATCTTGCCAAAGTACCAATTCCTCCTTAAATAGAAACATCTCTCTCAACCCATATATATCTACGAACATCTACCTGATTACCTACAAGTGCTCCTACCATAAATGGTAGCAAAGGGCGGATAACTACTAGAAGCATCTTGAGTATCTGTTTGTTTACGTATTTGAAAATCAAAAGTTATATGTACATCTGCATTAAGGAAGCCTATGTCAAGAGTCATTTTATACATATGTGTATACACACACACACACACACACACACACACAGTTACTAGTATCCTTTGATTAGTGCTAATACATTTATGCTTTTATAAGATAGGAATAAATGCTACCACTGTTTTCAAAAGCTATGTTGTAAATCAGCTGTCCCACTATGCAATCATATTTATTACTAGAGGCCTGGAGCACGGATTCGTGCACCGGTGGGGTCCCTTGGCATGGCCTGTGGGGATCAGGCCAAACCAGCAGTCCAACACCACCTGCCACTCCTGCCTGCTGCTCCTGCCTGCCACTCCTGCTCATCCTGGCCCTGCTGCGCCTGCCACAGCCGCTGCTCGGTAGGCTCGCTGTTGTTCCACTGTGGTGGCCAGCTGTGACCCCTGCGTCTGGCATCCGTAGGTCAGCTGAGCAACACTCCTGCCGTGGGAGTGCACTGACCACTAGAGGGCAGCTCCTACATTAAGCGTCTGCCCCCTGGTGGTCAGTGCACATCATAGCTACCGGTCGACCAGTTGTTCGGTCGCTCAGGCTTTTATATATATAGGTAATTGTCCATGAGAAAGACACTGACTTCTTAAATATTCCAAATATAAACAACCAAATGAATTAGTCGGTATTCTTTAACTTGCAGGTGAACAGACACAGCACTTAAAGCTGCCCAGGTAAAAACAGGTTGGGATGCACTGACTCTACATAACCCAGCAGCAGCCACAGCTGGGCTCTAGGATCAGCTCAAAATGAACTCCACCAGGACAAGATGGTGTCTTCGCTTCTATAATTAGGCTTTGTTCTTCCTTCCTGAACTCTGCCTTCTTCCACTTAACTCCCTGCTCTGCCACAGAGATGGTCTATTCCACAGCTGTAGTTTTTAAAATCCCCAACAATAAATCACACTCGTCAGCTTGGGGCCATGCACCCACCCCAGTGGCCACGGTCCCATGTTTGGCCAGTCTACACTAGAACTAGAACTAACTAGTTGGATTGTCAGGAATAATAGTAAGTGCTCCAGAAGGTGAATTTACTTCCCAGAAGTGGGAAGGAGAGCTCATTTGTCTGCCCCCCCAAATACCACCACTTATCAAAAACGTCCATTTTTATGTCTATTGTGAAAGTTTATCTAATAGGCAGTCCTCAACTTGGTAATATGTTACATTCTAAAAGTTCACTTTTAGAGTCTTAATTAAGTTAATGATCTCTTATGTGGCACTTGAAATGCATTTCTTGAGAGACAACATGTAGATACTGGTTTCACTGGCATATTAGACTTATAACTGAAGTATAATGTTAATAATGTTTCTAACCCTATACTCAAACCCCAGTCATAACACTGTTCCTATAGGAAAGTGTATCTGAAATTCCACTTAGAACAAGACAAGGATGCTCAATTTAATCCATTTACTGAGTATCTAGTAATGCCAGTGGCTACGTACATTATTTAACTTAATGTGTACACAACACAGAAGGTAGATGTTAAAAACTGCACTAAAACCATAAGGAAACTGGGAGTCAAGAAAGTTTTAATGCCCAAGATCAACTGTCGATATAAGTCAAAGCCAGATTCAAAACCATGTATGTTTGACCGCAAGGCTGGGACTGCTGTGCCTGATAGTCACAGCAGCGAGACAGACGTGGGTTTACACTCGAGGAGACTGAGAGCTAATGTTTCAGACTCCGTAACTATCTAGATTTTTGTGTAGAGAAGGGACCAGTGGGCAGTCAGAGCCAATAGCCAGACATTAACTTTCTGTATCTTCCTGAGAAGGCACGTCTCTGGCAGAACAAAAGAAAACATTTCTCTGAGTAAGCCTTGAACTAAACTGATGCTTCTTGTCCTTACATGAAGATCATCTGAAAACCCATGGTCTATAAACAGTATCTTCATAAAAAATTTATTTTGCCTTGTTGAAAAAAGAGGGTGCTGCCCTGGTTGGTTTGGCTCAGTGGATAGAATGTCAGCCTGCAGACTGGAAGGTCTTGGGTTTGATTCTGGTCAGGGGCACATGCCCGGGTTGCGGCCTCCATCCCCAGTAGGGTGTGTGCAGGAGGCAGTAGGGTGTGTGCAGGAGGCAGCCAATCAATGATTATCTCTCATCATTGATGTTTCTATCTCTCTCTCTCTCTCTCCCTCTCCCTTCTTCTCTAAAATCAATAAAGATATATTAAAAAATAAAAAACAAAAAGAAAAAAGAGGGTACTATCTATTAAAACACTTGTCTGAGGTGTTTAAAAGAAAATTAAAAATGCAAAAATAACTGACTAAATGTGACTCAGTTCTGCCAATATAAATGCAATTAATGCATTTAATCTCATTAACTGTTTTACACTTAGAAAACTTTTTGGTTATGCAGTATTTAATACATGCAAGAGAATACATTAGCATATTTGTCAGGGAAAAATAACATTAAAATCAGTAATTATAAACCCGCTACCCAACCTAAAGGGCAGACCATCACTGCTGAGCCATGCAGCTCTCTGAGCGCTCCTTTCTGTCTGACTGAGGCCCGACAACCACTTTCTTTCTAAAAGTCCTGGGTTCAAGATGGGACTTTAATAATACATTAACCCTGTGCCTTTTGAAATCAAAGTGGAGAAGTGGTCAGAAGTAACAAACCAGAAAACAGCTGATTCATAATCATGAAAGAAGGGAATAGCTCTGTGTATGGTCTTAACCCAGAAACTGCTCGTCAGACAGACCTGTCGGATCTTTTGGTTTCACTCATGGCCCAAAGCCAGAACTAGTCACTGGGAATATAAAAGTAAGTTAGATCTCCTTAACATCTGCCAGATTACTAGACACCTGACCTGATGTATGACTGGCAAACTCCAAATTATTCCAAATTGAGGTAAGGTATGACTAAGCCCAGACAAACTGGTTCTCCCATGCAGAGACTTAAACAGACAGACACAATAAAAATCAAATAAGAAGGAAAAGAAAGGAGCACTCTGACTAATAATGAACTCCACTTTATATCATGGAAAAAAGAACCAATAACTTGAGGGGGGAAATCAAATAAAACAGTCAACAGTTTACTAAGAGTTTAATTTGTTGTACTAGTGTGTTAACCAATTTATATTATGGGGAAAATTTTAAGGTATGTCATCTGTGAGGTTGAAGAGTTTACAATATATGCCAAAAGAAAGGACATACACTCTAAACTACGAATTGTTTCACTAAAAATACAAATGGAGAATAAAGAAGTCTAGCATGTGTTACAAATTAAATTATAGCAAATATATGCTAAGGAGGAAAGGGAAAGGGAAGCTTAACTAAAGGGAAGTAATGACACAAAGACCCTGCACAGTAATGGGATAAGTGCACCACTATTCCATAAACAAAGATGTCCATCACAGGGAAAAGTAAAACAACTAAAATGCCCACTAATAAGGAACGAGTTAAATACATTATAAACCACCTAGGTATGGAATGCTATCTCACACTAACAAAAATGATGTAGATGAATATTTGTTGATGTGGCATGGTCTCGGTATATTGTCAATCAAATCAGGGTTCTAAACAATATAACAACCCATTTTAGGGAGAAAAATCGTGTGTATCTAATCTAGGCATAGAGAGAACATGGCAGAACACACACAAAAAACAATAATCGTTTCTCTGGGTAATGATGAGTTTTCTACTGTTAATAATTTTTACATCTTTAAAGTTCTTTCCAATTAGCACTGTTAGTTTTTAAAAGGCATTTTAACCAAAAGGCATTAATCATTACATACCCAATTCAAATGTCATAGGCTCCTGAAACCCTCCCACTCATCTGTCTGTTTCCAGAGTATTTAATACAGGGTTGGGCCAAAGTAGGTTTACAATTGTTCATATGAAAAAGAATACAATAATTAATACATAATTATACAATAATAACTGTGTTTCAGATACTCACAACTGTAAAATTACTTCTGTCCCAGCTTGTATATGTCTTAGAGCATCAACCACATTTGTTTTAAAGTTATAACTTCCTATGTTCAGGCTTGATGATCAACTCTCAAAATGGAGTAAACCTGTCTCATTTGTACTGAAATTCACCCTCACAACCAAGATTCCCAAATACCCAGCACACTACTGAGTGTGTTGACTTAAACCTAATGCCAGGCTGTCAAATTTACATATTTGAAGACTACACACCTAACAGTTCTCTAACCAAAAATTCATCTATGCTGGGGGTGTTCAGAAATAGCATCAGGTCCATTCTGGGAAGAGAAATTATAAATCAGAATATGTCTCTGTTAATTATTACCTCATGTTTACTTTTCAAGTTACCAAAGATACCCTTATTCAACTCAATTAAGACAGAGGTCAGTATTTCCTAACCCAGAGGCAAGTCTCTCAGATTTCTATTCACGAGTTTCCGCTTGAAATGAACAAGAATTACTTTTGCAATAATCCAAGTCCATCCCCAACTCAGTAGGAACTGTAAGTACCTATTGAGTTAGGAAGAAATAAGGAAAATAAATGTTTTAAGATTACATAAGAGAATTGACATAAATGGGTGTCTTGAAATATCCAAGGCATTTTTGAAAGGTTCAATAAAAAATGTGTTTTGAAAACTAGGTGGGTGAGATTTGAAATAAAAACAACCACTACAATCATGGCTGTTACTTAGCAATTTCAGGCTTCAATTGTTCCCTTCTAAAGGGCAAGTCAGAAAACCGAAGAAACTGCTTCTAAAAGAAACACTGAGAGACCTGATCCAGTTTCCTTTCTTCCATTTTATTCCCTAGCATTTTAATCAAGCCCCTGTGAACTTTAAACTGCCAGATTTAGTTTTGTTTCTCTCTCTCTCTGAAGACAATTCACTTTCGTTAAAACTTAATTTCTCAATCAAAAAGCAAAGCCTCACACGGAAGTTAGTCAGGAGGAGCCCCAGCTTCTAGGCCCTGTTGTGTCACTACTGGAGGAAATGGAGATGCGAGAGAGCACAGGGAAGGGAGAGGAGGATGTTCAAAAGAGACTGACTGATCCCTAAGCACTGCCACTCCACAGCCATGAGGGGAGGGGTGCCAGGGGCCGGTTACAAACTGAGAACTCCAGTCACACTCCTAAGAAAAGTGGCTTAACTTATGAATTGGCCTCAGCACTGACTGAGAACTCCAGTCACACTCTTAAGGTAAGTGGCTTCACTTATGAATTGGCCTCAGCACTGATCTTCAATTCCAGAAGCTCTGTGACCATGACAACCTGAGTTGACAAGCAAGGATTCAAAACCAAACCTTGCTTTTATCAACCCAACCAAAGTCATACCACCAGGGCTGAGATGATCACTGATAACTGTGGCTCAGCTGGAGCCAGCTCATACCAGCCCACCAGAGTCAACTATCATCTTCTCAGGATTTGGGGCAAGCCAGTTGTCAAACACAGCCATCATTAAAAGTCAAATTATATAAACATACAATTGAAATAAACTATATAAAAACAAAGATAATAAACACTCAAAACTCGCCACTTCCTATTTCCTATCACCTTTGCTTCGATGTTATTTGAAACTATTTGATCTGGTTGGTAGATAACTCTGAAACGGTGTGCTTCTGCACATCACTTCCCGACTGTGCTTGTGGTGACTTCTGTCGAAATCAGCCACGATGGGAATATTTACACCATAGAAACCAGCAAACACTACAACCCTCTCCTCTCTCCTTCCAGCGGGCCAGGTCTTAACCCACCATTGCTTGGTAGCAGTTAAAGAAGTTGAGCTGGTCCATCTTTTGAGTCAAAACAAAGGCTTGTAAACTGTAAGTCATGATACAAATATAATACTGTGGTTCTATGATGTACCAGTTATGACACAAAGTCTATCATCTGGGTATTGACTCATATCAAATCTAATGCACAACGACTCAACCGACTTTCAGAGACTGAGTAACTACTAAAAGCACAGAGCACGAGTCAGGACTATGAATGTCTGACTCAAAAATGTATAATCTTTCCACTAGACGACCACGTATTAACATTATCATTATCATAATGAAACCAAAATCGACCACATAAAACTGCCTGATAATTAGCAAACATTAGTAGCTTCTAATGTGTAAAAATCACATACACAAAGAAGAATATGGGGAAGGTGTAGACAAAGAGCTCCGTTTTAATCATATTCACTGTTTATTGATTATCTACCTCCAAAATGTAATCACAAAGTAGAGGAAAGAAATGGCGCCCACAGCACCAACAGGACTAAGAAAATGTGTATTTGAGAGATATACTATAAAAGGATTCCTCTTTTAATCCTTTAAATACTTATGCTCTACCCACCAAACTAATGTACCCAACAACTTAAAATGGCACACTCTGCCAGGAAAGAATAATTTCTCAAATGCTAGCATAAGTTTTTGAAGTACTTTTGCTTTTTACTTTTAAATATTTGCTCCCTTAGACTTTGAAGTTATTTGATTGTGCTATTCTTTTACCATGGATTCTTATAGAAAATTCACCTGATAGTCAAAGGAATTCTGAAAGGCTAACAAAACTTTACTTACTGATTATTTAAAAAAATTCTTGTCATCTTGGCTTCCTATGAGTTACCGGCTTCTCCCATTGTTCCAGTACATTTCCATCACCTGTCACAAGGAGAAAGAATCTGATTAGTTGTATGTCTCATAGAGACCATTTCTTGGTATCTATGTTAGTTTTTTCCTTTCTTTATACCCAAAACACATTTGTCTCTTCCTTGCTCTTCTAAATCAGAAAGAAAGATCACCCCAGGAGAAAAAAAAATTTAAAGAGCAGTATTTCTACTGTTGGGGTTTGGAATGGAGAACCCCTAAAATACCCACTCTTACGTTTTTGGGAAGAGATTCTTAGTCTGTTTCCTGGGTGGGAGCAGTATTAAAGGAACCCACTTTCTGTCTTTCCTCCCCAACTCCTTCCTTCCTTCTTCTCAGAAGCGAGTGACTAATTTCCTGAGAGGACTAGGAAAACAACTGGCTTAGTGCTTGGCCACTGCACCCAGCGAGGCAGCAAGGGCCCCCTGGAGCTAGCTCACCTCCACACGGTAAGCAGGACAAGGGCTGCCTGCTCCCGAGAGGGCCAGCAGCTCTCTGTCCCGGCTGATGTCAGGGTTGCTGGGTCCAATGCAAGTTTTAGAGAGGAAGTAACTGAACTGTGCTATCTAATTCTGCTTTATCAGTAATTACATTACTATCTGTGTTGATTCCCATTTGGGTCCTTGCTCTGTTTCTCGAATTGTTGAAAACTTAAAGAATAGGAAAGGTGAATAATTAATCCAAAACC
Organism: Myotis lucifugus; assembly: GCF_000147115.1. NCBI lineage: Eukaryota > Metazoa > Chordata > Mammalia > Chiroptera > Vespertilionidae > Myotis > Myotis lucifugus. The sequence continues at coordinate 2,450,236 of NW_005871232.1, read as the reverse complement.
ACCAAAGGACAATGCACAGGTAAAACCTTGGTTTAAAGCCCTACCACTAAGTAGCCTTGGGAAAATAATTTCATCTTTTCCCAGCCTCAATTTCATTTCTGAAAAAGGATCAAATGCTCCCTATGATACTGTGTGGATGAATGATAACATCTGCCAGAGTCAGGCATGCTTTGATCCAACAAGGACATTATCCCAGCACCAGGAACACCCAATGCCCAATGAGTAGACTTGCTACTCTGTCCATATGTCCCACTCAAGCACTGGAGATTTATAATTCATGAAATAATGGAATATGCCCAGCAAAGTGCCTTCCTTTTTCCAAGAGGAAATCATTCAGAATATTTTACTTTTTTAATTTCATAACATTATAGGGTCTACAACCTAGGGATAGAAGTGCTGTTGTCTTTCCCTTCACTGAAGAGAACCAAAGGAAGACACTCAACTCCTACCAGGCAGGATGCAACTATCACTCGTTTTATATGAAGAACATTTGGCTCCAAGTAGACAACACATAAAATAAAAACCTACCACCTTTCCTCACCTGAAGCCTCAGTGTTAAGTCTTTCAGAAAGATTAATAATGATTGTACAATGGCTCCATACACTGATGTTCCATGAGAGACAGTGTCGCTTCAGTTATAGAAGAGACAGAAACCTCAAGTTATCCAAACCAGTAGGGTGTGTGTGTTTGTGCATGTAACAAAAAGAAGGCAGAGAATGAAGCAAACACCACATAAATCCAGAGTGTCCTAGTAACAAAGAAAGAACTTGCCAAGGTCAATAAAAACAGCAGGGAAAGACTGACGAGTCAAAGGCTCGTAAGATTACACCCAGCACTGAAAGGAACATGCTCATGACGAGCTATAGCTTTGGATGCCTGGTCACTTGGCCTGGAAGTCTTCTAAATGATGGGAAATGCAGAAGGCTTTGTTATAGGTTTAAAATAAATAGGCTTGGATTCCACCTCTGCTATTTAACTGCAGTGTGGTCTTTGCCAGGTAATTTAATCCTTCTCATCTTCCGTTTCCAAGTCTGTAAAATAAGGACAATAATACATACCTCGGAGAGCAGTTATTTAGATTAGAGATGATGCATTACAGTGCCCATCACAGAATACCTGGTATGTTCCCAAAATGTAATTGCAATTATTATTTTTACTAGTCCAAGTAAGACAGTCTATAAAATTCATGGTAACCATTGCAATTACGGTATACAGTCCATTAAATTCAGACTCTGTCCCTATGTGACCATTTTAAAGAGAGGTTCAAATCATACTTTTGACAACAATATAAAACTTTTCTATGTTGTTGTGAAGTGTTAAATAAAAATCCCCATCTTAGTTGATAGTCTTCACTAATGTGGAAACAGAAAGCTCTAGCTATGCATATGTTAGCATTCTTCTCACAAGTACTGAGTGTTTTTTATTATAAATTCCTGAAAGAACGGAATCATTTCCCTCAGTGCTAATTCTTCTGCTGTACACCGTATGCCAAGAACTCAGCAGGCATCTGTGGGAGATGAAAGCCGCACTGAGAATGGCAGGCACCTATGACCCAGGCTAGCTTCACATTCAAGTCTCAGCAACAGTACGGATTTCTCAGCTATGTTTTTGTTTTTAAAAAAGGCACAGGTGAGGCAATACCAACATTTAAACAGAACTTTCTATCTAAAAAGAAGTTCATTTTGAAAATGATGCCACACTATTCTAATAAAAAGTATTATTTTTTTATTGAAAAAAGAAAATAAAGTGTTCGTTGACTTCTTCAAAGTCATCCTCTTTAGAACTCACTCCAATGATGCTGATGCTCAGAATCAGTTGAGTACTCTTCTTTTCCCTTCAAAGCCAGTGTACAGTTACTGCCCTCAAGAAAATCTGTCTCATGACAGGTTAGTCACTCCTGAATTCTAAACAAAACCACTTTATTTTCTACTATACTGTGTGGATGAAAGTAGAAAATATTTTAATAGGCTCAAGGAATCAAGTTCATCCTCAAAGATGGTAATTCCCCACCACAATGGGTATTCAAAAAAATTATAAAGTGACTTCAACACCGGACTTGAATGAACTAACCATTTGGCAGAAGTCCTAGAGGTAGGGACGAGGTTATATGGTGGTTGAGATGACGTTCATTTTTTAAAAAATGCAGTGCAATGGCAGCTTCAACAGAATGTAAGCAATTAGCTGACGCATTTAAAGGGAATGATCTGAATGTACAAGTCCTGGGTGGGATTATTAAAAGCCCAGTACTTCTTAGTCATGCTTCATATACAATGGTGAGATCCACAACAGTTACACAAAAACCTGGCTAAAAAGAATACACTCCTTTTTGGATGGATGGTCTCTCCTCTAGGGCGAGGCCAAGACTGTTCCCCAAGGTGTTAGGAGACGGGTGGGCATCAAAAGCAAGAGCATTTCAGGCGAAGAGGCTGGAGGATGGCATCTGCATTAGGGCTGCACCCACCAGACATGATTGCTTTGGATTCTTAGGCTCTTGTCTCCTGAGGAGTTAGCTCACTCAGCGGGTTTGGGCTGCCGCTATGGAAGGCAGGGCCCTGCGAGCATGAAGAGCATGTGTTCTGCAATCACACAGAACTGCATTCCTCAGTCTGCCCCGAGCACCTTGAGCATGTTGTTTAATTTATTAAGCCTCAGTTTCTTCATCTTCAGAATGGGAGTAATAGTAGTACTACAACTTAATACTGATATACGGGTTAAAAGACATAATGCCTGCAAACAATTTAAGACAGCTCACGGCAAACAATAAGTGCTTATTAAACGTTATTGATACTGCAAGAAGCACACTATCCTCATCCTTAGGAGGCAAAGCAAGTACCAGGTGATGATGATGTCAATAAAAGAAGAGCTAGTCTCCTAAACTCAAATATGTTCCTGCCCACTCCACCAGGAGACAAGAAATGGCTTGAGGTAGTTGTACTTCGCAATAAAGCGCAAATTGCCCCTATAACTGCATATGCATCTTGGGTGAGAGTGGCACCAGCTTGTTGGCCGGTGGAAAAATAAAAAATGTAAATACCAGCCATAGAGACACAAAATGAATTCTCTTGCTCGAGACTCCTCAGATAATAAAGGGCACAGCTGAGATTCACACCAGGCGGTGTGGCTACGGTCCTTGCTCTCAACCACTGAACAACAGTGTCTCCTCTGCAAAGAGAAAGAGCATAAGCCACATTATGACTTAGAAACACCTGCTAGGGAAGTTGTCACACACTCACAATACCAGCTGTCAGGGGAGGGCCTGGTAGCAAGAGAGTTGTCATCAAGGCAGAGTTTCTGATATCTTTTTCTTGCATTTCTACAGCCAAAAGGAAAAGTCACCCAGGGTTGTTGAATTCTCTGAGGTCAGAAGGAGGGAAGAAGACAGAAGGGATAGAAAACGTGCTCCTGGTTAAGTAGGAGAATGCACAGAGAGGAGACTAAAGGGGAAGAGAAGCCATATTCCTGTCAGCCTCAGATGTGGCTGGCTCTACCTAGAATGGCCCCCAGGGCCCCTGTCTCTTACGATATATTCCCTGGAGTGGGGGTGGGGCCTGTGATTTGCTTCTGGCCGGTAGAATAAGGTAAAAATGATGGAATCCAAGTGGTTATATCACATACTATTGTAATGTCGTGCTGCTGCAAGATCCCATCCCTTGCTGACTCTGAAGAAGCCAGGGGCCACGTGGGGAGCTGCCTAGAGTGAGAGCCACGTGAGGACAGCCTCCAGCTGAGAGTTAACAAGTAACTGAGGCCCTCAGCCTGAGAGCCCACAAGAAGCTGACAACCATCAGATGAGCTTAGAAGCAAACTCTTTCCCAGTCGAGCCTCAGATAAGACAAAAGCCTGATGGACCTCTGACTGCAGCCTTACAAAGCACCTAACTAAGCCACGGCCAGGCTCGGGGCCGCAGGAACCGGGAGGTAGCCTGTGCACCGAGTAAGCTGGGAGTGTGCAGTGCTGCTGCTCTGCAGAAACAGATGACTAACGCAGAGGGGAAGTGAGGAATCCCCGACGCGTCCTTCTGAGGGAGGAGGGGAAGGAAGAGGAAGGCTCAAAGGCTGGGCCTGGGAGAGTGATCCAGGAATAGAAATGACTATTTTCTAGACTTATCATTTGATCTTCCCTTTCCTCTCAAAAATGCAGTGCTTCTGGTTTTAAAACTACATTTAAAAGGGCTCTAATTCAGTAATATTGATTGTGTGCTCTATTTTAAAGCAGCTCATTTAAACTTCATGCTTTCTTATTCAAGTTGTATTAGTAAGAACCATTTCTTTAGTGTTACCTGAGCAAAAACTTCAAAATAAAAAACAAAAGACGTATTCCCCAATAAATTTAAAAGCAAAATTGGCTTTGTCACAATTCCACCTCAGTGAAAGGGAGTCGGTCACCTGGCACCACCAGATTCACAGAGAAGACAAATGACAGATACGTGGCATTTACCTGCCGTGGTCCTTACAACAATCCTGCTGTGGGGAAGGCAGCTGCAGGATTCTCCCCATTTTTAGAAAAAGAACCTGAGGGTCAGAGAAGGACAGTGACATGCCTAAGCTTGCTTTCTAAGTGGCAGGACTCGACTTCAAACACAGTTCTTCTAGTGGAGTCAAACTCAGTGCTTTTTCTCCTCTAGGCCACTGAGAAGCGAGAAGGAATGGGAAAGAGCCGAGAACAAAGACCCGCAGCCATGCATGTGGTGTGATGCCCTGAGAGGCGTCAGCCCCACTGATTTCCTAGCACAGCCTGGGATAACTGGTGAGAAGGAAAGAAGAAAGAAAAACCAGACAACAGAGATGACACACAGCACACTGGCTGTGGAAAATATGAGAAGAAACACCAACCAAAACAGAGGAATTATGGGAGGCATTTGGTTACGGATTTTGCCTAAACTAGTGGTTAGCAGACGTTTTCTGTAAAGGAACAGAGTATTTTAGGTTTTGCAGGGCATATGGTATCTTTTGTAACTACTCAACTCTGTCATTATCGTGCAAAAGCAGCCCCAGGTATTATGTAAATAAATGCACATGACCGTGTGCCCATAAAGCTGTATTTATAAAAACAGGTCTGGGCCAGATTTTGCCTTCCAGCTGTAGTTTGCTAATCCCTGGCCTAGATAGTCGCCTGGTCTCCACAGGAAACCTGTGAGATACCAAAGGAGCAAAGAGAAAGGTGCTACAGCCCACCATAAAAATTCCAGGGATAACATGACCATTTAGCAGGCAGCACGCACCCGGGGTGCCGTTCCCATAAGCACCTAGTCTGCACGGCCTTTTGACTAAGACACTGAAGTGATGCGTTTGTTCAGTCTTGGTTTATTCAAAGTTATTAACATTCAAAGAAACACTGAGTCGATTATGATTCACAGAACTGGTAAGCCCAGTCGTATCATGTATCTTACACGGAAGATTATGGGGGAAAGCACCCCAATGTTCCAAAAGTAACTGCGAAGGAAAATTGTCATGAACAGAGGCAAATGAATGAGTGCTGGCTTCCGCCTCTGACAGTTCCTCCCCCTGACTTTTTCTGTCCCATTTTCCTACCTAAAATCTTACTCCTCGTGTAGGTGTCAATTTAAACATCTTTTTCTCCAAGAAACTTTCCTCAAACTTCCCAGATGTTTGATGTCAAGACATCTGCCATACACTCGCATGACATGCGCTTCTTTATTACTCTCAGGATACCTATAATTCCTCCCTAGCTCAACGGCTGCTTCCTGGCTAGACCATAAATCTTGGAATGCTGCCTTGCTCAACGCCAAGTGCAAGGAGAGCAATGAGAGTTTGATTAAATAGAAGGCTTTGGTGTTTCAAATGACACTCTGAGCTGAGTGACTAAATATATAGCTGATTAGCAAAGCATGGTTTTGCAGAGCAACTTGGGGGCTTTTCCAACCTTTATCATGTATGATGTGATGAAGATCATGTCCAGGTGCCTGTAAGCAAACTGCCCCTACATCTAAACAGAGTCAAAGCACGCCACCCATTCCCACGTCTGGTAAAGTAGAAGCTACAGAGAAGTTTCTCTCATGCTCAACAGTTAAACAAAGCAAATGTGGTTTCAGTTAATGATAAAATTTTCATTATCCTTGGCCCCAGCATATTCTAAGATATTTAGCTGGATAGGTTTAAAACAAGTATCTGCACTAGTTCCTTTTGTTTACACATACAACAACCGTAAAAGCACAAACACACACAGAGAACTGCTTGAACTAAGTGGGGGAAAATCATATTATAAAATACATATAGTATGACCCATTTTTATAAACTAAAACAAGAAGAATAACTAAAAGAATATATGCCTCCCAAAGTGATTGTACCGCTTTGAGGGATTTGGGTTCATTTCATTTTTTTCCTTTTCCTTTGATAGTATATTCTTCTTTTCATACAATGACCACATATTTTTGTAAAGACTTTTTAAAAAATTTATTTCAAACAAAAATCCCTTGCTGATTAGGCAATACTTCAAAGCTGTTTAAAAGAAACATTATATACAGGAAAAATGTGGAACAGGGAAATGCTGTTATTATTTAACATAGCTCTGCTGACAGAGTAAAAAAAATTGTTTCTGACCTCCTTAAATGTTCACCCTTTCCTACCGATCTCATAATGACGGTACACTTCACCATGGTGAGCATCCACAGACAGAAGCAAAACAGTCGCAATGCTGAGGGTGCTAATTTCAGTTTCTAACTACATCTTTACTTACCTGGAACATGATATATTTTAGGTTGGCCTAATTTCTCTCCGGTCTTAGACTATGAGAACTGCACTAACTTATCTAGCCAATTTTAGTAACCAAAATGCATGAGGGGCAGATAATAAACTTCAAAAGTGAGATCTCCTTTCTTAAAGGTCATTTATATGGGTCAGAAATTGGCAGCCAGGCATTAGGAATGCTGAAGTGGTTACTTGAAAATTATTTCCAGTGCTTACACTGGCAGTTTTAAATAAATATGCTAAGTATGTTAAACTTCAATTCATGTGATTATTGAACATCAACCTGTGCCTAAATTAGAGAGATTACCAATTTTCCTATCTTAGAGTGTTCCTTAATATCTTATATTTCTTTTCACAAATACTAAGTATTGGCTTGTGTTTAAATAATGCTTGATTCATCAGTAATAATAGTTTCACCCATTAGACATGACTTGAAGATATTTTTAAACTCCAAATGAAAATAAGGTAAGAGATTATCTTTGCCCGGCCAGCATGGTTCAGTGGTTGAGCACAGACCTATAAACCGGAAGGTCATGGTTCAATTTCCAGTCAGGGCACATGCCTGGGTTGTGGGCTCAATCCCCAGGGTGGGGTTTGCAGGAGGCAGCTGATCTATAATTCTCGTCATTGATGTTTCTATCTCTTTATCCCTCTCCTTTCCTCTCTCTCTTAAAAAAAATCAATAAGAACATATTTTTAAAAGGAGAGAGATTGTCTTCATGATGACAGAGTTGACCTCCATGCAGTAACAATTATAAACTGTGAACAAATATAAAAATTAACTTTGAAGGCACTAGAAAACAACCAAAAGCAGGCAGAAAGTAGACGATCCACAGCCCTTAAACGAAGGAACCACAGTGGATGATAATTTACATCAATGCAGCTTATCCATGGGCACGACCAAGTCTGTGCCATGCCAGATGGAATTCAAGCAGCAAGCTACAGTCTTATTGGTCAGAAAAGGGTTCTGCCACGGTAGCTGCAAAATGAGTCATAAAATCCCCCAAATGAGGAAGTGATAGAGGGTGATTTCCCAAATTTGCAAATAAATTCTACACTTGTTGGCTACACTCAAAACTATAAAACCCAAGGGCGTGTGTGTTGGGTGTGTGTTGGGGGGGAAGGGGGCAGCACAGGACAACAGGTGGAAGTTTTTAGAAAGCTGCTATATTCCAACAGCTGCCCATCTCAGAGGAGTTTAATCAAGACATGCCAGGTTTCGGGGGCCTGGTAAAGGCCTCAGACTTTCCTTTGAAACCATGGCTTAAGAAATAAAGACCACTTATCTTGACTAGAGAATAATAGTATTTCCTGGGAAATAATAGACAAAATGGAAACTGCAACGCATAAAAATGAGCCTACAAAATATCCAGGCTGATGGGCCATTATTTTAGCTGTTTGCCTGAAGAAAACACAACTCTCCTCTCGGGGAACATAACAGAATCCCAAATGTTTACAATGTAGCAGCCACAATGTCAGCATACAATTAAAAATCAGAGATATGTAGGCAAGTGGAAAATATAACACCATAGTCAAAGACCAAGCAATCCACAGAAACATCTACAAATAACCCAAAAAATGGAATTAGGAGACTTTAGAATATAAATGCTAAATATATTAAAGAATCCACAGAGAAAGCTAGATATAACGGGTAAAGAAACAAAATTTCAGGAGAAATATAGAAACAAAAGAAAAAACCAAATGGAAATTCTAAAACTGAAAACTACAACATAAAATCTTTTTAAAGGACAGATTAGATTAATAACAGATTGGACATAATAGTGAAAAAGGATGGGTGAACTTCAAGGTATGTCAATATAAAGAATCCAGGCTGAAGCACAGAGAGAAAAAGAATGTTTTTAAAAAGAGCTTCAATGACCTCTTGGGGAGTATCCAGTGTTCTAATTTACATGCTGAAAAAGAGTACAGAGAATGGGGCAGAAAAACATATGTAAAAAGAAACACAGCCTAGAAATTTCCAAAGCTGAACAAAAATAGTAACACATCAAAGGAGGGAACTCAGTTAACCACAAGAAAACTTCACCTAACCATGACAACCAAAGATAATAACAAAAATAATCTTAGAAGTAGCTAGGGAACAAAAGGTATATTACACATGTAAGAACAATAAGAAGAATGATGGCAGACATCTCGTCAAAAACAGATGGCCAGGAGAAAATAAACATCTTTAAGGAGCTGAATAGATGGGAAAAATGTTAACCCAGAATTCTCTATATAGAAAAATACATATTTCAATAATAAAGGGAAAATAAAGAATCTTCATACAAATGAAAATGGAATCTGTTGCCAACAGACCTACACTGCAATGAATGCTAAAGAAAGCTCTGTAAGCTGGAAAGAAGTAATACCAGATGGAAGTTTTAATCTACAGAAAAGAATGAAGAATGTTGGAAATAGTAAATGTGCAGGTAAACATGAAAGATTTCTCTTAATTTCTTTAAGATACAGTTACTAGATCTACTTTATCAAGTATTCTATATGTATACACACATACTTTATATATGCTACATTAAAAGTATAATACTGTATTGTAGAGTTTGTAACATACAGATATAAAATATATGAAGACAACAGTGCAATGGTTGGGGGGAGTGTCAGTTGTAATCATATTGTAGGTTTCATATTTTTATATGATGAAATAAAATATTAATTCAAAAAAAACTTTCTATTAAGGATGAATATTGAATTCTGCAGAGAAACTACAAAAACAATAATGCAAAGTGGTTAAGAGGTATAATTGAAAACTTGACACAGAAATTAAAATGTGATACTGAAATATATTCAATTAAAAGAAGAGAAGGGAGAAAAGAAGATAAAAGATTCAAAAGTGCTTCAAGGATGGGACATTTAGGAAACAATAAAATGGTAAAACTAACCATATCGATAATTATAGTAAACAGACTAAACATTGACCATATCAATAATTATAGTAAATAGACTAAACATTGCAATTAAAAGGCAGAGACTCAGAATACATAAAAAAGCAGTACCCAACCACATACTACCTACAACACATGCATTTTAAATACAAAGACACAGATAGATAAACAGATGGAACAGAATACACCAACATGAACTCAATACAAAAACCAGACAAACATAGAAGCATCGAACAGACTGCCCAACCTATGAGGGAAGATGGGGGGTGAGGGGGTAAGAGATCAACCAAAGGACTTATATGTATGCATATGAGCATAACTAATGGATACAGACAGTAGGGGAGTGAGGGCATGTGCTGGGGAGTGGGGGCAGCCGGGGAGAGGTCAATGGGAGGAAAAGGAGACTTATGTAATACTTTAAACAACAAAGAATGTAAAAACAACAACAACAACAGACAAGGACAATAGAAGAACACTACAGACCTATATCACTTAGAACACATCTATGCAAAAATCCTAACAAAATGCAGTACTGGTGTTAAGGGCACATGAATAGAACAATGAAGCAGAACAGAGACCAGAAATAGACATAAGCATATATGGTCAACTGATGATTTTTTACCAAGGTGCCAAAATAATTCAGTGGGAATAAGGATAGTCTTTTTCAACAAATTGGGCAGGAACAAATAGATATCCATATGGAAAGAAGAATAAATCCTGATCTCACAGAGAACTAACCGTAAAAACTAAAACTATAAAGCAGGAAAATTATAGAATGTCTTTGTGACCATGAAGTAGGCAAAGCATATGAATAAGAGGAAAAAACTAATAAATCAGACTTCATCAAAATAAAAACTTCTGCCTTTTAAAGATACAGTTAAGAAAATAAAAAGGTAACCACCAACTGCAAAATATTCATAATACATATATCTGACAAAGGACTTCTTTCTAGAATACATAAAGAACTATGTACTATAGTTCAAGAATTAAAAGGCGTAAAAAGTCAAGAATAAAAAAGTCACACAGCCCAATTTTTAAAACAGCAAAAGACTTAGCTAGATACTTTATAAGAAAAGCCAATAAGTACATACATGAAAAAAATGTCTAACATCATTATCATCAAGGAAATCACAGGCAGCCACAAGACACCACATTACACCACTAGAATGCTGATAGTGAAAAGACTGACAATAGCAATTGTTGTCAAATGGTTGGAGCATATTGGAGCAAGGCATACATTGCTGATGAGCATGTTTAATTATATAACCCCTTTAGTGATACACTTCTAAGTGTACATCCTATATAATAAAAGCCTAATATGCAACTTGTCCCCTTGACTGGGAGTTCAACCAGGGGGCAGGGCCAGCCAGCCAACCACCTGTGGCCCCTCCCCCCAGCTGGTCCCACTAGGGACCCTACCTGTGCACGAATTCCATGCACTGGGCCTTTAGTCTAAAATAAATGAAAACATATTCCACAAAGAGACTTGTACAATAATGTTCACAGAAGTTATATTCATAATAGATAAAAATTATAACCCACTCAAATGTCCATCATTAGGTAAATAGATGAATTCATACAATGGAATACTACTCAGCAACATAAACAATCTATTGATACATGTTAACCACAAGTATGAATCTAAAAACACTATTAAGTGAAGCGATATAAAGTAATTATCAAAAGACTGCCCAATATTAAAAACCCCTGAATAAAACAGAGAAAAAGACTTATCACAATTAAGGAAGCTTTCTTCATTTTACTAAAGGATTTCTTTTTTAAAAATATTTTTTATTGTTGATAGTATTACAGATATCTCCCATCCCCCCCTCTTTGCCCCCTCCTCCCAGTCCCTATCACTCCCACAGATCTTCACTATAAAGGATTTATTAAGGATCTTTTAAAATTAGTGAACTTTCTTTGTCAACCTAAATTTATTCAATTTATTAAAAATATCATAGGTATTAGTTTCAGAAATGCACACACTGCATGAAAAATACAACTGTGATGATAAAAAGAAAATACTAGGGAAAGTCTGTTCTCAAATTCTGAGCCCAAAATAATAAAGAGTGAATGCTTTGAAATAATTTAAAAACCTGAAAATTATTTATAACATGGGTTACAAACTATTTTCCTTAGAAACTATTCCCACCAATGCCAAGTCAAAGTAAACAGCACAATATTTTAAAAACAGCCATTTTCAAGGCTAATTGTGCAGCTATGTTATGCTAACATAGTTTACAAAATTAAAATTTCCAAACACAGCTACTCAAAAAAATCATAATAAATAAACCCCAAGCCCTTCAAATATTAATTTAAAAATTTTTCTAATCATAATATGGTCTTATGTAAGTGTGCAGCTGACAAACTGTGCCATTAATCCAGCCAGCATACTTACCATATTATGTTTCTGGTCCCTAAATATACTATAAATTTTCAAAATCTTCATCTACCAATCTATATTGACATTTATTCCACTTGCTTAGCATCATCAAATATGCTTAAAAAAACTGTCCATTAGTTTAAGTCATGCCAGATATATTGCTGTTGCCAGGAAACTGTGTTCTAATATAGCAATGCAGACTGAGGGATGGGCCAGGAAGGGCTCTGTGGGGTAAATCAGTAGCCCAGATAGGACAGCAGGTCCTCCTCTGCAAAACTAATCTAACATGGGATTCTTAGGAAACAACAGAAAAAAGTTGACAACAGTATGTGATTCACTTATGTTACTGAGTGGCACAGGTACGTTACATACTTCTTCTTGAGTCTGATTTCTTTTTGCATCACTGGCATACTCTACTTATTGCAACTCTTTTCACTATATCCCACTAATTCAGAATCAAATGAAATAACACTGAATTAAAGGACCAAAGTACATCAGAATCTCTCATGACATCATCATATGGGCCCATAGCAGATAGCACATAATAAAAAATATAACAAATAACCTCCTCATAATGAGGGAGTTATTCAGAAATCAAATCTTACTTAGAAGGGTAAAATTATATGACTTAGTCAAATATTAGGCAAGTAATTAATTAACCAAGTCATTGAAGAAAAGTCAAATCAATTTAGTTTTTGTGTGTGAATTTTTGTGTTTATTTTGAAATCATTTCGGACTTTAAAATGTTGCCAAAATAGTAAAGATATATATATATATATATATACACACACACACAGAAATATGTTTTAAAAATGGGCATATTTTAATAAGGTCTCATACCAATAATATACTCTCAGTATAATTATGAAACAGTAACTGTTTCATAAAAAAAGAGCCAGTGCATCAAAAGCCAGACATCCACTGAAGGTCACAGCATATGATATAATGGGTGACCATGACCTTGATGATATAAGTTATTGAGGAGATAAAAATTAAAGGCTAGCCCTGACCAGGTGGCACAGTTCATTGAACATCATCCGTACACTAAAAGGTTGTACACCAACAGGTTGCAGGTTTGATCCACGGTAAGGGTGCACACAGGAGGCAACCGATCTATGTTTCTCTCTCACTCTCATTCTTCCTCTCTCTCTCAAAAATCAATAGAAATATATCCTCAGTTGAGGATTTAAAAAAAAAAAATTAAAGGCTATAAAGCAAGAAAATGAAGTAACCATGTAACCAGTGGTTCTCAACCTTGGCTGCACATTAGAATCACCTGGGAATCTTTTTAAAATCCTGATTTCTGGGCCTCATACTCCGGAAATTCTGTTTTTTTGTTGACTAATGTTGGGGCCCCCACCTCATAACAAAGAAACAGAATTTTCCAGGTGATGAGGCCCAGAAATCAGGATTTTAAAAAAGATTCCCAGGGTGATTCTAATGTGCAGCCAAGGTTGAGAACCACTGCATGTAATTGACATGTGGGGGAATGGGGTGAAGGGGTCAAGGAGACAAACAGGTCAAAGCTTATGACTAATAGGAAATCAGTCAAGCCAATACAGCATGCACCCAACCAGATATGCCTTGACATCCGCCAAGGTAAGAGTAAAGCCAATAAATAACAGCTGATTTCAGAATAACAGCTGGCACGCATTTGCTGAGCTTTGATACGGACTACCCATTCCCAGAAAAGAAGGCAGTGAGGTCCTGGCCAGAAACCTGTTATCACTTCATCAGCTCAGAGTCCAATGTTGCCTCTATCACCTTTATTGTCTTTCAGGCATAGGAAGGACTCGAAACGGGCTGAGTCAGAGCTGCTCAAGGAAGCGTTAAGAGTCACATCTCACTACGCAGTCAAGTTGAGAGAACAATAGCCACTAGTGTATTTGAGACCACAGGGTGGGGTAATGCCCAGAGAAGGGTGGACTTGACTTAGTACAGCAGAGTGGGTCACACTACATTCAATCCAAGATCTAAGTTATTACATACCTCCAACAGCTACTGTTCTGCATTTATCGATAGTTTCCTTTAAAATTATTCTCATGTACGCTTCCTGAGGCAGGGTCTTGTCTATTTCATAAGCTTCCCAATCAGACACTTTTGTGCCTTCCAAAGAACTCAATGGTGTACCTAGAAGAAAAGAGCAATTTAAGCTTAACCACTTCAAAAATGGAATCATAAAATTCTAAAGCTGAAAGAGACCTTATAAATCCAGTAGATCTCACAATACATTAAAGTATTAGATTGGAAACAAAAAATTCTCAATTGACCTTCCCCACCTCCCACCCCCATGTGTCTTCCTTCCTCCCTCCCTCCCTCCCGATTTTTTGTTGTTCTAAAATATACATAACATAAATCTTACCCCACCTTTTCTTAATTAAAAACTAAAATCCGCCGAAACCGGTTTGGCTCAGTGGATAGAGCGTCGGCCTGCGGACTGAAAGGTCCCAGGTTTGAATCCGGTCAAGGGCATGTACCTGGGTTGCGGGCACATCCCCAGAAGGAGATGTGCAGGAGGCAGCTGATCGATGTTTCTCTCTCATCGATGTTTCTAACTCTCTATCTCTCTCCCTTCCTCTCTGTAAAAACTCAATAAAATATATTTTTAAAAAATAATTAAAAAAAAAACACAAACTAAAATCCATAACCCTCTATCACAGAGGTGCTTGTTTTATATATTTACCTACTAACTGTTAACAAGTAACTGATTTTCACAAATTAAGTACAGCATCTTCAATATGAAAACCAAGGGTAACTACTAAAATACCTTCTTTACAAGTTGACAAAAAAGATGGTCATTTCTCTAAGACCCAAACAGTATCCTCATTAATGATACCTTTTATAGTTACATGTTACATAACCAGGAAGCTAGAGATAATATTTTGCATGTGGCAAAGAATAAAGAGGTAATTGTTCATTTAGTCCCTCATTTATAGTTACTTGTACTTACATGTGAAAGAATGTGGAATCAAATAGTAGCTAGCAAGGTAGCATTTTATTTTTTATCATGTTTAATTTAGACAGTAACATTCTATTTTTTACTCTAGAATAATCTATTGGAGGTGAGTTCTCAATCCTGTTCAGGATCATATAAGCCATGCATCACTGAGTACCTAACAAAAGCTAAGCCTATTCTACTACCACTCCAATTCAGGAGGATCTTGAACTCTTTGAGGCCTATCCCTAGACCCCAGGATAAAAATCGTAGGGACTTCCATGTGCCAAACTGAATAGCTGATATCTTGAGCCAACTAACAGTCCTAAGAGAAAATGATTCTTGGAACAACAACAAAACAAAACAAACAAACAAAAAATCATTCTTGATAGTCCCTAAGGACCTAGCAACTCCTCATTTAATAATTCTCTATCCTATCGGTCAGAAATAGTATTACACTGTAAATTAGGGGTGGGAAACGTCCGGCCAGCTGGCTGAATAAGGCCCACAAAATCATTTGGTCTGGCCCTCCAAGGCATTAGGGGTGAGTTAATTAAACGTTTAACAAACTATAACAGGCTAATTTTTAAGTTGATAATTTTGTATGGCCCGTGAATGATATTATAAATACCCAAATGGCCCTTGACAGAAAAAGGTTCCCACCCCTGCTATAAATAATCAATACAATCACAAAGAAAGCCACTGTCACAAGCAACAAAAAAGAACATAGGACTCTCTTGACATTTTATTAGTTTACAAGTATTCAATTACAGCTTAAGAGTAAAATGGATTTAGATAAAAGGACATCATCTGATAATACCGACACATAGTGTATACACCTAAAGATAAAGCAAGGGCCTCCCTCCAAAACAGTATCTCAGGAAACAGAGTGTCACTAAGTCTCATATTAAAAACAAAAATCTCAGTTTATTTTGAATAATGAAATGATGTTTGGGAAAGTAACATATGTCACTTGATAGAAACTGGTTAACTAAAGGAAGCAAAGGGATAGACTGAACAATTATTTTTGGAGGTAGGACCTAACAATAGAAAATATGATAACATTTTTAAAAGCCTTTGAAATATAATTTAAATGGATTTGAGGATTGTAGGTAGCCAATGGAATAGGGCTTTTTATAAATCCAGAAGGACAAAAAAAGCAGAAAAGTATTTTAGAGCAGACAACAGACAATAATGGCATTTTGGAAGCTGAAAGCAGAGATGACTACTGAGCTGAGGTGAGCAAAGCAGGCTGGAAGCTCACTGCCTGAGAAGCAAACAAAAGCCAGCTGAGGAAAAGCTCCGGAAACGGAGCTCCTGGTGCCTGGAAGGAGCGGGTCCGGAGTTGAGAAGAGAGGGGGACTGGTTGAAAGTTTGTATAAAAGACAGACCCTGACCTTACACCATACACAGAAATTAATTCAGAATGGATTAAAGACCTGAAACTATAAAACTCCTAGAATAAAACAAAGGGGCCAAGCTGACATGAGAACTGGCAATGATTTCTTGGATATAACACCAAAAGTGCAGGGAACAAAAGCAAACAGAGACAAATGGGACTACATCAAACTGAAAAACTTCAGCACAGCCAAGGAAATAATCAGAGTGACAAGGCAACCTAAAAATTGGAAGAAAATATTTTCAAACTATATATCCTATCTAATAATAGACAAACATGGTAATTGATGTACCTTCGCTACGCCTCCCATTGGCTAATCAGTGTGATATGCAAATTAACCACCAACAAAGATGGCGGCTAATTTGCATACTGCAGGCAGGGCGGGACAGCGCAGCCGCCAGCGCAAGCCATCATCCTGGGCAGGAGGCGGGCTCCTGAAGCCCCAGAAGCCAGTGATCAGGGGGGAGATGGGGGTCCCCTGCTCAGGCCTGACACCTCTGACGGAGGCGTCAAGCCTGGGCAAGGGGCTGATCCGGGGATGGGATGATGGAGGTCGACGCCTCTGGCCAAGGCATCAGGCCTGCGCGGGGGGCGGCAGCGGTAATCGGAGGGGTCTGAGGGTCCCCTGCCCAGGCCTGACGCCTGGCCAGAAGCATCA
>NW_005871232.1:2303093-2433154 GCF_000147115.1 Myotis lucifugus | reverse complement strand
GGGGGCAGAGCCGGTGATCAGGGGGATATGGGGGTCCCCTGCCAGGCCTGAAGCCTGGGTCAGAGGCGTCAGGCCTGGGCAGGGGGCGGAGCCGGCAATCGGAGGGGCCTGGGCAGGGGGCGAGCCGGCAATCAGAGGGAGATGGGGGTCCCCTGCCCTAGGTCTGAAGCCTGGGTCAGAGGCGTCAGGCCCGGGCGAAGGGCTGATCTGGCGATCAGAGGGAGATGGGGGTCCCCTGCCCAGGCCTGACGCCTCTGGCTGAGGCGTCAGGCCTGGGCGGGGGGCGGAGCCGGTGATGGGGGGGAAATGGGGGTCCCCTGCCCAGGCCTGGGCAAGGGGCCGATCTGGCGATTGGAGGGTGATCGGGGTCGACGCCTCTGGCTGAGGCATCAGGCCTGGGCTGGGGGGGCCAAGCCAGCGATTGCTGTGAACTACAGAGGAAACACCTTTTCTGACCGCTCATTGGCTAAGCTCCCTGTATGCCACTGGTAATATTCTTAGTAACCTGGGTAATAAGAATCCAAAAAGGTGATCTAGGGTTTTTCACCACACTCCTGGCGAAAAAAACGAAGGTCCCCTGCTGGAGGGCTAAGAAATGTCATATCCTGCCCTAGCTGGTTTGGCTCAGTGGATAATGCCTTGGCCTGCCGATAGCAGGGTCTGAGTTCAATTCTGACTAAGGGCATGTACCTAGGTTGCAGGCTCCTCCCTGGCCGGGGCCCAGGTTAGGGCTTATGTTTCTCTCTGTCTTTCCCTTTCTCTTCCACATTCTCTAAAAATCAATGGAAACATATCCTCAGGTGAGGATAAAAAATAATAATAAAGAAATTATTATTATATGAAAGACACATCTTGAAAATGCCTAAAGAGAGTTGTCATTTTTTCATGGTAAAGGGACTGGAGTCTGTGTTGATGAAAAAACTTTGGTGGCTGCGGTGATTGGCAGAGGCTGCAGCAGCGGGGTGATAGGGCTGGTGCCTTCCCCTGATCAGCCCAGTCACCTCCCACAAAGGGAGGCCAGACTTCGGCTTAGGCCCTATCCCCAAGGGGAGCAGGGAGCGGGCCTAAGCCATCACTAGGACATCCCCTGAGGGTTCCCAGTATGTGAGGGGGAGGGGGGGGGGGCAGGCTGGGCTAAGGGATGAAAAGAAAATTATTTTTAAAATATTACAAGAAAATTTCCCAAATTGAAGAACATGAGTTTCTGAATTGAAAGGATTGCTGCAAGCATCAAAAAACCATACATGGGGATAAAGAAAAGAGTCAAAAATTTTCCAGAAAAATGAAACAGCTAATACACAACGAATTGTGAAGCAGAATGGCCCGAGTCGGTTCAACATAAATATCACAAAGTTCGGTCATGAACAAAATATCGTCATAATAAAGTAAACATTAAATATGTATTTAACCACAGACTGTATCATGACTGCACCCAGAGAATGGGAGACAGTAAGAGTAGGTGTGTACTGAGAGGAAAGGGTTGTATATGAGAGGTAAGTCCTCAGCAGAGAATCAATAATATATCAGTCTAAAATTTAAACAGAAATCAATAAATGGCACTTAAAGCCTACACTGTATTGTTTAGAAATAGGTAAGCGAACACCAGAAAATATAACTAAGAGTTGAAAAGTGCTATCTTTGGTCAAAGGAGTAATGGGAGTATAAAACGAACAGGGAATGGCTATAATAGTATTATTTTAATTTTAAACAGTGTGCATGCAATTACCTCAAAATAAAATAAGTGAATAAATGAAAGGAAGGAAGGAAAGAAGGAAGATTTAACAAAGCAAATCTACAAATTGTCACACAGTGATCTTCAATGTTCATCTGCATAGAAATAATAAAAACATCAAATATGTATATAAAGAGTTAGAAAAAATTATTCTGAGGTAGAAAAATGCATTAGTTTTAATATTGTTCTATATAAATGTGTGATTAAATACACATACAAAATTAATTAATTAAATCATATAAATATGTTTGATTATTACATCTATATCCCCAAACCATTCCTTGTAAGTTGGCCACAAAAACTGTTCAGTTCTTTGCAGTAGGAAACACGGGAAATATAAACCAAGCATCAAGAGTACATAAAGAAATTTAAAATCCATTTACCTGATTCGTGTTACTTTTCTTCATTAGCCTTCTTTCCAATCTAGGAGAAAATAATAAGTAAATTAAAGTTCTTTCTTCAAGTAATAAGAAAAAAAAACCTAAAATCCAAGGCAGCTATTTTTCACTTCTTGTTCTCTATCCATTGCAAAAAGTAATGTTTCCCACTTCCCAGATAATTTCTGACTGCCATGGTATTCAGACTAAGGTTTACTAGGCAAACCAAAGCAGAAGCAAGCATGTGCCTATAATGCCAATAAAAAATTGCACACCAAGTACATCTAATAGTGTAACATGAGTTTTAAAAGCATGTACTTATAAATTATCTCTCATCCGTTCAGGTAAATAACTGCTAATTGACAATATAGAGAAAGATAAAGAAGCAAGAAAGCACATTTTTCAAACTATAAGAATTAAAACTGTAGGGTGAAAGGGATAGCAACATGTGTACATTTTCGTTTTTACCAGAACACAAGAACAAGTGGAACAACTAGAGTCCATATACCATACATACATGTATGACCCAAGAGCTTATAGACTTTAACCCACATCACATTAAAGGCTTAGAAATGCTTCCTCATTTACTTTCATGAAAGACATCCTCAACTAAAAATGAATATGACCCTTTGAAAACATGTATGTGAATATTGAGTCTGTGCCACTTAACAACAAGGACATGTTCTGAGATATTCGTCATTTGCAAATGTCACAGGGTGCACTTAGAAAACCTAGGCCATTGGACTGTACTGTAATTGTGTGCACTGTACTTTTATAGAGCTGGCAACACAGTAGGTGTGCTTACACCAGCACCACCACAAACAGGAGTGATTGTGGTGTAATCCCTGGCAGCTGGCTTGTCTTTTAGGAATGCAAGTGTCAGATTTAAGCTTTGATGGCCTGGCCCAGGCCTCCACTTCAGAGAGGCATCCCTTCAAGGGAGGCTATCTCGGATCAACACATTGCAGCCACAGGCCACAGGACTAGATAACGAACCAGGCCACCTCCTTTGTTTTAGAGATCTTGGATGATTTAGATAACTGACCATTTGAAATACTTGTTTCTTTCTCTTCCTGAGCTTTAACTCCTCCTGTTATGTTTTAGATTGACCAGTAAAGAGGGAGCTATGAAACCCCAGACCCCATCCTCCTACCTCAATAAAAGCAGAACCTCAAGTCCAAGTACTCTCTCTAACCTCAACCTAGCTGTGTACCCCCTGGGGGGCTTTGTGGCTCCAGGGCTCAAGTAAGAAACACTTTTTTCTCAACGTTTCCTAATGGTTATTGCCAAAGGGTGTCTTGCAATGTAATAACCACAAGGGTCAGTTCAGTTGTAACCCTGGTTTAGGAAAGGGGGTGTCAGTGGGAAGCTCACTGGGCCCAAGGGAGTGCCCTCAGGCATTTGTAGAGATTGCTAATACACTGTGATGGCACAAAACAGTAATTTTCCTAAAACATTAGAATGGTTACCACCTCACTGGGCAAAAGGAATCCCCCTCCATTATAATCTTATGAGACCACCATCCTATACACAGTCCACCTGAAACGTGTTATGCAGCATGTGACTGTATTTGTAAAATATATATGTGAATTATGATATCTGCAGAAACAGTAGTTCCCTTAAAAATTATGAAACATTTGTATTAATGGATGTATTACAGACAGACAGTAAAACACAGAAACCTTGGCTGGCTTCCTTAATTTCCTAAAGTGAACACATATGTGTGACCACCACTGTTCCCCAAAAGACACCACTGCCCTGACTTCGAATATCACACACTAGTTTTGCCTGTAGGAAAAGGCATTATTTTTCAGGGATCTCTCTGACAGTCTAAGAGTCCCAATATCTGGACCCAAATAAAATGCTTTAGGGAGAGAGAAGCAGGTAGTCACTGAGTGGAAGGGGATGTTATTTCAGAAAGATGTGGATGTGTCTTAGGAAGGTGCTTTGTCTGGTTAGATGGTTGAGGTCAACCTGCAAGTTTTCCAGAGACTGTAGGATAGAGAAGCTGGTTTGTGCTATAAATAGAAGGGAAAGGTGTGTCCAGGATGAATGTACTGCTGAGGGTGAGATGGGGGAAGGGGAGCAGAGGGAAGAGGGGAGGAGGTCAGAGGAAGTTTGGACCTCCTTCCTGTAGGTACAAAAACACATATAAAATAAAGATAATAACCAAGCCAATATGTGCTGGAAGCTAAACTAAGTTACTGGTGCATCATCATCTCATTTGATCTCCCAATTGCTATAAAGTCCACAGACAGATACGGAGATTAAGTTTCAAAACTTAAGTATGGAACCCAAAGTTCAACAGTGAGTAGAGGAGGCAACCCTGCTCCTCTTTTCAGCTTCTATGTAGGATGAGAGACACCAAAAACAAAAAGGAAAATGTTCACAGAAAAGAGGCCATTGTACTTAGATACAGAATATACTGACTGTATTGTTCCCACCAATGAATGATTTAAAGGAAAAGAACCAAGTAATGCAGGGTCCACAAAGTGTTCTGAATTAGCAAAAAACTGAAGGTTTTGTCACTTGTATCTTATCTTTCTGTAGCTCAAAGGAAACGGTTAAAAGAAATCCTTACCCTTCACAAGGTCTGATTTTCTGACATGTTAACTTGTTTTATTGCTCTGTATGCTTTATGCTTTCACACTGCAGTGGGGGAAATCAAAAGAACATGATGTCCCTCAGAGAAAGTCACAGATGCAGAGAGGAAAATTAAACAGCAAATCATTGAGGAACCTATGATAATGCCACCTTCAAATGGCATGCCAACCTGCAAAGTAGTTAATTCTATCATTAATGCTTTCCAAAAGCAGGGGCCAAAATGAGAATACAGTTAAAAAAGAGAACTTTCCATACTGCTACTTGAGAAGGAGAGGAAATAAAATATCTGAATAAGTTGACATAAGACTATATCTGATGTACCGACTAAAAGGCATGTGGCTAAAAAGGCCTTCCTGCATCCTCATTATTACATCAAAAATAATATGTCCATGACAATAACTATAATGGTCAGGTAGCATGAAATTCTTTACATTTAATCCCATCAAACCCTGCAAAGGAAGCAGGGTTAGTATCCCCAACTTCTCAAATGCAGACATTTGGCCCAAAGAAGTTACATAACTTGTCCAAAGTTGCAAAATTGTCCAAGGTCAAAAACTTATCCAATTCACATTGTGAGGAAGTAGAAAAGGTTTCCAAATCATGCCTGTTGGATAGCAAAGGGAGAGTCCTGGCTTACTGATGAAAGCAACCAAATTTCCTTTCAAGTCCAAATCACATAATGATTCTTTCACTATTTTCTGGCTTCAAGTTGCTTTTGTTAAGTCCTGGGTAAAGGATATTGACACTCTTCCCCCAGCGAGATGGGGAAGTGTCTTGTTCGCCAGTGACTTGAGGACAGGAAACCAAAACAGGTCTGGATGGACTCTGCATAGATTAGATAACTGCTAATGAGATGTCTTTACACTGTCCACCTGGAAGGCACAGTAAAAGGGGCAGGTTGAATTTTAGTGGACACGAGCTGTGAAGATGCAATACGAGTTCCTTCTAGGACTAGTTAACGAGCAACTTAACTATGCTATCCTTGTAAGTAAAGTATCTACAGGAAAAAAATATGCAAATTACACTTGTAAGGTTATGGCTCTAAACGTTCAATTAAATCTGAGTACAGTAAGGCAAGAATCTTTGTAGCATTAACCCAATGACAATCAGAAGAATATTAGGGGAAGTGAGAGTACCGTTCCCTTATTCACAAGCATTCTGGTATAGCAATACTCAAACTCCGATGTGTTTACTGCCAGTGGCTTCCTCTCCAGAAAAACTACACTGATATAGGTGTTCAAAGAGTAGAAAGGAATGAGCATAAGAAACGAGGCTGCCCTAACCGGTTTGGCTCAGTGGATAGAGCATTGGCCTGCGGACTCAAGGGTCCCAGGTTCGATTCCGGTCAAGGGCATGTACCTTGGTTGCGGGCACATACCCAGTGGGGAGTGTGCAGGAGGCAGCTGATTGATGTTTCTAACTCTATATCCCTCTCCTATACCTCTCCCTTCTTCTCTGTAAAAAAAAATCAATAAAATATATTTTTTAAAAAAGAAGAAGCGAGGCTGAGGAAGGGAAGATTGAAGTTGAAATAATTCTGCAAGGCCTGGCAAACTCCCACTTCACAAGTTTGTACTTGTATGGCCAGTCCTTCAAAGCTTGTTATTTCCTCTTAGACCAGGGAGGGCAGTGATTTCACATTGGGGACCCACCTGATTGAGTGAGTGGCTGTCCAGAAAACACCCCTGGGAGACAAAGCTGAAATCAACTGCTATGTCTACCACGCAAACATAACACAGAAATCACAGCAGGGCCCTGGACGGTGTGGCTCAGTTGGATGAGCATTGTCTGATGCACCAAAAGGTCTTCGTTTCGATTCCCAGTCAGGGCACATGCCCAGGTTGTGGGCTCCATCCCCAGTAGAGGGCATGCAGGAGGCAACTGATCGATGTCCTTCTCTCACATCAATGTTCCTCTCTCTCCCTCTCACTTCATCTCTCTCCCTAAAATAAATAAAAACAGATTTTTTAACAAAAGAAAAAGAAGAGAAATCGCAGCAGGCATGCTTCATTTTTGGCAGCCCTCTCCCAAATTCTAAATATAATTTGGTCGTTTCTTCTCAGGGGAAAGATGGTATGTAATTAGACATGAATAATTTAGAGACCAATAACAGCACAAGATAAATTTAATTATATTTTTATATTTCTATTTTGTTTTTTCTATTAAAATTTTACTTTATTAGAAGAGTAAAAACCGTGGAAGACTTTCTCATTCTCACTCATAAGCAGCATGTTAAGCAAATGAATTTTTAATTTAAGAGAATACACAATCCAAAGTACTACAAAGTTAGTGCTTTCTTCCTCTCTACCGCTCAAATAAACACAGTTTAAGTGAGCCTCTTCTTTCTTTCCTCTGCTTGGAGAAGAACCTTCACCATCACTCAGGATGGAAGATTCAAATAGAGTTGAAAGGCCTCAGACAACACATGTCTAGCTTATAAGTGCTTAAAAACAAAAACAGCCCATGCCCTAGCCATGCTCAGTGGATTGAGCGTCGGTCTGTGAACTGAAGGATCCCGGGTTCAATTCCGGTCAAGGGCACATGCCCGGGTTGCAAGCTCGATTCCCAGTAGGGGGCGTGCAGGAGGCAGTCAATCAATGATTCTCTCTCATCATTGATGTTTCTATTTCTCTCTCCCTTTCCTCTCTGAAATCAATGAAAAATATATTTAAAAAACAACAACACAGAAACAGGCCAAACCACATCACCAAACCAAAACTTAGTAACTAACCTAGCTTCAGCCTGCCTTAGGAGTGGCATTTTACTTTTTATTTATTTTTTTAAATAATTATTTACTGTTGGAAGTATTACATGTGTCCCCCTTTTTTCCTGATCAACCAAGGAAGGTGATCTGTCTGATAACCCCCCTGCCTTCCCTAAGGGAATGTGTCCTTGTCTGAAATAATCCATACTTGCAACTTCTTAGTCCCACCCTCTTTCTGGCTATAGAAACCTTCCATTTTGTATGACTCATCTGATTTCCTCAGCTGAATTTTGTTTTTCAACAGGTGACTGAAAGGTGCAGTCTCCTATGGAAAGCTAATGCTGAAGACCCAAGTGTGACCTCAAAGCAAACATTTATTGGTTCGGGCGGATAAAGAGTGGCTTCCCATTAGGAGCTCTCAGTTAGACAAGGAGAAAAACGTGTAAACCAGTATTTACATTTCTATGTGGTAACTAATACCACTGAGGTAAGTATCAACATCGCGCAGGAGCACTCCCAGGCAGGGGCCAGGCACAGTTCCCAGGCATTTTATGTAGCTCATTTTAATCCTGAAAACAAGCATGTGAAACATCAAAATGCCTTCTCCCTTTTACTGATGGGAAATAGCATGTATGGGCACAAAAAAGAGTTTTCCAAACCAAAAAGGTATTTTTTATTCTAATTAAATCATCAGATACCCCACCCCTACCTTAAAATATAAATCTTAACCCTTATTTTCCCTTTTTCAGGCTGCCCAGGAGACGCTCAGTTTCCCAAAACTTTTACTGGGAAATCCACCAGTTGAAGAAATAACTTTCTAACTATTGATGTGCTAATCCAATCTTCTTCATATGTCATTGATCACAGCTCCTTGAGGGCAAGAGCCACACTTTATCTGCACCTATAATGACCTCATTACCTTGGACAGGAGTTGGAAAGCACCTAACAAAACCTCATTCATTTTTGTTACCAATTATATCAAATCAAGTTTCTTAGTTCAGCCCAGTCAAGTCATCTGGTTCATCCACCTTAACTTTCCACACTTAGTCATTATTTTCAAAATTGGATTACCACCCAGTCTCAAAAGATGTATTCATTGCTAAATGTTTGCTCCTGCAATTCCCTATAATGTCCTTCCCCTAACCCTGCTCTCCACCCTCCTAATCCATGTGTATCACCTGATTTAGAAACAACAATGGAAATATATTTGCAGTAATGGAGGAACTGTCCACATGCTCTTTTTTGACTTAATAAAAACTTTTTTTCTCTAAATATCATAGATGGATCCAATAAATTCTGGCTTAGTAATTATCTCCACATAATATATGATTATAGTTTAGCTTCCATTAAAACCATCTTTACACAGTCTAAATTTTTTAACTAAGATCAAAACCTTTTAATCCTTTAAAACATTTCTCTAAAGTATATCTAATCTCCTATAGTCCAAGTAGTCTCCCTTTGAAACAGTCACACTATCTCTCAACTCATCTTATAAGCACAGACTTCGTCATATCCCAAACAGTGTGTACTGCTCAGCAATTTAATAAATACTTTAAAAACTAATCTAAATGCCTTGCCTTTTGAACCTGGATTCTTTTTCAATATGAGAAGAATAAATATTTAATAAAATTAAAGGAACTCAGAACAATAAGAATTTTCTAACTTCCTTTTTTAAATACTTTGAAGTAATTTCTAGCTTCAAAAGAAAATTCAGCATGAATTGTAAAACCAAGCTACCATAATAAACTTTGCAAGTCACAAAAGCTGCCTTTTGTTTTCCTAAAAGAGGCAACATTTAGCTGGCTAATAAGAATGTAAGATGGGCACCTGGGCCCATTAAAAAAAAAAAAAAAAAAAAAGAATGTAAGATGAGCTATAAGGAAATCCCAAATTTATTCCAATATAGAAACAAACAAATTAAAATATTAAATACAGTCCCAGAGCAGATTATGGGAAATGTTTTTAACGGAGAATAAACTAATTTATTGTAACAGACATAAATCAGGTTTCTGCTCACCACTCCTATTTCTGGGGGATCTGCCACGCCCTCGGGCTAAGTTGCCATCTTCTGTATCACCTGCTATAGCTCCACCCACACAGCCACAGCTGGGCCTGGAAGAACACCTGACCAAGAGGCAGACGTTCATAGGCTGGCCAGGAGCCTGTGACTTGTGTTTACAGGCAAAGAGCTGGGGTCAGCCAATCAGATTCTCTGCCTCAAGAACTGGAATCAAGAAGCCTACAGGAAGCTGCCAGTTAGATCTTAGGGTAAGAGCAACCTTCATGGGCCATGTCTGGCATAGAAAGTGAGAACTGAACCCACACCACTTCCTGAGATCCTCACACCTACCGAGTTCCCCTGCCTTTCTGGAGTGAGACTGGCCTGGTTTTTTCAACCAAAAAAAAAGGAAATGAAAAAAAAGAAACAGAGGTCATCATAGCAACTTAAGTTACTTTTTTATGTAACCACCTATTACTAACATGGTTAGAATAAAGCCACCTTGTTCCTTAGACTAAATGGAAGAAACAACTTGTACCACTTAAGAAATCTGAGGTCAAATGTTAAAAGAAATGCAGTTTTATTATTTTCTATTTCCTCTCTCTTCTGGACTCTAGGTTTCTCACTATACAATGAGGTCAGTTTATGAGAAGGTCTCTGGGTTGTTTTCCATGGCTTACAATCCTAGTACAGGATTATTTATACATGCTTTTTGAATACTTCTTGTTTGATCAATTATTTCATAAGTTTAGAACTATACATACTATTTCATAATCATTTTTATGTCACAATATATGAACATGTTTCCAGGCTACTGAACTATTAAATATTCTTCTATATCTTTGCCCCATTTCTTTTTTTGAGAGATGCCAGATTCACTGCTTTGTCAAGAATTAGGGTTTTTCCCTCCCACTTCTAATAACATTTATTTTCTTATAAGAGTTACTTTGGTTCACTATAAAGTTCTGAAAAACATAGTAACATCTCACCAAATTGAGAACATATATGCATACTATTTTGAAACTTGTTTTCATTCAAATTGCATCCTAAACACTTTCCTATCTCCTTAAATGTACTTCTGGGGTTATTTCCTGATTTTTTATGTATTTTTTATTGATTTCAGAGAAGAAGGGAGAGGGAGAAAAAGATAGAAACATCAATGATGAGAGAGAATCACTGATACACTGCCTCTTACACACCCCACACTGGGGATTGAGCCTGCAACCCAGGTATATGCCCTGACCGGAATCAAACCATGACCTCCTAGTTCATAGGTCGATGCTCAACCACTGAGTCATGCTGGCTGGGCATTTCCTGATTTTAAAACAAGAGTTCCCAGAACACAATTTCAAATGTTTGTCTGGAATCAAGGTCATCATTAAGAACACTGATAACTGCAATACACTATAGCTATGGATGCAAGAGATATGTACACAAATTGGGATGAACAACCCCAGGAGATACCCTAAATCTGTTCTGTTTTACTAATTTTATTTTTTAAAAGAGTTCTGCATATTCAAGCTTTTTAATGAGTGGTCTCTCCCTCATGAAAATAAAAGAGACAAACAGCTCTAAATGAATCTAATGTCTGCACAGTGAGTTATTAACTCAGACTTGTCCCAAGTTACATTCCCAGTCTCTATATAATAAGAATAAAAAGAAGGAGACAGGAAAGCACAAGGAGAATTATTTTCCTACTACTATGACTTGGGTGATTTCAAAACAACCTCTATTTCTGAATCACTAATGAAAACCTATGTCAACAATTTAAATGAACTTTTCTTTCCCACAATTAGTATGAAATACATATCCTTCAACACATCCAAATTTGTACAAGGGTATTTGGAGAAGGTTTGGTCCAACACCTGCAAATTCTCCCCCATCATTCATCAGAAGCCATTTCTGCACTGGTCATAGTTTCCTCAAGCTCTGAGGCTTAACTGATTAACCACAATCCAAATTTGAGGTCCAAGCAATTCTGTGAGGTTAAAGATGCCTTTTTAAAAGATATAATCATCTAATGACCTTCTCTACATAATAAATCAACTTTATCAATCTGTTCTGAAAAAAAATATGTTGAATAAAACAAAACAAAACAATCTGTTCCATAAAACATTTCATATTCAATCTATACGCATCCAATTAAACAAACGAGGTGGTACTGTCGGGTAAAGAGAGGGTATGTTTACCAGAACTAATCTCTGATCTTGTTCCTGTAAAGTGGACATTACAGTTGTCTGGTTCCCTAAGTAATCAAGTAATTTTTTCAAGATATCTTTTATTGAAAAAGTATGGAAGCAGCACCATAAAGAACACGCAAAATTTATATCCAATTCATCCACAGAGCTTAAAACTGTATCTGCCAATTGACAGGGATTGAAGAAGTTTTCTGAACAAGTGAATGTTCTCAAACAATAACATTTTTCATTCACCAAAAATTCTTTCCCTCTACAGGAACCACCAGAATTAGTCTAGATGAGATTATTTGACCTGTCTCTTATTCGTCTTAAAAAGTGGGAGAGCTACACAAACACCTGCTAGGGGAAGACTGACAAGCCTCACCCTAAGTGTCCAGTTCTGTCAGCATTTTAAAAAGTTCGAAATATCTTTTCCAAAATAGCCACAAACTTGTCCTGCAGTTCCATAGTGTGCTGTTTCCATTCAATTACATTAACTCTCCAAGTGGCTCCCTTTGAAAGGTCAAAATCACTCATTAGAAAATAAACACAGCTCAGTCTAATACATTTGCCTGCAGCAAACTGGTAACGCAAAGAAATGGCTCCCACCTCAGTAGGGGCTAAATCTAGTCCTGCTGATTTATTTTTTGACTTTTAGAAAGTCTTTCCCCCATCTCTGTGCCGCTCGGTGGGTAGAAGGGGTGTGTGTGTGTGTGTGTGTGTGTGTGTGTGTGTGTGTGTGTGTGTCTCGTGCGCACGCGTGTTTAATCCATAAAACAGGGATCTGGGTGGGATGTTCTCTGTCAGCTGTGATTCTATATTCAAATGAATTGCATTTACAATTATTCTAATTATTCTAACTATTCCAAATTATGAGCAAGAGTCAAGTTTGATTACTGTTGATTAAAAAATTCCCATGGGAGGCAATGTAATATAATGGTCAGAGATAAGTATGAAATTAAGAAATGTAAATATGACACCTGGTAGAAGACATTAGAAATATGTGGGACATTTTGGAGGGCACAGTCATTGGGGTCTTAATTGACATTTAGTGGGTGGGTACCAGGGAAGCTAAATGACTTAAAATATGTAGAACAGGCCCACACATAAGGTCCGGCCTTAGATAAGTACTGTGAGCAACACTGAAGAATCTGGATTTCAGACTATGAGGCTTCTCATTAGCAGTGTGACTTTTAATGACCTATGGTTAGAGGTCATTTAATTCTGAGCCTCAGCTCCTCAGAGGAACTTACAAACTGTGGGCCTGTGTGTTCAATTATCCTCTTCCGTTTCCTTATCCATATAACTCGGGCAAAAAAAAGTTGCAGGGTTTTGATGAGTAGTGGCTCAATGCAAATTAGCAACTGTTATTACTTATGGGAGGTAGTTATTAATAGGTGCTCACTGGGTGCTCCCACATTATAGAAGTTAGATATATACTTTCAAAAGCTCAGTAACTACACCCATCTTGGATCACCACTGACAAGAACAATTAGTTAAAAGGAGTAGAGCCCATTCATTGGTGATGCTGTGATATTTTAGCAAATTGTCTTTCAAACAAATCTGTAGGCTAGTATTTTGTGTTTTTTAATTTAAAGTAAGACATACTAATTGATTGACCAATGAGGTACAGTATACACAGATTTCCAGGTTTGTCCCAAAATTTAATTGTAGTAATTATAATATGATTAATAGTCTAGAGAATGAAATGGCAAAGCCCAGGTTCCAAACGCCAGGTTAAATACTAAAACATCTAAACAAAAACTCACTACCAGTTTCTTTAAACATCCTTAGATCTTCCTAAGATTTAACTTTAGAAAGGTGATGAAAAACAGAAATTTGCAGAAATATATCGATATGAATAAGAAGTTTAAGCACACCCCCTCAGGTAGGTTAACATGCACAAAGCTGGCAGAAAAATATCCCACGAACTGGTGACACGGAAGTGCAGGTGAAAAACAGAGCAGCAACACAGTCCTTGGGAAGCTCAAGACTTTCTGCCAACAGCCACTCGGCACATTCCCCACATTCAGGTACCTGCAGCTCCGCATCCAGGGAAGCGAGTGGCCCCTGTGCCATCATGGTTAGCTTACAGTTCTTGGATTTTAATGGGGTGCTGGGGCTCAGAATCAAGACTGCTGTTTCTATCGAGAGGGACTTACTTAACAATTAAATTGTACCTGCCTGAAATAACACTTTTTGAAATACCTTACTTTTAGGAGAAAATGTTTAAATAGAAGTGATGTAATTAACCAGTTCCTTTACACAATTGCTGGCAGGATGGAAACTATGATAAACAAGCTAAATCCTAAAAGGTGACTGGTTTTCCACACAACAGATGTCCACAGAAAGCCTCCCAAGATTTTGTATGTACAAAACTTAACAACAAAGGATGTACCATAAGGATATACCTCTCAATTTTGTTTTAAAAAGAGTTCATGTCTAACTGAGAGTGGTTAAATTCTGATTGTTCCATACATTGGAATCGTGTAGCCACTTTTTAAAATGGGTGAAACTTGTATGTGCTGATATGTAATGATCTCCAAGAAGTATCAGACAATGAATAGAGCAAAGCATGGGATAGTGTGCATATTGTATTCAGAATGCTGTATTTGCATAGAACATGATGGAAGAATACACACAAAACTGAAACTCTGGGGAAGGCAAGGGAGGACTGGAATGAAAGGAAGGCTTTTCACTTTCTACCTTCTATGTGGCTTAGGGAATTTTTTAAACCACGTGCATATATATTTTTTACTTAAAAAGAAACAATTGAATGTTTTTTTAAAAGTAAAATAGCAGATGTTCCCTACCTGTCAGTTTTTCCTTTAATACTGAGGCCTATATATTCAATGATAAGCATGGCCAATGAAGGCAGGTTGTTTTAAACAAAGTGGAAAATCACAGTTCCTTGCTTCTCTACTACACTGCTAACCACCTTTCCTACATTTCGGTAGATGAGCTACGCACTTTCCACAGCCGCCTGCAAGAAACAGGCCTCCAAAACATGTGAAAATTGTCTTTTGTGTTCTGGTATAAATAATCCGTTAGTGGCTATAAATTTCTTGCTACCTGTATTGTCAAGCGGGTTGTGCCAAGCACAGAGTTCTGTACAAAGTAAACATCATACAAAAGCACTCTGCTGGTTGTCCGCTGTTCTTTATTCCTCAGCCAAATGCTGGGAACTGGCGGAACCTGCTCGTGTCAATAAATATCAACGTACAGCTAACTTATTAAATAGAATCACACTGTGTCCTCTGCCACCACCCCAACATTATGCCCAATACCCCCACCACTACCACCATCTGCAAAAGCAACCAGGCACCCGGGGGCCCACAGCACTAGCAAATGCCCCCAACTGGCCCATTCCTCCACAAAGCTCAGGCCATGCCAGCTCCTACGGTACAACAGCTGTCATCTCTCCAAGAAGGAACTGACGTGGCCAGAGCTACCAGAGGGCCCCTGGAGCCCAGTAATCAACCACCTCTGGACCTTCTGAAACACAATCCTTCCTACCAGCACCTAGGCCTGCCTACCATCCCGGATCCAGTCAGTCCAAGCTGTGTGACCTTCAGCAAATTGCTTAGCCTCTCTCCTCCTAAATTTCTTCATCTGAAAAACGGTACTGGAATGCCACCCACCCAGAGCTCACAGAGCTGAGTAAAGCTTTCGGCACATAGGCAGCATGTTGGCTAATATCACTGCCATGATCTTTAGGCATGACCAGCAACAGCCTCCTATTTGGTCTCACTAATTTAACTCTAGTTTCTACCCAGTAATGAAAGCGACCGTAAAAGTGTGGGGGGTGGGGGGGGTGGAATCACCCTGGTTATTTCTACCCTCCTGTCCCCACTGACGAGGGACAACAGCCCCCACAGTCTGCCGTTAGAATGAAGTCCAGAACCTTGGTAGCAATCTCTCCAGGGCACACTTTAGCCATCATTAACTTGGAGAACTCTGGCTTCACCCACACTTCTCCTCCCCTGCCCCCCAAAGAGGGGAAAGGCCTCTCTGCCAGATGCTCCCATACTCCTTTGTTGAACTTTCCACACACACAGTAAGATGCCTACTGAGGACCGTTCTGCACTAGAGTATGAGGTCCATCCACCAGAAAGGTCGGACCCATCTCTTCAAGTATTACAATCCATACAAGCCATCTAGTGTTAGAGCTGGGAGATAGGACAACCTAGCCTCATTGTTGTATCCCATTAATCCTTTTGGAATTGAATTCAGAACCAATGAGATTCTTTTAAGATAAACAAAAAGGTTACTGGGGATTAAATTCCACAACCTTCAGTTGACCAGTTCAGATCAGATGATTCATCCACTTACCATCTAACACTGGGCTTAACTGAAAAGCATGACTCTCCGTTACAGGTTTTATTTTAGAAACATCTTGTTTACCCATCTGAATGCCAACCCCGGGTTATTTCTGCATGTTGCTTTTCCTCTCAGGCTGAGCAAGCTGCTGTTAAAACCCTGAGTGAAAGTATTCTGGTATCACCCTCCAGGGAATTCTATTTCTAAGAAAAGCCCATTCATTTTTGATTGGACAAGATGAAGAGAATGAAGACTTCAAGCAAGTTAGGGGTTGGGGAAGTAAAACTCAAGGTCTCAATGAATCCCCACCACCCCCGATTTCCCAAAGAATGCTGTTTGGGTGGGTTGAAATAATGTAACTCGCAAAATATGTGACTGGGATAAAAATCCCTTTTATCCTTCAGAGGGAAGAATTCACAGCCAACCACGTCAATCCTTTATTTATTTTTCCTTTTTATAATTATTATTTTTAATTGTGGTAAAATACAATTAACATAAAATTTACTGCCTTAACGACTTTTAAGTATATAGTTCAGTGGCAATGAGAACATTCACATTGTTGTGCAACCGTCACCACCATCAATCTCCAGCACTTTTTCACCTTCCCAAGTGAAACTCTGTTCCTACTAAACAATAACTATCCATTCCCCCCCACCCCCCGCCCTTGGAAACCACCATCCTACATGCTGTCTCTGTAATTTTGATACTCTAGGTACTTTATATAAATGGAACCATACAGTTATTTGTCCTTTTGTGACGATTTACTTCACTTAGCATAATGTCTTCAAGTTCATCCATGTTGCAACCTTTGTTAGAATTTCCTTCCTTGTCAAGGCTGAATAATATTTTACTGTTTGTATATACCACATTTTATCTACCCACTTATCCATCAGAGAACATTTGGGTTGCTCCCACCTCTTGGTTACTGTGACTAATGCTGCTATGAAAATGGATGTGCAAATATCTCTTTGAGATCCTGTTTTCCATTCTATTGGATACTCAGAAGTAGAATTGCTGGGTCATACAGTAATTCTATTTTTTATTTTTTGAGGGATCACCATACCGTTTTCCATAGAAACTGTATTATTTTACATTCCTACTATAACATAAGGGTTCCAACATCCATATTTTTGTCAACACTTGTCATTTTATGGTCTTTAAATATATATACGTGTGTGTGTATATATATATATATATATTATTGATTTCAGAGAAGAAGGGAAAAGGAGAGAGAGATAAAAACATCAATGATGAGAGATAATCATTGATTGGCTGCCTTCTGCATGCTCCCCTCAGGGCATGTGCCCTGACCAGAAATCAAACCATAACCTACTGGTTCACAGGCCGATGCTCAACCACTGAGCCACGCCAGCCTGGCTATGGATTTTTGGGTTTTTTAAATAAATAGCCATTCTTATGGCAATCCTTTGGGTTTTTTTTACTTTAAAACTTGTTAATTGAATTAAACTTTTGTCCCACCTATGCAGTTGGGTAAGAATATTAGCAAATCTGGTTCTCATGAGTATGCTGAATAATCATCTTCTGAGAGGTAATTTTAATAATGTAGTTAAACTAAAAAAAATTAGGGGGCACAAAACCATCTTTGCATTCAGATCTGAAACTGCCACTTCTGAGGTAAAGTAACTCTTCTCTAAACCTCAGTTTCCTCACTTGTGAAATGGAGCTGTGAATACATGTGTGTTAAATTTGTGGGAAAATTAAACTGCAAAATTGTATAAAGCACTTAGCATGTGCCTGGCATCTAATAAGCACTAAACGAGTAACAGATGATAAGGAGGAGAAAGGTTTCATTATTACTAAAATACCATAAAATGTAAGTCACTAAAAGATCTCATATTTAGCACTTTACATATGCATGTCCTTCCCAAATTTATTCAGATCATGTTATTTGATACAATTTATACACATACTCCTCAAACCTCAAAATTGTCCCTGCAGTCACAAAAGCATGTTCTTACATATCCTATATAATAAAAGTGTAATATGCAAATTGACAGAACAGCATAACGATCGGTCACTATGACGTGCACTGACCACCAGGGGGCAAACGCTCAACGCCAAAGCTGCCCCCTGGTGGTCAGTACACAAGCGCTGCTCAGCCAGAAGCCAGGCTCACAGCTGGTGAGTGCTGAGGCAGTGGCAGAAGCCTCAGCAGGCGGTAAGGAGAGAAGGGTCCTGGACTGTGAGAGGGCGCAGGCTGGGCTGAGAGACCACCTCCCCCCCACACCCCCAGTGCAAGAATCTCGTGCACCAGGCCTCTAGTAAATATATAAACATTCTCTAGAGCAGGCAGGCTGTCACAAATTAAACAGTGGTAGCATAGTACAAAATTGCACCTTTTTTCACAATTTGAAAAGAGCTTATCACATATTTCATACTTAATTTTATACTTAATTTGGTTATAGCAAAAGGGTAAAGCAGCCAAAAAAAGGGGGGGGTAAAGCATATTGTGAGATAAATTTGCTTTTCTATGTTTTCTGGATTAATTAAAGAGTTCATGACAATGGGCTGTCTTTTTTTATGTTTTTATTGGTTTCAGAGAGAGGAAGGGAGAGGGAGAGAGATAGAGAAACATCAATGATGAGAATCATTGATCAGCTGTCTCCTGCATGCCCCCCACTGGGGATTGAGCCTGCAACCCGGGCATGTGCCCTGACTGGGAATTGACCCAGGCAACAATGAAGGACTATCTTTTAAAGTATGGCTTAGGCTAATTTCATATACTGTATTAAAAAGCAAAACAAAACCAAAAAAACTTAATCTGATGAAGACTATCTACTTAGCATCTTTATCTGGCTTCTCATTGAAATTCACAGAACCTGAGAGAAAGACTTAGGAACATTTAAATCAAACTCCTACCAAATAACTGCTGTCACTTTGTTCTTTCTATAAATTTACTAACAATTTATAGTAAAACATAACATACGTGGGAACCTGAAGCAGTTGTAAAAGATCTATGCACACTTCACATTTATGCACATGAAAATGGATTTTACAATAAGAATTACCTCAAAAGGGTGCTGATTCATCATCAAAACACTTAAAGACCCTCTACTGTGTGTGTGTATGCACCAGGCATTTTTCTGAGCACTCCACATTTATCAACATTTTTTATCTCTACATAAAGATTCTGATTCAGGTTCCATTAATATTATTACATTTTGAATTACTCCTTAAAATGTTGACACATTATTTATATACTCCACTGAGAAGCATTTATGTAAAATAACACTCTAAAACCTTAGTTATGTTACTGGCTCCAGATTTCTGAACAGTCTTCATCTCTCCATCTTGGCTATTATAAACCCATATTACCACCCACCCAAGGAAGTGGTTCAAAACACTGGCATGCTCTGAAGATGGCATTTGTTTAGGTTTATTCCAGGTTTAAACAGGAAACTGTTTCAACCATTATTATGTTAAAATGCTCTGAAATTACTTTCTAATTTCAATGATTATGGTATATGGATATATAATTTTAAAATCTTTCTTTGATGGTTCAAGATTTAAAGAGGGATCTCAGCGGATTTTTCAAAGAACTCTTTAACCAATCCTAGGGAGGCTCGTGGCCACGGGACGGATATCTATCATCACTGGGTCTCCATGATCCCTGGGCCAGGCAGAAGGAACTGGGCTAAAGAGTGACTGGTAACAAAATATGCCCTATAAAATAAATTCCTGAAATTAGCTTCCCACTCTAGAAGACAGAAAGACAGTACACAAAACTATGTTTTGAGTATGTGGCACTTCCTTCTATCCCCACCTCCCTCTGTGTTTTTACTGTAACTTGACCATCAAGAAGAAACCAACAAATAAGAATGTCAGTGCTTGAGGTATCATCTCACACCTGTCAGAATGGCTATCAACAACAAATCAACGAACGACAAGTGCTGGAGAGGATTCAGAGAAAAGGGAACACTCGTGCACTGCTAGTGGGAATGCAGACTGGTGCAGCCACTATGGAAGACAGTATGGAGTTTCCTCAAAAAACTAAAAATGGAACTCCCATTTGACCCAGTGATCCCACTTCTAGGAATATATCCCAAGAAACCAGAAACACCAATCAGAAAGGATATATGCATCCCTATGTTCATAGCAGCACAATTCACCATAGCTAAGATCTGGAAACAGCCTAAGTGCCCATCAGCAGATGAACGGATTAGAAAACTGTGGTACATCTACACAATGGAATACTATGCTGCTGTAAAAAAGAAGGAATTCTTACCATTTGCAACAGCATGGATGGAACTGGAGAGCATTATGCTAACTGAAATAAGTCAGTCAATGAAAGAAAAATGCCACATGATCTCACTTATTTATGGATAATAAAGACCATTATAAACTGATGAACAAAAATAGATACAGAGGCAGAGCAGCATTGAACACTGTCAAACTACAGTGGGAAGCCCAGGGAGGGTTGGGGGGGGGGGGGGAATTAAGAGATCAACCGAAGGACTTGTATGCATGCATATAAACATAACCAATGGACACAAGACACTAGGGGGTAGGGGAGGCCGGGGGAAGGTCAAGGGGGGAAAAAAAGGAGACATATGTAATACTCTTTGTAATACTTTAAGCAATAAAACAAAATTAAAAAAAAAAAAAAGAACGTCAGTGCTACCAAAAAGGAAACTTTGTCAGTCATGGTCTTTACTTTTTCCTCCTTCATTGGCTTTTGAAATCTGAATCCTACCTCCAGAGAAGCTACAGTACACCCTAGCATTCACATCCTTGGAACTAGTTGTGCTGTTCAGATTAAAAGTTATGTAACAGCAGAGTCTCTGAACTTCAGAACTCCAACCTCTGAGAAAGAACCATGGCCACAAACAGTTTGGGGGTGGGGGGTAGCAGAGCCCTGATAGAAGCCAGGTCTCTCGAATCCAATTCTAGGGTTTTTACCCCTGCTGATCTTTGACCTGCTGCCCTGGTCCTGCAACATGATTCAAGCCACCCAGATATGTGGCTTGTGAATGCTGACATTTTATCCAAAGAGCTAAATTAGATAGAAGCACTCTTGCTGGCTTGTGATGTTTCCCAGGTTCCCTTTGCATATTTTAATCTCATCAATCGTCTTAATGACCTTTCCGGCAGTTTTCTTTTCCCCAGGATCCAGCACAGAATCATAAACTGCTTTTAACCCGTATGTATCCTTAATGTTCCTTCAACTGAAACAGTTCTTCAGCTTTTGTCTTTCATGCCATTGACATTTTCGAAAAATACATGCCAGTCATTTTAGAGAATATCCTTCAGTTGGTTTTCTCTGATGTTTCTTCATGATTAGATTCAGATGCCCCGTTCTTGACCGGGGTATGACATCCAGAGGCAGGTGACACCATTGTCCCTTATTGTGATGCTAATTTTGATCCCTCCTTTAAGGTGTTGCAGGATGTACTTTCATTGTTACAAATTGAACATAATTAAAGCATAGTGATTAATCACAAAAACAATATGTAATTATATATGTGTTTTCCGATGGTCTTAGGCGACCCCTGTGAAAGGGTCGTTCGACCCCCAAAGGGGTCGCGACCCACAGGTTGAGAACTGCTGGTATAGATTATTAAATTTGGGGGGAAAGCAATGACACACTTTGATTTCAGAAACTGACTCAAGCATTCGATTGGTGAATATATCCTTGCCAAACACCTGTTACTTGCTGGGCATTACAGACATATCCCTGCCTTCGGGGAGTTTTCATTCTAGTTAGGAAAGCAGGCAATGAGCAAGTAAATAAATAAATAAAATGCTGTGTGATCCTGTGACAAGTGCCTCCCGGAAAATAAAGCAGAGACAGGCACAGGGAGGCCCGAGGGAAGAGCAATTGAATTTGCAAATACTGTTGTGGCCTTCAGTCCATCCCCAAAACAATGCAGAAGAGATCTTCCTACAGCAGAAATTGTATCTTGTCACTTCCTGCTTAAAACCCAAGAGTAAGTAAGAACCTCTCTGCACAGAGTGTCCCAGCCTCTCCATAGTCATCTTTTGGCATCCTCTCTAGCAGTAACGCCTATGCTTCCCCCAGAGGGCCCTGTTGTGCCCCCCATTCTCAAGTCCTCACCCCACTTGTAGGACCTCCTCTCCCTTGTCCATCCAGAGCACCTCCCTGGGGATTCTCCTTCGATGCTGAGAACTGGGTAGAGGGAAGGAATCCAGTCCCCAAACTCCATCACTCTAACACAAATAAAAACAGAGTTCTAAATTATGTGAACATTATAACAACTATTCATAATTATCTCTTGTATACATGATTTTATGCAAAATTTTATATTACATACTAAAGTACTTTTGTTACATTTTTTAACTATCCTAGGCAGGGCACTTAATTAAACATGTTTGATTTTTCCCTCTTCTCTGTGTTAATTAAGAAAACTAATTTGCAGAGATAATTCTACATGATTCACACACAAACCAAGAAAAATTTGCAAGCATTTCTTGGACTGAAACAGCTTGTAAATAAACATCATGAATATGTGAACACCCACAGGCAAGTAGTGCAGAATCCACCAACATAAATCAACTGAGTCACACTTCAACTCAATTCAACAAGTCATATCGAAATCCTTATTATAAGGTGCTCTGTGCTGTGTTTGGTGCAGCAGGAACTTAGAAAAAAACTATAAGATAGGAATCCCACTTTTAGAAAGGTTAGACAATGTGGTGAGATGTTAAAATACATGGTGTCATTAAAACCCTAATAAAAAATCTTAGAACTACTTTTTAGATAATTAGACATAATTACATAAACAATTACAATTTTAAGTATGGGCATTTAACAAAATTAAAGTTGCACATCTTGCTTACTGTCTGCTTTTGTGCTTGTATGTTTGCTGGGGGAGTTGGGGTTTTTAGTTTCTTTGAACAGAGGTCTTCCTTTGTAGACAGAGACTGTCTTCAGTATGTACTGTATTTGTAACTCACAAATGCCTGGCGTGGGCCTGGCCTCCTCCTGTCAACAGGACCCAAGTGCCCCGGTCTGCTGTTCTTCCACCAACTCCCTCCTCCCACAGAGGCCCCTCACCTGACAAGGCGGCGCCGATCTGTGGCTACAACGGATCAGAGACGCTTACCTGGGTGATCATCTCTACCGCCTGTTAAAAGATGACTCTTGAACTTCCACACAGAGATGATTGACAAGTGAGGAAAGAAAAGAAAAGAAAAAAAGCCAGAACAGCAAAAGGAATCAGGAAGGAAAGCAATGCAGGCCTAGACTCGTCCCATGATGGAGCTCCTGTGGGAGGGAGAGGTCAGTCCCCAAAAGGGCGGATTCCTCCTACCTACCCACCTGAGAGAAGAAAGGTACTCACCTGCACGCCAGCCCCGCCCCCCACTTTTGGGTCTGGAAGGGTTAGTCTTTTAGGCATTCCAACTCTGCCCGTATTTCACAACATTTCCCCAATGAGTTGTTTCTAGATTCACTAAAATTTTAGGATTTTGCCAATTAATGCTTTGCAGATACAAAATTTTCTCACATGAAAATATTAAGGCAAGGAAAAAAGGATAAGAAATACCTTCCCTTTGAACCTCTAGATTCTTAACTGCAAATGTGCAGTATGTAGGTAGATGCCCTCAAGACCTCACAGGCTTTTTCTAAGGAATAAAAATATGCAGAATTATAAACACACATCAACTTTTCCACTTTTTTTTTAAATCCTCACCTGAGGCTATTTTCCATTGAGTTTTAGAGTGGGAGAGAGGGAGGAAGGGGAGAGAGAAACAGTGATGTGAAAGAGACACATTGATTGGTTGCCTCCTGCAGGCTCCCCAATGCAGGTCCAGGATGGAGCCTGGAACCCAATTATGTGCCCTCTACTGGGAATCAAACCTACGACCCTTCAGTCCATGGGCTGACGCTCTAACCACTGAACAAAACCAGCTAAGGCAACTTTTCAATTTTTTATTTTTTATTTTTTTTATTTTTTATTTATTTTTTATATATTTTATTGATTTTTTACAGAGAGGAAGGAAGAGGGACAGAGAGCTAGAAACATCAACGAGAGAGAAACATGGATCAGCTGCCTCCTGCACACTCCCCACTGGAGATGTGCCCGCAACCAAGGTACATGCCCTTGACCGGAATCGAACCTGGGACCCTTGAGTCCGCAGGCCGACGCTCTATCCACTGAGCCAAACCGACTACGGCATCTTTTCAATTTTTAAAAAAGTTCCTAAACATGGGTTGATTTGTCATGGGTCAGAAAATGAATTTAACATCCAAATAACATTCTTAGCACAAATCAATTTCTCCCATATAATGCAAACAGAAAAATACAGTTAAGGTCCACCTGAAATAAATCCCATTTAGTAATAGCATCAATTAGGCTGGCTCTTAAATGGCAACAATAACACATATTTATTTTCTCCTAACCCCTCAAGTAATAATACAATTTTGGTCACACCCATTTAAGTAAGAGGTTAAGTAACTTGTGCAAGGTTACATAACTAGTAAGTACTAGTGATTCAAAACTGTTCATGGCAATAGATTTATTCTCAAAAGTTAGTAAGTTTAGGAACACATCTGAATTATTAGTCCTTTCAAATGACTGGCTATGCAGAGACCCAGACATCCAACAATATCGCTAACAAAAGGTTTGTATCCAGTGCTGCCCTCAAGTTTCTGCTTTGAGGTAGTTTTGATCCTAGCCTCCATACTTTTCCCCAGCAGGTAAAGTGAAGGGAAGCATCAGTACAAAACCATGACCAATAAAAAAACAGCTGCTAGAGAAAATTCTTTAAATCTTCATAGACTCATGTGAGAGAACAACCACCCGCAGCCCCACCCGGTGTGGGGGTCCCACCGCCTCACTGGTAATGAAAACCCTGTATTCCTCCCAGGGTGTGAACTCCACCTGTAATGTCTGCAGAAAGCGCAGCCCTGGCAGTAACAGTTTTAGCTGCTCAATCTCCCTTTGTCACCGAGAGGAAAATGATCAGTTATTGCCTGGGCCAGCGAGGGGAAATGAACTTGCAGGCTTGCGTGAAAACAACATAATGCTGTTTTTCCAGAACAGCTGATTAAGAACACGCTGTCCTGAGTGCAGTCAAGTGGAACGTTCCTTCCTGGTTCCCAGCTCTCAGAGGAGGAAAGAGCAGCTCGGCAGGCTCGGCCTCCAATAACAACACCAGGAAGGGGGTCGCCTTGCAGCGCAGACACTGCTTCCCGGGTCACTGCCACTCTGACAGCCCGGGGACGAGGCCTCAGAGGCTGGGAGGACGGGGTTGTCAAGATATGTTGGCCAGGTCACTGCATAGGCTAGCACTTCACAGAGCAGGTGATAACGGTTGTACAGGTTTTTTCAAGAGAAAGAAAAGGCCAAGAAGGCTGAGTAACTTAGACCGACGCCACGCTGTTCTGTAGCTACACATCATTTCATGTTGCTGGGAACCCAGAGCAAGTTACATCGGTTTGATTAGAAAGAAGATTCTGAATACGATGGCCTATACAAACAGCGGCCACATTTCCTGTCTGAAAACTGGGACATCATCTGGCAAGTATAAACACACACCTGAAATCCACCGGGCAGAGTATCTGAAACCAAGGACAGGCTCACAAAAGCGAGGGTGCGTCATCACCTACCTGCCCATGCAAGGTTCCCAGGATCCGCCTCTGGAGATCCGATTCAGCAAATCTGGGTGGTGCCTGAGAATGCACATTCTCACCAGCACCCCGAGGACATTCTTACGCTCAGGCAAGTCTGGGGAACGTAGGAGGGAACCAATTATATTCTCTAACACTTGGTTCTCTTTACGATACTCCTACCTCTAAATCCCATTTGTAATAGC
Source organism: Myotis lucifugus (assembly GCF_000147115.1). Taxonomy (NCBI): domain Eukaryota; kingdom Metazoa; phylum Chordata; class Mammalia; order Chiroptera; family Vespertilionidae; genus Myotis; species Myotis lucifugus. The sequence goes on along the minus strand of NW_005871232.1, from coordinate 2,407,443 downwards.
ATCAGTTATGTTAGCTCTTAAATGTTAACAATAATGCATATTTGTTTTCTTGTAACCCCTCAAGTAACAATTTGGGTAACACCCATTTACAGTCAGAAGTTAAGTAACTTGTGCAGGGTTACACAACTAGTAAGTGCTGGTGATTCAAACAGGAGTGTGACCGCACCACTATATTCGTAATTATCATGTATATATACAGCCTCCTGTTTCACAATCAGAGATCCGTTTTTTATAAGTGATAGCAATAGATTTATTCTCAGAAGTTAGTAAGTTGAGGAACACTCTGATTATTAGTCCTTTCAAATGACTGGCTATGCAGAGACCCAAGAAATCCAACAATATCTCTAACAAAAGGTTTGTATCCAGTGCTGTCCTCCCAGAAAGTAAAAGATGTCATCAAAAAGTCAACGGTCCCTCCCAGAAAAACAAGTATCTTAGAGGAATTACAATGCGCTATATACTTTAGCTCCCAAATCTGAACAATTTAACAGATGAACATCTTGGTTTTTAGACCGATTTATAAAAACAAAAAAATATGTGATATTTAAACATTTCATAGCTGCTCTCTTTCATCTTGTCTAACACTGAATTTAAAGAAAATAAGTGACCTTTTAAAATCACATATGGAATCATATCATGGCCCATCCTTAAGTAGCTCAAAGCTTCCTACTGCTCTTTGGAATAAAACCTGGCCCCTCCATGTCAAGGCCACCAGCCCTGGCCTACCTCTCTATCTAGATCATTCACCCCCGTTTGTCCCCAAGCTCACTAGCCTCCAGGTGACCTTGGCCTTCTTTCACACTCTCTGATGGGCCCAGCTCCTTTCTGCAAGCAAGCCTTTGCTTGTGTTCCTTCTGCCTGAAGAAACGCCTTTGCCATCTGCCCTGGCATGCTCTCCCTCTCCTCCTTCACACCTCAAGCTACTAGTACATGTCACCCCTGGGTGACTGTCCTGACCTCCCCATCACATGGGATCCTATATCACACACTCATCCACACTACTTCTCCAAGCCCTGTCAGCTATACTGAAATCATCACTTCTGCGAAGGAATGTCGGCCCTGCCCCAATAACCTAATCTCCATGATGGCAAGGACCACATTGGTGATACTCATTTTTCCATCTCCAGTGCCTTAAAAATAGCAGAGTTCAATCAATATTTGAGAGGAGATGAAGCCTTCCTTTTCACGCTTCCCTGTCTTCTCTCAAGAAAATATAGCTGTTTTTCCACTCCATTGTATATGCTTCACACATTTCTAATAACAAAAGTAAGGAACTATGAAAAAGCTATGTTGAAACAGTGAAGTCCCAAATTGAGAAATTCCAAGTTGAGCCATTTAGACGCTGCTGTGGTCAGTTTCATTTCCTGCTATAGAATCCTCTTCAAAGGGCAGCCCAGAGAGCAGAGCTATCCACGCAGAGACCCCAGAGGTCAGCCTCTAGGAGCTAAGTCACGTGATGTTAAGGAACAGAAAGCAGGGAGGAAAGAACGTCTTGCTGGTCCACACTTACCAGAATTTGTTCTTCTTATTAAAGCTAACGGTAGCCGCTCACGCTGTGCTTCAAGACCTTCACATACCACGTGCTGAGGGGGTCTATATGCTAAGGGGGTACCCCAAGAGCTGTACCCTTCCCAGGCAGGTGCCAGACACCTGCTAAGTGCTTTACTCACACATTATCTCACTTAATTGACGGAATCATTACAACTACACCTGATCCAAGTGACTCGATCCCCATCTGATCAAAGAGGTGAAGGAGAAGTCACTTGCTTGCGCTCACAGAGCTGATAAGTCCTGCGACCCAGGAATCAGAAGCAGCTCTGCCAAGCATGTCAGGTAGGACCCAGTGCTCTAGTACCCAATGAAGTGGTACCCAAAGTGCTGGTACTGAGTACGGATCACTCAGCTGCTCTAGTCCAAGCTTCTTGGATTAAAGGCCCAGAGAGGGAAAGTAACTGAGACAAGATCACACAGCCTGTCGGTATGGTAGCTAGGTCCAACCAACAGGTCCATCCCTGTCATGCTGTCCTGACAGAGAGCCCCTCCCCTCACAGAAAGTCCCCAAAACCTTTAAGAATAAATGCCCCAAGTCAACTTCTCCTAAGGAACACTGCAATATTATAAAAATCCTAAAGTACCCTCTAGAGTTGAGCGAAAGCAAAACAGAAGGACTTGATCACTCTCCTTTCCTGCAGCTGCCACTGGTCTGAATTCACCTAAGTAGCTCCCTGTCTCTGCACTGAGCTCTTCTCTCAATAACAGAGCCCAGGAACATCGAGCCCTGGGCCCAGGCCAACCGGAGCCGAGCTTAATGGGCCGGAAGGCAGGCAGCTCGGCCACTCCTTTATCTAACGCTGCTCACTCTGAAGGTGGGAGCAATCACGCTGCTTTCTGTCCAAGAGCATGTGGGAAAAGGCCTGAGCATTTGGAAGCACCCCACACCCTGATTTTTATGATCCCTGAGGCAAGTCCTATCTATCACCTGCATGCTGCAATGGAATCCAACCACCTCTCACCTTTCCCAAATCAGCCAACAGTCTGCTGTACACTACCCCTTACGGCCACCACTGGACCCGCTAGGTGATGTGTGCTTGGTGTTGGAGGCTTTCGGAGAAGCAGCCCTAAATGGCCTCATGCCACCCTCAGGAGTTTCAAACCCCAATTCACTAACACCCTGGAGTGGCAACCAGGAGAATTTCTGTTCTGACCGAGGCTCCCCTGGTTACAGTGAAGCCCAGCTCGGCCTGAGACAGGAGGGAGCCGCTCCTCTCACACAGCAGATCCCAGGAGGGACAACTCATAGAGAAGGAGGCTCCCCCCACTCCCATCAGCCCCGGCCACTGGGCCAGAGCCGCTGGACCTCAGACTCCAGGCAACGCATGGGCTCCCAGCGAGTGCTGTGCCACAGCCATGCTCTGCTAAAAGCAGTCACTCATTCTGTGAGATGTCTTTAAAGTAAAACTTCAAATGAGGATGCACATAAGAGTACCACCAACATTTAAAGAACTCAACAATCCAACAATATTAACAATTCGCCATTTTGCTAACCACGCTTAAGGGCTGAGAAGTAGAGGATTAATTTAAGGGGTTACTACTGTCCTTGAGGTAGGCAGCATGATGGAGTGGAATCCTAGAGCTGCCACCTGGGGCGTGTTACTCAGGCTTCTACAGCTCACTCTGCTGGTCAATAAACTGGGGTTAACATCTCTCTTAGCATCACAGTGAAATACAAATGAGAAAAAAGAAGTCATCCTCTAACATAGTGACTGGCACATGCTACACCATAAATTAATGCTCATTTCCATCATCAATGCTTTTAGAGAACTTCCTTTCTTTAGTACCAAGTGTTTCTTTTCTCTTTATTAATTTCTCAAATTCTGCCAAAATGAACAACTTACATATGCTCTTATTCCAGAAATTCAGTATATTTTCCCTAAGGACATGTGTGAAAAAGACATGTCCAATGATGGTGATTACAACATGTTTGTGACCTGCAACAAAAGTAATGCCTGCTAACTAAAATTCTATTACAGCACTTAAAATGAAAGAGGTAGTTTAGTAAGTACCAATACAAGGAAAGAACTTTAAGATATAACTTTATATAGTATGACCAAATCCTATCTAATAAAGAGGTGATATGCAAATTGACCATCACTCCAACACACAAGATGGCCACCCCCATGTGGCCACAAGATGGCCTGCAGGGGAGGGAGGATGGGGGGGACCAGCCCTGCAGGGGAGGGCAGTTGAAGGGGGGGACCAGCCTGCAGGGGAGAGCAGTTAGGGGTGACCAGGCCTGCAGGGGAGGGCAGTTGGGGGCAACCAGGCCTGCAGGGGAGGGCAGTTAGGGGTGACCAGGCTGGCAGGGGAAGGCAGTTAGGGACAATCAGACCAGCAGGGGAGCAGTTAGGCATCGATCAGGCTGGCAGGGGAGTGGATAGGGGGTGATCAGGCTGGCAAGCAGAAGCGGTTTGGGGCAATCAGGCAGGCAGGCAGGCAGGCAAGCGGTTGGGTGCCAGCAGTCCTGGATTGTGAGAGGGATGCCAGATTGGAGAGGGTGCAGGCTGGGCTGAGGTACACACACACACACACACACACACACACACCATGCACGAATTTCGTGCACCGGGCCTCTAGTATGGATATAACATGGATTGAACAAAGAAGAAAAATGAGGGGAAAAACTCATCAACATGAACAACAGTGTGATGACTGTGGGAGGGAGGGGCGCAGGGGAAGGTGGAGGAGGGTACAAAGGTGATGGATGAAGACTTGACTTGAGGTGGTGAACACACAATATAGTGTACAGATGGTGTGTTGTAGAATTGTGCACCTGAAACCTGTATAATTTTGTTAACCAGTGTCACACCAATAAATTCAATAAAAAGGAAAAAGCTTTTAATTTTAAATATAAATTTAAAAATTATATATATGCAAGCTTTGTTTACCAGTGGGGAATAAAAAAAGGAAAAAGGACAGGAGGATGTGATGGGCAAAATAATGGCCCCATGTCTGCATACTAAGCCCCCAAACCTGAAAATATATTACCTTACATGGTAAAAGAGGTTTTGAAGATGTGATTAAATTAAAGGTATTGAAGATGTGCTACATACACACACACACACACACACACACACACACACACACAATGGAATATTACTCAGCAATAAAAAGAATAAAACCTTGCCATTGTAAAAATATGGATGGGTCTATAAGATATTATGCTAAGTGAAATAAATTAGGCAGAGAAAGACAAATACCATATAATTTCACTTATATGTGGAATGTAAAAAACCAAAACTGTTAAACAAACAAACAAAACAGAAACACTCATAGAAACAGAGATCAAAGGGAGGGGATTAGGGGATGGGCTAAAAGGGGAAGGGGAATATAGTCAATAATACTGTGAAAAGTTTACATGGGGAAAGATGATTACTAGAATTAGTGGGGTGATCATATTGTAAGGTATAAAAATGTCGAATGACTGTATTGTACACCTGAAATTAATATAACCAATATCAGACTGTATGCCAACTTAAACTTTAAAATATTTTTAAATTAACTAATTAAGGATATTGAGATGGGAAGAGTATCCTGGATTATCCAGATGGGCCCAATCTAATCACACAGATCCTTAAAATCAGAGACCCCTTCCTGGATTTGACTACAGAAAAAATCGTCAGAGAGAAGATGGAGGAAGAACCAAGAGTGAAGGAATACTGGCAGCCTCCGGAAGTGAGAAAAGGCCGAAAGCCCGGACTCATTGATTCTAATCCAGGGTGAACCATGTTGGGTTCTGATCTATAGAAGCATCAGATAAATTTGTGTTGTTTCACACTAACATTGTGGTAATTAATTGCAGCAGCAATAGAAACTACTACAGGGGAGGAAAAGGGGTAAATTACTTACAATTTTATATCTTATTTACTACATGCATATTGCTTTTATTTGAAGTCTTATTTAGTTGGGGAGAAAAGGAAGAAATTCTTTGCCCAGTTTCTAAGTCATGATTCCCTGACTACAAAAGCTTTCACATAGCACTCAACTTCTTGTGCCTGAAAAACCTAGGCTTTCTCTCTTCTGCAGAGAACAAAGTTCTACTTACACATGGAGGCTAACTCAAGTGTCATCTCCTAGGTAAGGGCTTCCTGCTGAGGGGTCTCCCCTGTAGCTGAATTGAAGGGAGCAGCACATAGCTTGGTCCACCTGCTTTATGGTGGACTACTTGAAAACAGGGCTTGAGGCTCATTTGCCTCTGCAAACCCAACACCTCATAATAGGCATGACATGTGGTTAATAATTACTAAGTGTTTGCTCAACTGAAATGACTACTGGATAGCATTAAATCCAAACCAATTTAATAAATCCCAAGTTAACGAGGAGATTTCTGTTGGGAAAAGACTATTGTTAGTTATCTCATATGCATTATCCAGATATCTGTCCCATAAAAGTAGAAGTTATATCCTTCAACCCTACAAATCATAGCCAAGAGTTCAGAGTTTAAATCTTCTTTAAAAATCAAATTTCATAAAGAGTTTTGATTATCAAAAAACACTGCTTCAGAGCTCTAGAACTTTAAATTTCCAGTATGAATCTTCCCATTCCTGCTATAAGCATGTGTGAGCTACATTTAAATTAGACTACCTGCTGTAGTGCTGAAATTATCCCTCCCTCGAACCAAATCAATTGTGTTGCTGGGAAAGTAGGACATTTTATAATCCATTAACGACAGTACAGTTGTTACAGCTGAGATTTAAAACTATCCAACAACTCAAGTCTTTCCTATGAATGGCTTATTTAATGACAAAGGAGCCAGGAGAGGAGATAGAGTGATATTTGATTAAATGTTCATATGCTAAAGACTATATTCACAAGCGAGAGCCAGAGCTTTTGTTTTAATCTCCCAGCAACATTTTGTTTCACAAATGTTAGAGCACCCAGCTCGATGGTACTAGTTATTTCCATTGCTCAATTAGAGACCAAAGTACTGAAGAGGCTACACTCATGTCTGAATGAGACATCTTGTGTAACTAATGACCTCACAAATCCTTAGCCAATCATAGGCTAGTGGCAGACACTGAATTCTTCATAGGTGTTTAAGCCAAAGCCCATTATTCTTGTGTGTGTGTGTGTGTGTGTGTGTGTGTGTGTGTGTGTGTGTGGCAGCGATGGTGGTGGTGGTGGTGGTGGTGGTGGTGGTGGTATTGTTTTCATGTTAAAGTCAGATTTGGGGGGTATAATTTACATGTGGCAACCCATTCTTTTTAATATACAGTTCTATGAGTTTTGACCAAAACATACAGTCATGTAATCAACTCCACAATCAGGATAAAACCATTTTGTTCAATCCAAAATTCCTTATGCCGTTGTAAGCCAATCCTCTCCCCAACCCCAGCCAACCACCGATCTGCTTCCTGACCCTACACTGTAGCCTTTTCCAGAAATGGAACTATACACAGTAAGCAAGTACCCTTTTGAGTCACACAGGATATACCTTTTTTAGTTTGGCTTCCTTTACATGATATAATGCATTTATTTGGGACTCATCCAAATAGTTGTGTTTGCCCTTTACTATTGCTGAATATTCCATTGATAGATATATTAGCTTATTTATCCATTCACTTGCTGAAGGACATTTGTGTTTTTTCCAGTTATAATTAAAGCTGTTATGATTAAAGCTGTTAGAAATATTAGCCTACAGGTTTTTGTGTGAACAGAGGTTTTCATATCTCTTGGGTAAATACCCAGTTGGAAAATTCCTGGCTTGTATGGTACGTATATGTTTAACTTTGTAAGAAACTACCTGCTTTCCAGAGTGGCTATACCAGCAATGCAAGAGAGTTCTAGTTGCTCTACATCTTTGCCAGGACTTGGTATTAACCATTTTTGTTTCATTTGCCTGTTTTTTTGGCCATCTTTATATATATATATATATATATATATATATATATATATATATATATATATATATGGTTGTATCTCATTGTGTTTTGTGTTGTTGTTTTTTTTAACAATTTTGTTGTTGATAATCCTCACCTGAGGATATTTTTTTCCATTGCTTTTCAGAGAGTGGAAGGGAAGGAGGGAGGGTCAGGGGCGCTAGAGAGAAAGACATCGATTGGTTGCCTCCCGCATGTTCCCTGACGAGGGCCAGGGAGCAAACCCACAATCCAGTTATGTGCCCTTGACTGGGAATCGAACCCAAGACCCTTCAGTGCATGGGCTGATGTTCTAACACTAAGCCCACTGGCCAAGGCTTTTTTAACGTTTGATTTTGAAATAATTTGAGACTCACATAGAAGTTATGAAAATAGCAGAGAGCTCCTGTGTATCCTCCCCGCAGGCCCCCCCTTTATCTACACTAATAAAAGAGAAACATGGTAATTAGCGTATGACCGCTACCCTTCCCATTGGCTAATCAGCATATCCTTATGCAAATTAACTGTCAGCCAAGATGGCGGCTGGCAGCCATGCACTGAAGCGAGCAGGGAGGCTTGCTTGCTCCAGTGACGGTGAACTCCAACGTTCCCCGCCTGCCACCGCCGGCCTCTCAGCTGCAACTCTAAGCAACTATGTACTATGTTGCAAATAAGAAGCTAAACAAAACCCCAGAAACGGCTTTCATTCAGCCGGGATTCAGCCAGCCGGACCGCAACATTGTATCGATGTTTTCAGCAGCGAGGCCTCAGAGCTAAAGCTGGCCCAGAATAAAAAAAAAAAATAAAAAAAAAGGAGCGGTTGGGAGCTTCAGTCACCGGCTTCCGGAAAACAGCCCTCAGCCCCTCACCAGACTGGCCAGGCACCCCAGTGGGGACCCCCACCCTGATCCAGGACACCCTTCAGGGCAAACCAGCCAGCCCCTACCCATGCACCAGGCCTCTATCCTATATAGTAAAAGGGTAATATGCCTCCCGGCACTGGGAAGAGCGGAGCAGCGAGGCTCCCAGCACCGGGATCAGCGTGACAGGGGGCAGCACCCCAACCCCCTGATCGGCCCTGCTCTGTGAGTGACAGGGGGCAGCGCCCCAACCCCCTGATTGGCCCTACTCTGTGAGTGACAGGGGGCAGCGCCCCAACCCCCTGATCGGCCCTGCTCTGTGCGTGACAGGGGGTGGCGCCGCAACCTCCCCATCGACCCTGCCTTGAGTGTGACAGGGGGCGGTGCCCAAACCCCCCAATCGGCCCTACCCTGAGCGTGACTGAGGGTGGCATCGCAACCTCCCGATCCACCCTGCTCTGTGCATGACGGGGCGGCGCCCCAACTCCCCAATCGGCCCTGCTCTGAGCCTGACCAGGGGCTGCACCTAGGGATTGGGCCTGCCCTCTGCCACCCAGGAGCAGGCCTAAGCCAGCAGGTCGTTATCTCCCGAGGGGTCCCAGACTGCGAGAGGGCACAGGCCGGGCTGGGGGACGCCCCCCCCCCCCAGTGCACAAATTTTTGTGCACCGGGCCTCTAGTCTTATATAACTACAAACAATTATCAAAACTTTACATTGTACAATTTCATTAGTGAAACTACAGACCTTGTTCAGATTTCACTGGTTTTTACATGTACTCTTGTTTTTTTGCCTCCAGTTCATAAGGGTCACCAGACACTGATACAATCCTCTGGCTCCCAAAATACCCACTCAGAAAGACTCCCAAACACATACATTTCCCCCCACTACCAGTGCTCAAGGCTCTAAAAGCATCTTCTTTGCTTCCTCTCCACCCTCCATTCCAAATCAAAACTCCCCTTCCCAGTCAGTTCAGTTAGGAAATGGACTGAGCTGGGAAAGACACAAAGGCTCTCCTCCTCAAGAGGTTGAAATAATAGTTCGAGACCATATAGAGCAGCGGTTCTCAACCTGTGGGTCGCGACCTCTTTGGGGGTCGAACGACCCTTTCACAGGGGTCGCCTAAGACCATCGGAAAACACATATATAATTACATATTGTTTTTGTGATTAATCACTATGCTTTAATTATGTTCAATTTGTAACAATGAAATTGGGGGTCACCACAACATGAGGAACTGTAATAAAGGGTCGCGGCATTAGGAAGGTTGAGAACCACTGATATAGAGGATGTTAAAATACCTCACAAGAACTCACTCACCCAAAAGGTATTACAATAATTAATTTAAAGATAAGGATGGCACTAAAAATACCTTAAACACATAGCCGTAAATTTGTGAGATCAATATTAAACTTATACAAACCTCAAAATTAAGCCACTTAAGTACAAACTATTTTTATATACATTTTTCATTTAAGATATTTAGCATGAATATTCCCAACTGCAACTTCCCATCAGAAACTGGAACTGGAATATTCTTCAGTGAGAGAATGCTTCCAGAGAGCCATAGAACTATTTACAAAAGGGCCCAGAGGAAACGTCACACCCCTTGTATTTTTAAACCCATGAAAAATAACTGTGAATCAAAACTGAGTCTGAAATCTCATTTCAACTCTGTCCTCCTACCCAAGGAAAGGAAACACATGTTAGGTTCAAAAGACCCAAACAAAAGATCAAAAAGCTGCCTATGAGCACTAAGCAAAAGATATTTTATATAATTTAACTACAAATGCAAAATTGCAATTCACTGCAATTATGCCTCTGCCTACAGGCCATTGTGTTCTGTCATAAGTATTTCTAAATGAAGCGGTCTAAGCAAAATGCCCATTTTTCCAAGCTAAAATAAGAACAGGTTAAGAGAAACGAACATTTTAGTGATCACCGACTTACCATGGGTATCAAACTTTGATACAGTAAGCATTTGAGATTGCTAATTGTACTAAAATACCAATTCTCCCTTTCTTCCTTAATAACAGAACTAGCACGCAGAATAAGAACTGCAATTCTCAGACTCTTTTGCAGTCAGGTGTGGCCATGTGGCTCTGTTCAAGCCCAGAAGTTCTCTAAGTGGGTCTGGGGGTTTCTGGGAATCCCTGACACCCTTTTAGGTAGAGTCCATGAAGCCAGAACAATTTTCATAATAATACTAAGATAGTGTTTGCCTTTTGATGTTCATTCTCTCGTGAGTATACAGGGGAGTTTTTCAAAGGCCACACGACACATGAGGCCACAACAACTAGAATGCAAAAGCGGATGAGACTCCACTAGTTTCCGCTAAGCCAGACAATAAAGAGATTTACAAAATGCACAGCAGCGGTAGACTTCTCACTAACAGCTGGGAAAGAGTTATCCCCCCAGAAGACATTTATGCTAAGTTCATTATTATTTTACCAGAGGCCCGATGCACGAAATCCATGCAAGAGTAGGCCTTCCTTCCCCTGGCTGCCGGCACCGGCTTCCCTCTGACACCCGGGCCCCGGGCTTCCCTCGCAGCCCTGGCTTCATCCGGAAGGTCGTCCGGAAGGACATCTGGTCTAATTAGCATATTATTCTTTTATTATTATAGATAGTAAATTAATATTTTTACATATTTTTTAAATCCTCACCCAAGGATATGCTTTTATGAATTTTAGAAAGAGAGGGAGAGGGAGAGGGAGAGGGAGAGGGAGAGGGAGAGGGAGAGGGAGAGGGAGAGGGAGAGGGAGAGGGAGAGGGAGAGGGAGAGGGAGAGGGAGAGGGAGAGGGAGAGGGAGAGGGAGAAAAACATCAATCTCGGCCTCCCGTTCGTGCCCTGGCTGGCAATTGAACCTGCAACCTAGGCATGCTCCCTGATCGGGAACTGAGCCCAAACTTGTGTATGTGTGTGAATGCATGCATATGCGTGTGTGTGTGTGTGCGCTCACATGGGATAACACTCCAACCAACTGAGCCACCCAGCCAGGGCAAAAGTAATATTTTTTATATCTCTTACTTTTAATTTCTAACACAGAAAATATTTGCATGACTTTCCTACTCCTACAGACACGGTGGCTTAAAATAACATGAATCATCTTATAGTTCTGGAGGTCAGAAGACTGCAAATGGGTCTTACAGGCTAAGAGGAAGGTGTTGGCAGGACTGAGGTCCTCCTGGAGCGAGGGGAGAATATGCCCCTTGCCTTTTCCAGCTTCTATAGGCTGCCTGTTCTCTGTGTCTCGAGGTCTCCCTTCCATCAGTGGCATCGCTTCAACCTCTGCTTCCATCCTTGAAATTCCCACTCTGACTCTAACGCCCCTGCGCCCTCTTATTAGGACCCTTGGATTACACTGAGCCCACCTGGTAACCCAGGATAAGCTCCGCAGCCCGAGACCTTGATTTAACCACGTGGAGTCCCTTTTGCCATGGAGAGTAACATTCACAAGTTTGGGGAGCTGAAGGGCCGTTTTTCTGCCTACCACAAAATGCTAGATATAACCCACTTAAGCAAAGCTCTTTAGGGTCCTCAATAATTTTTCAGAGAACCACTGCTCTACCATGTGAACAGATTAAGGTAGTTATTAGTTATCAGAAGAGGAAACTTAAAGCCAAGTTATTAGCCAAAGTCACACAGGCTGTGAATAGAACTTCAACTTGAAGCCAGCTCATCTGGCTGCTGGTGAACCTAATATGGCTCCATCGATGCTTTGCTGCCAAGCCCCAACCACCCTAACTGAGGCAAAAGCAAAAAAAAAAAATTATTGTGGGCATTTTGCAGGCATCAAATAAAGGGTGCAAAACAAGCATGCAGAGGTAAATTGGGTAAACAGAATGGAGGACAGGATGGAGAAGAAGGTGTTTAAAGCAATATTACTTTTCAAAACCTTATTTAGAAATATACAAGTTCAAACCTCGTGTGAGAAAGAGTGAAAATGTTATGAATGGCCAAGTGTTCGAGTGCCACGTCAGAGATGAGCGACGGATCTCAGTCCAGAGGAGCACGGATAGGACCAAAGTCCATGAGATACGGGGAGCATGTGCAGCGAAGCACTGCCCTGAGTCACAGGATGGGGCCCAGTGACCAAACTCTGATTCATGGGTACTCACTCATGTTGACAATGACTGTCAAGTCCCAGTTTTTAACACCACAACTGGGTAGTCCATCTGAAAGGCTGTCTGTATTCTTGAGCTGTCTCTGCATCGTTTAGATGTGACCAGAGTTCAAAATGAGCTAATAATTCAAATCATAACTTTCAAAGGGACACATATTTCTAGTAAAAGACAAGGAATGGGAGGCTCACATGGCCAGGCATTGCTCTACCACATGACCGGCCGGCCCAGGCAAAGCGAACTGGGAGCAACGGCCATTAAATTCCCTTCCCTGCACCCAAGCAGGGACCACTCGCAAGTGATGGCTCCCCAGCCCAGGAGGTTGGGCAGGGACTCCTCTGGTAGCTCTGGCCTTCCCTGGTGAGCTGCTCGAGGTCTACTTAACTCTCTGGGGTGAAGCTTCCGACTGCTCAGCTAACCAAACGAAAAAGCAGCAGTAGTGCCTGAACTAACAGCCAGCCCTAACGCAGGTTATGAGGAGTTAGTAACTTCTGTTAGGATTTGCTTCCTCAGGAAGAAAATGCCACAGAGTTCCGTGATATTGACATCTTCCAAATGAAAGTGCGGGGTCAATAACATGAGTCCCTCAGAGAATCTCTAGCCACAGAGCTCAGCACTTCCTAGGGACATTTCAGTGCCTGCCTTTTCTGTGATTACACTGGTATTACAGAGTGCTACCTGTGGCCTACAAAGCGTAAAGGCTTTGCAGATTGGAAAAATCACTGCCATACCACTTTCTCACAAAATCCTAATCCACACACACACCGGCTGTCAGAGCGGTGAAGCCTCTGCAAAGGCATGGCATGCTCATCTCCTGCAGAATGCGTGAACTATGAAATCAGGCAGCTCGCCTTACATCCATTTTGAAATAACGAATTTTTCATGTGCCAAAGTCAATCTAACATTTTATAGACCAAAAGCGTTATGCTGCTTTCTACACCTCCTAAGGGGATGCAGAATGTAAGGACGCGGAGTGACAGATGATGCCTCTAATTCACAACAGCAAACGGCAATTTTCTGCACTCCGTGTGAGAAGGAAAAGCATCTGCGGGCATAGATCCACAACGGAACCTTTATGTGCAGTATTCTGGATAGGAAAATAGATGACACTTTAAAAGAAAATAGATTGGGAGGCATAAGTAAAGGGGTGCTGAGTAAGAACTCTGTCCTTACGAGTTACCCCAAAAGTAGTGATTCCAATTTCCAAAGAAGTAAATATTCAATAGATTAACTAGAAAAAAAAAAAGAAAAAATAGGCAAAAGTATAAGGATATAATATGAGATATGAGTACAGATGTGGTTAAGCTAGCTTTCAAAGAAATCACTACTTTAATATTTTCCCATCTGTAGGTAAAATAAAGTAATTTTTCAAGTAAAACTTAAAAGGTTTAAGAAAATTTATAAAGAACATGTACAGAAAAAAAACCTGATTTTAAAATATCACTTGGGCACTGCCAATTTAGGAACTGTGGTGGACAAGATACCTATAGGGCCTTTCTGCTATACTATAATTCTGAATAAATTATTTTTAAAAAGTACTTCTTAGTGCGTTGGTGAGGCTCCAGGTAAAGAAACAACCCCCAGGAGGATGTGGCAGGAACAGAGCACTGAAACCTGAGCTCAGAAGAAAGCAGGAGTTGCCCTGGAGGCGACTCTGAGTGCCAGCAATGGGACAGGCATCTAGCCTTCAGCTTTCAGCCACGTGGGGAAAGCCCAACGAAAGTGGTCCTGGGTTGATCCCAAGAAAGGTTTTTATTGTTAAGACCGAGGCCCTCCTATTATCGAGTGAGATCATGCCGGCGGAAAGCAAGAAATCATAAACACATAAAGTTAAACAGTTACCACCTCTAAACAATTGCTGTCTAATTTGTACGGTGAAACATACAACAGAACTGAAACACTGAGAAGAACACATAAACACAGAAGACAGTCCTCATTAGGTGTCCTATGAGTTTTATATTATTCTGGACGAGGATTAAAATACCTTAACTACTGATTGACTTCAAAACTGTTAAGTGTACACTTTCAGGGCAATCATTAGAAGAACAAGAAATAGAATGCATACTTTCCAAACCAGCAGACCAAAAAGAAAAAAAAATTGAATGAGAACACAAATCAACAAAAACTTCAATCCAAATGAAAAAATTAACAATAAAAAAAAACACACAGGGTTAAAAGAGAGGTTAGACTGTTTCCAAAAAAAATAAAACAAACAACACTGCACTAGCCATATAAGACTGAAAAATTTCTCTACTTTAAAGTCATTAAGTCTGTTTTCCAAAGATACTAAAAAGAAAGATGCTCAATGACAGTATTAATCAGGAAAATGCAAATTAAGGCCACAATAATATGCTATTTTATATCCGCTAGACTGGCAAAAGAATATCAAAAGTTGGAAGGAAGTGGCGCAACAGATAAAGTGTAATAGATTTTCACAACAGAACTTTATTTAACATTAATTTACTACCATTGCATGCAACAAGTGAATTTTAACAACATAACTGAGTGAAAAATGCTAGTTGCAGAATACTTCACATAATCACTATTATCAAGCTTAAAAATGGACAAAAAGCATCAATATATTGTTTGGATATAAACATAGTAATCATGTGCCAGAATGGAAACTAACTACCAACACTCAGAATCCTGAGTTTTGCTTTGGGCACAGGACTTTCTCAATGAAGGAAGCCGGTTACTGGCCTATGTTCAGAGCAAGCTCTTCATCTCATCTCAGACTGACGCTGGCAGCGCCGGCCAAGACTATCAACTCCACAGGAAAGGGCAGACCTGGGAACTGTCATCTTCCAGGATAAGGAGTAACTCCAGGTTAAAGGAAAAGGCCTGGCCCCAAATGCCTCTCCCAGGTCTCCTAGAACCTTCCCTGATCATTTCTTCTATAAAATTAAATTATTAGTAAATAGTTTTGGTTAAAGATGAAAAATGGCTTACACTAAGGCAGAGATTTTCTTTAATTCAAGCAGCTGTTAAACTTTTAAAGGTGGTCTATGTGGCTTCAGATCCAGCAGCACCTTTTCAGTCATTTCTGTGACTGGGGCAGACATTATTTCCTGTGCCCTTTGTTCTATGAATTTCTATCTCCCTGGCCCATGTTGTCTTCCTCTTCCTATGAGGAAGCTAGCTTCTTCAGCCCTCTCTCCTCCAAAACCTTGGCTGTTTTTGACCTGGGCATCTCAAAGACTTGGAAGATCCCTCCATCCATCAGAGCCTCACACACAATCTCAGAGCAAAGCAGGAGCTATTTGAGGCACTTCAGATCCGTGAGATGTCTGGGAATGGGCAGAACAATGAATTTGACTTACATGCATGCTGGCTTTCATACACCATCTGCTATGCTCCCACTTCACTATTCTTAAAATTCAGAGAATCCCCAACTCCTGCAGTCACGGAAGCTTTGCCTGGAACAAGAAAGACAAGAAATAAGAAAGAGGGCAACCGGAAGGAACCAAAGGGTCTACTGGGGAAAGTCTCTCTTCTAGAATTAATCTTGACATTTACAAGAAAAAAGAGCCCCTGGAGTTAAAAAAATCTCTATCTCAGTCTAAGCCATTGTTAATCTTTAGCCACAACTACTAGTAGTAATTTAATGTTCGTACAGGAAACCATTATTATTTACAAAGAGCTCTCACATGCATTTTCTCATTGAGCCATAAGATCTTGAAAATAGGCAAGTATTTAAAAATACTGCAGCTGGCCTGGCCTGTGTGACTCCAGTGGTTGAGCATTGAACTATGAACCAGGGGGTCATTACACGGTTCAATTCCAGATCAGGGCACATGCCCAGTTTGTGGGCTTGAACCCTAGTAGGGGTCAGTCAATCAATGATTCTCTCTCATCATTGATGTTTCTATCTCTCTCTCCCTCTCCCTTCCTCTCTCTGAAAGCAATAAAAAACCCACATTTTTTCATCATTAAAAATAAATAAATAAAAATGCAGCAGCTGAACTTCCCAAAGTTACAGAACTTTCCCATGACCATTCAGCCGGCAAGTATCAAAGGAGGGATTAGAACCACCTCTATGACTCCTCATTCTAAATTCTTCTATGGCATGAAATGAGATAATGGTTTCAACTTGGAAAGCAAGCTTGTTATTTCTTCTTGCAGTAGATTTACTTTCTTAGCCAATAGATATAGAAATGGCTTTGCCTGCTGAATGACACAGATGTTGTGTGATAGGATTAAATGTTCATTTACCAGAGACAACCAAAAGGTAGAAAATCCACACATAGATAGTTAAGAAACACATGTATCTTTTTCACATACTCTCCTTTTCTCGTTAAGCCATTGTTATATTGCTGGGTGTTTTCTTAACTTGGAAATAACTTCAAACTTGTAGAATAATACTAGTTCAAAGAACTAGACTAATTCACTCTTTGTCTACAGACACATTCACTCAACATTTTCTTTCTGAGCCACGTGGAGATAATCATCAGGGCTTTTTTACATCTAAATACTTGTGAATTTATTTCTTATATATAGCAGAATACTTAAATAGCCATAATGTTATCGATGTTAGATTTAAATTGATATAATACTTTCATCTACCACCATTTTCAATTAACCAAACGCACACTGGAGCATCTTTTCCTCCAACTGAGGATCCAGTTCAGGGTCAGGTCTGGTACTAATTGCCATTAATCTGAAGCACACAGCTTTCCTTTGTCTTTTATTACACTGACACTTTAGAAAAATATAGCCCTCCCCCTTATTTATATAAATAAAACATTTCCTTTTGACTTGTCTGATATTTCCTCATGACTCAATTCAGGTCATGCATTATCAGCCAAAACTACGGAGGCAATGGTTTCCTCTCCAGGTATCATATCCGAAAGCATATACAGTCCAGGACCCTCCTTGGCGAGGTTAATTTTGATCACCCCACCAAGGTTTTGTCTAATTTCTTCAATGGAAAATTGCTAAGCTTTCCCTTGCAACTAATAAGTTATCTGTGGAGAGATACTTTAAGACCATGAAAATACCTGTCCCCTGGCAAAATTTCCCCCTAGATTGAGCATTCATTGGTGATCCTTGCCTGATCTAAACTGGATTGCAATGGCCACAACATGCTGATTGCTCCAATGCCAGCATTCCCTCCACATTGTCAGTAATTACTCAGCGTTGTACATTATTTGTCTATTTATCTACTTATGATCAATATGGATGCGTGAAGTCCTACTTTTTCGATGGTTTATAATTTATCACTCACTTAATTATTCTGGTGCTCAATCTGTCTCAGATTTAGCCAGTGGGAGCCCCTTTATCTTTGTGACACACCCCATCATTTTTTTCTTACTTTTATATCCTTACTTGCTGACATTACCAAAAAACAAGTTCTGGGTTCATCTTGTACATCTCCTCTCTAGATGAAGTCATTTCTCCAAAAAGTCCCGATGCTATTAGAGACCAAGATCTAACATAACACAGTTTTAAAGGCATTGTCTGTTTGTACTGACTGCTTTTCATTTTAAATATGAATCACATTTTCCTGCTTTTTGTAGGCTTCTTTCCCATTATAAGGTAGACAATTAGAAGGTATTCTGTTTGATTCCAATGGCAATTAAATTACTGGCAGATCCTCTTAATCCTGTCAAGCTTGGTTTTATACCTGGTTAAGACACTATGTCTATTTCAGCTATGTCAGTGGTTCTAGCATATGGCCCTACTCTAAGGTATGACCCTTACTCCTAAGATGTGGTCTTTCTGGTGTCTCAGTAGAATGGCTAAGGTGCTCAGTGTGGTCTCTCCACCTCAATAGGCCAGAACTCCCCATTTGTCTCAGTACTACATGACCTCTGGTACGGCCATTCTCTTCCAAACCTGGTAGCAACTGCTCTCTGCTGGTCTCACCTAATATATGTACACATTCCAGCTTCTGGGCTCCCCAGGGCCCTGCCATACAGATCCCAGCCTCTTGGGTAGCCCTGGACTCCATGAGGCCACCATGCTCCTAGGGCTCCCTCCCAAGACAAAAGCTCCAGCAGAACAGCAGGCAGATGAGGGCTCACCTCACTGATTATCTTCTCTCAAGGATCATAGTCCTGGCTGCCCCATATGGTGTCCAGTTTTCTAGTTTTCCACAGGAGGGCAAGTCCAGCACCAGATTCCCCGCCTCCTCTCTGCCTTCAACATTAGTGATGCTTGCGGACTGTGGGGCTGCTCTATTGGAGGGGTTAAGAATCAAACACTGTGAGCATATTGTAAATGCTCTTTATTTAAACATTTCAAAGCACTCTCTATCTGTGTCTTAGAAAAGTATGTGTTTACTTATATTGCAGCGCTGTGGCAAGAGAAACACTCTCTAGCCACCAGGCAATTCCAAACAAAATGACAAGAAAATGTCTCTATTCCTTCCACAAAGCTGATACTCACTTCGGATAGCCAGCTGTCTATCGCCCCAACATACATTTACATTTACTTCTATTACTCTCCTTCCAAATGGCATAACAAAACACAATAGTCTATCCAAAGAAATGAAAGTTAGTTGCTAGTCTTCATTTTTCTTGTTTATGTGCATGTACTTAGGGGTGGGGAGAAAATTCCTTTTCATATAAATCATTTCCTGATGTATTTCCATTTCTACTTCTAACCACAGTGAGAAAATAATTAGAAAAAAAATAGTCAAAAAGAAAACTGGCAATCCCAGACACAAAGTTAATCAAGAGGAAATTGGCTAACAAGAACACACTGTGAGAAAAGATAATTTTGCAATTACAGGAAAACAGAGAATAGTGGTTCTTACCCTGCACAAGCCAGCAGACTTGCGCCCCTAGTGCCACACACAAGCAGCGTCCCGAACAGTGTGCCAGGCAGAAATGTGGGGCGACCACCTTCTACTTCCTGAGCAGATTTTCTCCATAACAGAAATGGCCCAAGCTGGTTTGGCTCAGTGGATAGAGTGTCAGCCTGCAGACTGAAGAGCCCCCAGTTCGATTCCAGTCAAGGGACATCCCCAGGTTGTGTGCTCCATCCCCAGTAGGGGGCGTGCAGGAGGCAGCTGATCAATGATTCTCTCTCATCATTGATGTTTCTATCTCTCTCCCTCTCCCTTCCTCTCTGAAATCAATAAAACTATATTTTTTTTAAAAATTCACAATGCATGCCCTAACCGGTTTGGCTCAGTGGATAGAGCGTCAGCCTGCGGACTCAAGGGTCCCAGGTTCGATTCCGGTCAAGGGCATGTACCTCGGTTGCGGGCACAACCCCAGTAGGGAGTGTGCAGGAGGCAGCTGATCGATGTTTCTAACTTTCTATCCCTCTCCCCTCCTCTCTGTAAAAAAAATCAATAAAATATATTTTTTTAAAAAATTCACATTGCAGCCACCTCATCCATTTTCTCAAAGGGAATCAAAGCATGGCAAGTTATACCTTTCTTTGGTTTTACTTCAAGTCCCCTAGAACTTAAAGGCGAGCAGCTGATGCAAACAGTGTCTATGTTTGTCCCTTGGCCCTCCTCATGTCCCTATCCTAAAGGGTCTCTTGGATCGTCTTCCCACAGGACTCAGCGTCTCCATGTGGATGCTGTTGAACTCTGATTCCTCATTTCAGACCAACTGTACAAGTTCCTCCATGGTTCCTCATTTCCCAGGAATACAATCAGAGCCTCTTGGCTTGAAAAACAAGCCCTCCACATCTGCTCCCTGCTGACCTCTCTACTTCATCTCCCAGCAGTTTCTGCCCCATCACTAGTAAAATCCTTGTAGACATTTGCCTTCAAGGAACACCCTTTCTGCCCTTTCTTCTCTTGACTAACTCACTGAGGCTTGACACCCTCTGGGGAGTAGTTCATGATCACCACTCAAAGCTGGGTTAGTGTCCAGCCTTCATATTCTCACAGTACCTATGCCCACCTTTATAATAATCACATGTTGATTATTCTAAATGTACTTAACATGTATTATCTCAGTGACTGCAAATACAAACTCTATACATAGGTGCTGTTTTCAGCCCATTCTACAGATGACAAATGGGCAGAGAGGCTCAGCAGTTTCCCAGTGTCACAGAGCTGGGGAGTGGAGGATCAAAGCGCTTACAGCCTTTCCATAAATAGCACTAAACACATTTAATGGAAAAATTAATAATATAACTAGTGTTTCCAGGTAAAGGCCCAGAGCAGCAACAAGTGGTGACCTCATGGCAACACTAAAAGGGTAAAAAAAAAAAAAAAAAAAAAAAAAAAAAAGTAAGATGTGAAAAATTCATCAGAATTCTTCAGAAGAGAATATAACAAAGATGCACATCCTATATAATAAAAGGCCAGGGACCATAAGCGTAACGATCGGAACGACCATTTGATCAGTGACCATGAGGTGCATTGACCACCTCTCGGTCCCTCCCCTCCGGCCTGAGAGCAGTGGCTCACGGCAGCGGGCAGGGCAGCTCATGGCGGGCGGGCGGATGGGGCAGCAGGCGGGGCAGCGAGCAGCAGCAAGCAGTGGCGAGCTATGCATGCACGATTTTGTGCGCTGGACCTCTAGTCCATTACAAGGGATAAAAATAGCTGTTATGCACTGAGAGCCTACTGTCCTTAGCCCTGTAACAAGCACTTCACAGATGTTATTCAATCTTCAAAACCACTCGGAGGTTCATCAAATGATCCCAGTTTTACAGATGAGGATTCTGAGACTCGGGGTTAAGTGATGGGCTCCATGTGGCATTACAATAAGCAGCAGAGATTGTTGCTTAAAAAGGAAAGACTCACCAGTGAGACCGGCAGGGCCATAATCTCAGGGTCGCACAGCCACTCCACAAGCATGGCCTTGGCACAGTCAGAATTTCATTGAGCAACATTCAATGAAATCCATCTCTCACCCCCAAGATGTGCTTTAAAGAACCCCCAGTCACTGAAAGGTCCCAATATGTCCACCCATCAAAGTGACCTGCTACTACAAATCTCCTATCATCCGGTTTAATCATAATGTCCCTCGGGAACACTGTCAGAGAGGAGTAATCTACAAATCACTATAGTTATTCAAAAGTGACTCAATTTCCACAAAAAATTGGGTTCTAGAGCTGGTACACTGGTGAAAATGAAGTAACATCAATGTGTTATGAAGAAACAAAATATGTGTTTGGGGCGAGAGTAGATAGAGAAGGAAAATGTAAATCAAAATATCCTTTTCTAATTTTGCTTGCAGCAGAGCGTTCTTATCCCAAATAGCAAATCTTTGACTCTTGTATGTTCTGATTTATGGTTTTCTATGTGTCACCAAGAGACATGGAAAAAAAGCGTTTTCTATGTGCCCTCAAGAGAAGAAGACAGCAAGAACGTTCACTGTGCAACTCCTAAGACTTGAGTCTGCTTCTGATACTTCAGAAAATAAACTCCATCCCTGAGGCAAGAGTCCAAGCTTTTGGTCACTACTGTATCCTCAGCACAATATACAGCCAGGTGTACTGAAGGCCTTTAATAAACAAAGGTGGGTGTTCACACCCAGCATTTTACAGAAATATAGAGGAGAAAAGGTATAAAGACCTGCCTGAGGAAGGATTTCTTACCCCGTTCCAGTAGGCCTCAGCACCAAATTGCTCTTTGGAACCTACTAGCTATAGAAATGTGAGATTACAGAACTTTTTTTTTGAATGAACACATAATATGCTTTGGGGGCGAAAATGCCTCCCAAACCCTTTTCACTATTCAAAATATTTGCCAATATTTGAAATACTGGACTAAAATATGCCTGCTAATCTGCTATTTCAGAAATATAAATCATATATTCAAAAAACTCACTGCTAGCATTGTGCTAGATGAGGCTGACAAAAAGAAGACCAAGGCTGGGCCAACTATAGTTTCATTGAGACACAGAACATCAACAAATCAATTCAGTGCCATACAATGAGAGCGTTCAGCAAAGGAGAACCAAGTGCATGAGGGTGCAGAGGAGGGAATAACTAACCCTGCTGCACATTTCAATCCCACACTGAGAGAAAGCCTTCTTGTCCCCACTAGCCTTTGCAGTTTCCTTGTCTAATTCTCATTATTTCCTTCAAAGCAAAAAAGCAGCACAGCTCATCTACATAATAAATACTTACTCACCGTGCTCCTCAATTATCATCCCATCCCCAGGAAAACCTGCACATTGCTTTAATGTATGCTAGTTAGATAAGAAGATCTTAATGATCAACCACACTGAAATTAATACTGGCTGCTTAAACTCACACACAACTTAGGTGTTCAAGCTGTATCACAAGTTTTTGGCCCTAGTATTTCCTCCAAAATCCCTGGCCTTCTTATAGCCGATTAAAAATATATTTAATATTCTGTCCAAAATCTTAAAGATACAAGCTAAGTTAATGGTTTATCTAAAATCATAATACAATACCTAGCAGTTCATTTTAATAAATTATTTAAGTGCTATTCATCTCCAAGAGAGATTTAAGACAACATACAATGTAAGACACATGCACTTGGAAGGAACAGTCACAAATATAAAGTCATGAAATAGAAAAAGAAGCTGATTTTCCAATCACCAGATAACACTCTTGGTGTGCTTGAACATGACAATGATTTCTAAAGTTCTGATGGCAAAAGCAAAATGGGAAATGGGGCAGGGCACAGAATTCTGATCAAAGAAATAATATAAAGGGTTTCCCCCTGAGGTAATGAGAAGCCGTACAGCCTGGAGATGGTGTGGAATTCACAATCAAAGACAGAAATGGTAAGAAGTTGCTACATACATCAGACTATTGCCTCAAAGAACAGATATTTTTAAGATATCAGCATTGGACATTTTGAAGGAACTACAACCAAAGTTATCCCAAAAGTACCCAGTAAAAAACCAAAATGGCCCATTGCCATGATGCATTAAAGGTGACTTTGTGATTCCTACAGAACTTCCCTTTGGAGACAAAGATACAAAATACAAGGTGACACTGTTGGAAGGCAACCACGTTAGGACATGACAAATTAGAACAAGAAACCAACATAGAAGTTCTATCAAATACATTTTAGTTCACTAATGAGCCAGAGAAATGGGTGTAATTGCTGCCATGAGAGATGGTTTTGGTTTCAAGTATGTGGATCGTGATGCTCGTATGTTCTTCCACTAGAGTAAAATTCTGGATGGGAACCAGTTCCATGTTGCAGAGGAAGGAGAGTTTACTATGGTTTCTGATAGGCTCTCTGCCCAAGGAAATCATGCATGAGGATTAAAAAACTTCCCTGGGGCATGATCTCATTCCATTCCCATTCAGATCGTTTTCTGGGCACGTAAAGAAAGAAGCCACTTTCCTAATGCTAAAACCACTAGCCCAAATAAAGGCAAAGACAAGGAGGCTGAGGATGGTATTATTGCTTATGATGATTGTGGGGTGAAACTGACTATTGCTTTTCAAGCCAAGGATGTGGACAGATCTACTTCTCAAACAGGGGATAAGATTGACTGTAGTATTTGTGGCCAACAGAGGCCTGGACAGCAGATAAACCTATGTGTGACTTTTAGGTCATAATTCTAACTCTAAGAGGCTCTTGAGTTATGTGGCAACTCTGAAGGATAATTCTGGATTTACTGAAACAGCCAGTCATGATAAGGAAATCTTTTTCCATTACAGTGAGTTCTCTGGTGATGCCAATAGCCTGGAACTGGGGGACATGGTCGAGTACAGCTTGTCCAAAGGCAAAGGCAACAAAATCAGTGCAGAAAAGTCAGCAAAACACACATGATATGAGGGACTAACAGCTCCTTTGAACTACCAGGGATATTTGGGTTTTAAAATGATCAAATATTGAAATATTTGGATAAAAGGTTGACAAAGCACCTTTAAATACATCATATCACGTTTCTACGTAATTAACTACTTGCTTTAATTACAGAAATAATTCTATATGTTTACATTAAACATTATAAGTGTTAAAGCCCTAAAAAAGAATTCCAGGTACTTCAAATTCCACCACTTAAAGGAAAAAAAAAAAAGATAATCGAAGGGAACATTCTGATTAATGCCTTTCCTGGTTTTCCCCCCGTATTACACAGTTTCTTTGCGTAGTATGTTAACCTTATAAATTCTATCATTGCCTATTTTTCATATGCATTTGTCCTATGTCAATATTTCTCATCAACATCTTTGTCATGGTTACACAATATTCTATTATACAGATGAATTCTAGTGGATCTATCCATCGCTCTTTGGAGGACCTATCTGGGTTGCTTCCAATATTTAGTTTCAAACAATGCTCACTAAGCATCCTCAAAGTTAAATCTCTGAACACATTTAGCTTATCATTTACTTAGAAATTACTCCTAGAAATAGGCTCACTGAGTCACAGGATCAACACATTGTTCTCATGTAGTCACAGTAGGCCTTGTAGGCAAAACAGCCCTCTGAATCATTTCAGTCTGCACTTCTCTCAACCTCCTGTGGCTGAATTTCCCCAGTCTGTTCCTATTGTCTTTACTGTTAGTCTCATTATAATCTGGTATTCAAGATATTCAAATTCTATAGTCTATTGAACATCCTTAGTTCAATAAGCTATCTGGTTTAGCATAGCCTCTGAGTCCTTTAAAACAAGATCTGAAATCATCTGGTCTGTTCGTCCTTCTGTGTTTTTAAATTTTTATCCATCTGTCATTTCTCTACTATCTCTAACTGAATGGCTGAGGCAAATCACCAAATAACCCAAGACCCTGCATTGACCTTACCTAATCCTTAGTTCAAACCTTCTTTTCTCCCCACAGTAACTTTCTAATCCACAGGCAAAGTAACTCCAGAAAATTTGGAAGCTCAGAACAAGTGCCTCCAAATCTCAAATCCTCCTTCTGCTAAGGATGGCGACACAGCAGCTTTTCTCAGAATACACTCTGTGAGACACTAGTCTTATGAGGAGGCTCACCTGGGATAGTGTCGGTGATGACACATTGGGTTCTCTGCCCTTCCCCCTCTCATGATGTAACACTTCATTGACTTAGCATCTCCCTGTTTATCTAGGTGGGACCAAGATGTCAGTGGAACAACATGCAGCAGCATTTGCTAAGATCAGCGTATCCTGAGGGGGACAGTCGCAGCAGCTCAGGATTACTTTCTGGACCATAATTCTCGTCCACATCGTACCATCAGGAAGGTGAGGCTGCGGAGCTGAATCCAAGAAGAGCAAGAGCAAGTGCCATAAAGGAAAAGGAAGCAGACTGCACAGAGAAGCCTTGACATAACTGAGATGGAGACCAGCAACCTCCCTTAGGAGTCCAGTCCAGGGTTCAGATTTGCCGCGAAATGCTTTCTCATAGACATCCTGGCTCTCCCCAGCTTTCAGCTGATTATGTGAGCTAATGTAGGTAAAGCACATCCTACCCACTTGGCAATGCCAGCTTTTAAAATCACTGTTATTATTTCTGCCTTTCAGTTCAGAGCAAGTTTTCCCCTGCACCCGAGGTATCCAGAGAGGACAGGAAAATAGTGGGTGAACGTGAAGGTGAAGGTGAAGGTGAAGGTGAAGGTGAAGGTGAAGGTCACTGCCGGCCTGGTCCTGCTGGGCTGCCACAGAGAAATCAGAAGCACCCTCCACTGCAGGATTGGCCCTCACTCGGCACTGAGGAGAGCAGAACCTTGCCTGGTTCCTTTCTGCCCATGGCAGCTGTGGTCAAAGGGCCACTGTTTCCAGAGGACCAGTGTGTTTAAGCCTCTGGGAACAATGCCCCTTGTTGATCTTCTGTGCTCCGGCTGAATAAGGTCACTGACTGTTTTCAACCTTAGCCACAATCAATAGCTTTGCCTTTTATTGGGCAGCGTTGGCAGTGGTATGTTTGTTTTCTGATGTCATTGTTATGCTCAGGTGAGACTGAAAAGGTCAGCGAGTGAGCCATCTTTTACAGGTTCCGTTCAGAACTTACTAACACCGCACAATATACCAGGCATTACATGGGCGAGGTTCTCAAACTTCTGGAGTTTAATAATGCAGATGTCCAGGCCTCAAAAAGTCTGATTCAGTAAGCTGTGGGGGTGGGAACCTATAATATAACCACCCACTGGTGTTTCTGATACAGGTGACCAGGGGTACACTCCGTGACACAGTGCCGCAGAACGACAGTAAACTAAACAAAAAACTAGCCTCTCCTTGACGTTTTACATTCTATCTCCTTGAAATGTACTCTTCACCAGCAAAATAAAAAGTAAACATTTAGTACATACTGAAACAAGAGATCAACTTAATTCTGAAAGAAAAACAGTCCCCTTGTCAAGGGCGGGGAAAAAAAGGAGACATATGTAATACTCTTTGTAATACTTTAAGCAATAAAACAATTTAAAAAAAAGAAAAGAAAAACAGTCCCTGTTGTAAAACAGATATGGTAAGCCTGTGATTAAATTTCAGATTTATGTGCATAAAGAATTTACATTTTATTTATTTCTTTTAAAATACATTTTTATTGATTTCAGAGAGAGAAAGGGAGAGGGAGAAAGATAAAAGCAGCAATGATGAGAAGGCATCACTCATCGGCTTCCTCCTGCACAACCCCCTAATGGGGATCAAGCCTGCAACCTGGGCATGTACCCTTGACTGGAATCAAAACCAAGACCCTTTAGTCTGCAGGCTACCACTCTATCCACTAAGCCAAACCGGCTAGGGCAAGAATTTACATTTTAGTCGCCAAAAAAGAGTGGCTGATTACAAGATAAGTATTTGTTATATCAAAACACATCAAATGTAACTATACAACCTTATATTTGGATAAGCTTTACTAATTTTTCAATGTTTCTTACTTTATCCTCAAGAAAGAATATCTTATCTTACCATCTGATTACTAGCATCAGACTGGTGTGCAAACTAAGGCATACTGAGTTTACACGATGTGTCTAAAGTTCAAGTCAAGAACCTAAACATCCAGAGTGCTATGCCTTTGTCTGCTAGACTAGAAACGGCCAATAGGTTTCATGCCACATGGCAGTTCAGACAGACCAGCAGGCCAGAAGCAGCTGCCTAAAGTGCAACACTGAGAAGCCAGCCAGGGGAAGGGAGGGGTGACCGACCAGCAGTGTCTGCCATGAGACAGGTGTACACATACACTAGACATGCCACCTCCCCGAGTATTTAGAAGCACTTAAAATATTTATAAATAACACTACTTTCACTCGACAAATACAATTCAGTGTCTACTATATGCCAGACACTATGCTAGGGACTGGGATATACCGCTGAGGTGTAAGTTCTACCAATGGGATGGACCTGATACTATAAGGCGGTCTCTAACCTAAGGCTTTACCTGACAAAACAGTATTAAGGGAGAACACGAAAACTAACAGAAGTCTACTGAAGTCTTAATAAGAGCCAGGAAAGTGGAAGGGAATGCCATTTCCGGAGAAACAGAAACTGAGCCACATGGCCGGATCACAGAGGGAGGAATGGGGAGGGCTAGGAAAGGGCACCAGGGACTTTGAGGGTGTGAGATTATGATTTCAATTTAAAATCATGGGAAGTTATAGAAAAGCTGGGTGGTGTAGGTTTGTTTGGTTTGTTTTTCTGAGAGGAAGGAGTGTGAGTTACCAGATTTGTGTTTCTTAAAGAGAATGGAAGAGTCACAACGAACATAGGGAGCAACTGCAGTCACCCAAGAGACAGCCAGGAGGGTGGCAGGGAGACAGGGAGAAGTGGTGGATGTGAGGTCACTTTAAAAGCAGAATCAACAGTGACTTGGTTTGGCAAAGCATATAGGGGATGACAGGAAGAGCAGACCAAGGTGCAGCTCTGATTAATGTGCATAGGATACACTCAAGTGGAAACTCTACAAGGCAGCTGGACCAGCCAGGGCTGGAGACCTTAAGAAAGGTTTAACCCTTTGAGTGCCACCCAGTATCCTAGGAACTATGCTAAAATTGCCAAGGCATTTTTGCTGATTTTACAGCAGTTTAGGAAAAAAATTATGAATCGCAAGTAAATGAAGTTACATATTCAAAAACTTAAGGAAGCCTTTACTACATTTATTTTCATCTTTGACATATATTGTTTGCTGATTGTATTATAAAATACTAGTAGAAAAAAATTGAACAAAACATATAATGTTAAAATAGAGGGACACCCTTCTCCTATATCTTCCACAAAACCGTCATCTTCACAGCAAGAATTGACATATTTAGCAATATCATCATCACTAATAAAAGCAGACTTAGAACTGGACGCCATTTCGAAGCTTTAGGGCTACAAAATCTGAGTAAACTTCACAAAATTGTAGTACCTATAAAAAATTAGGCAGATAAATGCCAGTGGTCAATTTTAGAACTACAAACATTTGGCATCATAAGTAATCTGCACTTAGGTGCCATCTGTCAATAAAGAGTGAACTACTAGCATCTAATAGTGACACTGCAGGGGGAGCGCGATAGCACTCCCGGCACTTTTGGCGAAAGACAGGAGGAGCGCGATTGTGCTCCCCGGCACTCTAGAGGTTAAGATTTGAAAACTGGGGGATCGCAGGAAGGGGAAATGATAAGACCAAAAACAATATTCCTATAGCTTCTGCTTCCCAATCTAGTTAAATTTTATCATAGTTATTGCTACACCCGTAAAGACTTATTCCAGCGGAGGCATTATCATGTAAGTCTTTGATTTTCTAAATTAAAATACTTACTGCAATTTATTACCTCCCATAATAACTTAACTCAAGCAACTAAAAAACTCCTATTGAAAATTTTGTAAACATTTTGCACTTTACCGCCTTAAGTGTGGCACATCAACATAACTTCATCTTTCTTTAGGAATTTAGTATCTTACTTTAATTCTGCCATGATCTCGAGCCCTCCTCCCCCTCTCCCTCCACCCCCCGAAAGTCCCTGGCTGTGTGAAAGAAGAAGACGGAGCTTGGCTACCTCATCTGTCATACTCTCAGTGCCCAGGGCAGTTGTGAGTTGGCCTACTTGGAGGTAAGGCCAGGAGATGGGGCCAAGATCCTTGAAACTAATAAAGATGCTGGCCCCTGGCTAAGCCACCCACTCTCTGAGGTTTTGTGAAAGAAAGGCTTGTTTTAAACTCAATCAAGAGAAGCAGGGTGGAGCCTCCAAAAGTCATGACTAGACCCAAATTGTAGGACTCATTCACTTAAGAAAAGGACTTGGATTCCTAGACTGATGTTTTCTTTTCTGCTAAAAAGCACATCTCCTAGGAAGAAGGCACTAACATTGGCAGTTACTTCACTTCAAGAGAGTTTCTGATTCTTTCTTGCCAACAGGGATTAACAGGAGAAGCTCAAGGCGCTGGCTCCCAGAGGTGGAAGAGTACGTGTCTCACACCTTGGCCTGAAATCACCCGGGCAGAAACGGTCCTTTCTCTTCTTAAAATCCTCCCAGGGCCACCACCCCTAACATCAGGTTCTCACGGCACAGCTTGAAGATCCAGCAACCAGATCAGACCCCACCCTGTGACTTCCACCTTTCATTCTTCAAAGACTTGTATGGGGAGAAGAGTATGTAAACAAAATTCCCCAGCTTCTATGTGTCAAAAATAGCCAGAAGTAAAATTATTATTCTCCTTAAAATTATTTTTAAAAATTCAAAAAGATCTGACCTGCATGTGTTTATTTACAAATCACTGTTTTGAAGTGCTGCCATTCATTTAATTCTTAAGATATCTGTTTAAGAACAGATTGTGAGAAATCTAGAGATTGAAATAAAGGGAAAAAGTAGGATTTCTATGATACCACCAAGCTGGGCTTAGAGCAGAAAATATGCATATTTGTCTATTTTTTTTAAAAAAGAGGTCAAGGCAGTGAGAATTTATGAGTAACATGAGTCAAAGTAAAAGCAAAGTGCCATAAAGAAAAGTTTGTGAGAAAACAGCAAAGCTATATATGTAATATTTAAAATGTATAAAGCTACACATTACATATATATTATATATGTATATGTTATATATATTTTATTAAATATGAAAAGTTACATAATTACACATATGTTACAATATATATTTTTCAGAAAGTCCCAATTTTTCTGTTAATTGATTTTTATCTTTCAGCAACCAGGGTTTTTGGTTACTGTAATGTAATGAGAATTGCAAAAGAAAAATGTTTTCTAATCTCCCAGTTTGTATGGTTTTTAACAGAAAAGACAGCACAGGGGAATAATGTGAGCACCCGAACTATCTTGGAGACCGAATGTTGACGTTTTGCAGAGCAGTGAGCATTTCAAGACAAACTTAGATTTTTCCATTACATTATGCTCAGCTGGAAACCCCGCCTGCAGCACGGCTGGCAGCCTGGCTTCTGAGCCACTCTCCAGTCTGCGGCTGCGTTTCACATCCCGGGAATCGTGGGGGAAGAGGACAGCGGGGGGGGGGGGGGGGGGGGGGGGGGTCGGCTGCACTTCAGCACGTCCACACCACAGGCCTGAGCTGGCCCTCGGTCAAGTTATTTTTAAAAGCCGAGATGAGTAGATACACTTGCTATACATCTAGTTGTTAAAAAATATCATCCGGTTCAGAGTAAAAAACAAACCTGCAAGTAAAGCAGAAAACAATCCCACTGGTTGTAGGGAAAGGAGTTTCCGTAGGGACTGACCTGCTTTCCAGCGAAGCCCTGAAGCGAAGTGTAACTAATGTTCACGTGTAGAGGAGGCAGGTGGAGAGAATTCTCGGATGTGTATGTTCTGATACATTTACTTCTCCAATGCCTGCTGTCCTCACACACGCTGACATAACTTGTAGGAAAGTAATAACAGCAACATCAGGTAACCGTTACTGAATGCGAGGAGTGTCTGAAGGGCTCTACTGTCCTCATTTCACAGGGAAGGAAACAGAAGCAGTGCCCTTAGTACCCAGGTCACGCAGGGAGGCACGGAGCAGATGAACCAGGGCCTGCTCTCACAAACCCCACCCCAAACACAGGAAGCCAGAGATCTAGACAAGGCAACTCTGCACCCACCCACCTAAATGCTCTATTAACCACGGCCCTATCTTGCTTCAGGGAAGGAAAGCAGGTTTGAGGGCCTTCTTTACTTCCCCCGCATGTGTTTCCCTCTCAAAGATAAGATTTTCAGCTGCAACTAAGTCTACTTTTTCCTCACATTCAGTTTTTTCCTTAATATAAAGTTTAGATCAAAAGCTTTTGCTGAAAAGTTAAGAACAGACAATGCGTCAGGTCTAACTGCAAAGTCCAAGAGAACCAAAATAGGTCCTCAGTGTAACAGTCAATTGAAATACCATCCTGGCGTTTCAGAGGGCGAAAGGCTTTGAAGATGTGAATAAACAGGGGAAACAGAAAGTATGCGCAGGGCCCAGGCTGATGCCAGGAGTGCTCACTGCACACCGCATCCTGGTTTACAGAAGCTCAGTCCAAACACGCCATGAACCCCAGGGAACGGGGTGTGCTACAAACACCTTCTCATTTGCAAACGTGAAATGTGGGCCATTAAATGTCACTGATGTGTTCAATCTATTGAAACTACCTTCCTCTTCTATCTGGAGCTGGTAAATAATTTGGTTAAGTTATTGTCTGAGGAAAAAGAGAAGCAAAATGAACGCCGCCTTGGTGGATGCTGCCATTCTAAGGAGAAAATGGCAGCATGTGTCCAATATCCATAAAGTCAAGAAAAGGGGACACGACTAGCTCTGAGGATGACAAGGCAGTATTTCACCAAAGCACATGCAGAACATCAGTCCCTTTCCTCCACCGACCAGCTTTGTAATACGAAAGGGAACCGCAGGGCCCCTGCCGCTGAACACTTGAAATCCCTGGCATTGAGGAGCACAGAGAGAGACCATGCAAGTAAAGCAGAAAACAATCTTCACTTCAAGAGAGTTTCTGATTCTTTCTTGCCAACAGGGATTAATAGGAGAAGCTCAAGGTGCTTTCGAAGCGACTTCTCCTCCCAGGTTGCTGTAGGCAGTGATCTCAGAAAGAGGTGCTGGTGTGTCCCCTGGTTGGCTGGATGACACGGAAGGGGCCCAAATACTTTTCTTTCTTTTGGTTCTGCTTCAGAAAAGGTTTGGTTGCTCAAAACAAAACAAAACCAAAGTACAGCACTCTGTAACAACAAACAGAAGGCACCGCCACTGCAGTAAAACCCGTGGAGACGGGGTTTTATAAGCAGATTCTAACAGACTCTGCTTAGAACGCACAGAACTCGCATTGCATCCCTTACACTGCCTAAGAACTCATAAGGTAGATATTCTTATCCTCATTTTATAGATAAAAAATAACTTGAACTTCTCCTTAATGAAATGTTGTTTCCACTCCAAAGTGGGTATCACTGTTCAGAAATGAACCCAACAGAGGCCCCTTGTGACAGGAACCTGCCAGTGGACACAGATGAGAGCACTCAGGTTTACTGAATAGGTTCACTCAGAGAAGACTGAAGTAGAAAGGAGGTACAGGAGGGCTATTCGCTGTTTCTGTTGAACCAAACACATCACAACGTTTGAAACTGGCTGATTCAATACAAAAAATACAACTCTATTTAAGAATTGGTGATTTGAGCCCTAAGTGGGTTTGCTCAGTGCATAAAGCAGTGATGGCGAACCTATGACACGCATGTCAGAGGTGACACGCGAACTCATTTTTTTGGTTGATTTTTCTTTGTTAAATGGCATTTAAATATATAAAATAAATATCAAAAATATAAGTCTTTGTTTTACTATGGTTGCAAATATCAAAAAATTTCTATATGTGACACAGCACCAGAGTTAAGTTAGGGATTTTCAAAATGCTGACATGCCGAGCTCAAAAGGTTCGCCATCACTGGCATAGAGCGTCGGCCTGCAGACTGAAGGGTCCCAGGTTCGATTCCGGTCAAGGGCATGTACCTTGGTTGCAGGCACATCCCCAGTAGGGGTTGTGCAGGAGGCAGCTGATCGATGTTTCTAACTCTATCCCTCTCCCTTCCTCTCTGTAAAAAAAATCAATAAAATATATATATTTTTTAAAAGAATCAGTGATTTGTGCCCAAAAATATTTCAGGAGTAAGAGGGTGCTTTTTAAAAAGTTCAGGTCATTCTACTCATTGGCTGAATATGCAGCCCTTATTATTTTCTTTTTTTTTAAATTTTTTTTAGAGAGAGTAGAAGGGAGGAGGAGAGACACAGGGAGAAATATCGATGTGAGAGAGGCACATCAATCTGGTTGCCTCCCGCATGCATCCCAACTAGAGCCAGGTATCGAGCCTGCAACCGAGCCTGCAAATGAGATACGTGCCCTTGACCAGAATCAAACCCAGAACCCTTCAGCCCACGGGCCGACACTCTATAAACCAGCTAGGGCTCTGCTTCCTTTTTTATAGAACATGTAGATTAAGGTATAGTAGCATTTGTCTCCTAGGTATATGCAAAAGAAATGACATATTCAAGATGCCAGAAACCAATGAAAAGAAGTGTTCCCAGGATTATTTTCTCCACACAGCCTTGGCTCAGTGAGAGTCTCTCTATGCCATCAATTATCGCAGAAGCACCACAGCTTTTCAAAGAAAACCACCACCAAAAGAGGATGATGCAGGAAGTTCAACAGGAAATAATTTTGAAATTGATTGGAGACAGCCTATGAAAACCAAATTAAAAATTCATATGCCGTTAACTTGGATTGTGTGACATTCCAGCTGAGTGAAGTTCAAGTTCACCTTTGACTCTTCTCCAAGAAAAGGAAACCATACACATTCGTAATTACAAGGCAAGGTACATATTTTAAGACCTATGTCTTTTATTGTTTTAAGTGTATTGCTTGTAGCAAATAGATTGCTTACTCACTAATGCCTCTCTATTTTCCCCCCATTACGGAAAAACCTAGCATATGCAGACATCTTTGGTGAACTAATAATGGTCTCTCCAGGCACCAGTGAAGCAACCACAGTGCTGATTCCTTTATCTAATCTGTGTGTGGCTGGCAAACTAATTCTCCTAAAGCATTGCTTTTATCAGCTTTACATACCCCTCCTCCAACACATCCAGCCCTGACCTTATTTCCTACTGCGCTTTCTTCCCAACCCTCCATTCCTGCCGGATTCATGTACTACCTAACCCTGAACAGTGTTCTTGACTTACAAGGCCACTCTCCCACCTGAAATGCTCATCAACCCGGGAGGCCATCCTACTGTACGACTCAGGTTGGCCACCTGCTTCTCTAACCCTCCTCCTCAGCTTCCTTTGACAACTTTTACCTCTGCCTAAGCCCTAAATGGACGCCATCTCCCAGGATCCTGCCTCTGTTCCCTTCTTCATCCAAGAACTAGGAGTTTGTGAGGGAGAGATGGAGGCAGCCCTGTCTATGCCAGAAATGTCAAAATTATCTTTGACCATGGCTCCTTAGAGAATTGCCTGGTTCTATGGCTGGAGCAGGAAATATACAAGATGAGCCTGAACTATCCAACTTGGTCAGAGTCACAGAATGTACATGCATGTGCACACACACACACACACACACATAACAATGGGAGCATGTCAAAGGGCATGGGAGCCAACTGAAAGAGCTCTCAATTCAAGCAACAAAATAAATAATGTGGTATTACATTATAACCCAAAGAATAAATTAAATACCCATAAATCCATGCTGATATCATTGACTGAATGAATGAATGAAGAAATGAATTCTACAAATCCATGTAGAATTCAAAATGATTTATGTAGACATTCCACTCTCAAGAAGGTGGTGCAAAACTCCCTCCTCCTCATGTGTGGGCTATCTAGTGACTTCCTTCCAAAGAAGGAAGGGAGAATAAAAATAAATTTCAGTGGTGAAACTTGAAAATGTTCCAGGTCAGTACCAACAAGAACAAGTCATGTTGACACTAGGTACTGCAGATATGATGAAAATGGTGCTTCATTTCAAAGGTCTTCTTGATAAAAACCCACATTCCCAACATAATCATGAAAACACCATCAGCCAAATCCCAACTGAGGGACATTCTACAAAATACCTGACTAGTACTCAGAACTATCAAAGTCATCAAAAACAAATAATGTCTGAGAAACAGCCATAGTCTAAGAGTCTAACAGTCTAAGGAGACATGATGTATCAATATTGAATTATTAGTTATGACAAATGCACCATACTAATAATATAAGATGTTAACAATAGAGGAAATTGGGAACATAGAAAGTCTGTACCATCTTCATAACTTTTTTCTAAATCTAAAACTGATCTAAAATTAAAACTTTATTTTAAAAAATTATCATTGGCTCTTCTATCTCTTACTCCACACCTAGGCTGTAGTCCAAAGTATCTTTGTTGCCTCCTCTCCCATTTCCTCAGCCACTGCCCTCTCCAGTCTTTATTTCTCCAATTCATTCTCCACAGTTGCCAGAGTAAGCTTTCTAACATGCAAATCTGAGAAGACCTTCCTGATAAAAACCCTTCAACAGTCCCCCTTACCTAGATATAGACTCAAACAGTATATATTTTAAGCCCCACAAGCCTACTCTACCATTAAAGCTCCAAATATGCCATGTACAATATGTAAATACACGAATGTGGTTGTGTTCTTTATAAAAACAGGCAGAGGGCTAGATTTGGCCCACAGGCAATACACAGTATACCAACCCCTGACCTAGAGAATCAAGTCCAAACTCCTTTGACTGACACTCAAGGCATAATCCATAGCACCCCTGAACCTTCTCTCCAGATGAGCCCTCCTTCCTTTGGCTAAGTTCTTTGCTGCCACATGGATGTACTCCCTTCTTCCCCCTTCACTTAGAAGAGTTGGGGTCCCTCCTCTATGAAGTGTCTTCATATCATTTCACAACAAAATAATTCTCCCTTATCACAACTCATAGCATATCTGGACTTCTAACTCATCAGACACAACATCAGCTAAAATGTTAAAAAATCATATAGCCCTGGCTGGTGGCTCAGTTGGTTGGAGTGTCGTCCTATGCACCAAAAGATCGAGGGTTCCATTTCTGTTCAGGGCACATACCTGGGTTACAGGTTTGATTCCTGGTTGGGCCATGTACAGGAGGCAACCTATTGATGTTTCTCTCACATTGATGTTTCTCTCTCTCTCTCTCTTTCTCTCTCTCTCTCTCTCTCTCTCTCTCTCGTTCTCTCCCTTCCTCTCTCTGAAAATCAATAAAAAAACATCCTCGGATGAGGATTAAAAAAATAATAATTTTTAAAAATCATATTATCATTTAATTTTGTGTATTTGTCACTGTTCTTTCCAATCAATTCTGTTACAGGATTCCAGGGCAGGAATAGGGAAACTGAGACAGGAAAGTTAAAACAAGGCCAAACAGTGTGGGCAATTTGCAGGCAGCTTGTAACTAACAAAGCATTATCTTCCCCAGCCAAGGACATGAGAGAAAATGGTTAAAAATCCTCCCTAATGAGACAATGCAGAAGGGGAGTGGGGAAGGGGAAAGGGAGGGAAAAGGGGGCAGTTTTACTCCCTAAGCAGGGAAGCCAGCAGTCTCAAGGCTTGGCAAGTTACAAGTTGCCAGGTGCTTCTCATGATTTCTGGGAAGGCCACAACAAAGTAAAAAGGGACCTTGAGAATTAATTTGTACCAGAATATTCAGCAGAGGAATTTTGAGACCTACAGACAGGAGGGTATATAATGCCTCAGACCCCTAGCCAACTTGCTCTTCAGATTAGCTGAGAGCCTGTCTGTGCTTCATAAGCCAGACATATAGGTTTGCTTGCTTGCTTTGCTTTTTCAATAAGGGTGCATGCTTTAATTGCTTTAATCAATTGGCTTTTCACAACGCAGTCAAGGTCTCTCGTATAAATTAATTTATATGAGAAAACAAAGATTGAGGGTGGGGACAGCCTCTCCATGGCTCAGGGAGCTGTCCTGTGTGGTAACACCTCTCTGGTGTTGGTGAGAGGTGTCTATAACAGAACTAATACATCCTAAATGTTCTAAGAACTTCATGACATGTTAATAGGTATAGCCTTTAAAATGAAGTGTTTTATATTCAACTAAGTAAGTCTGAGGAATTCTGGGTTCAACTAAGTTAAGCAGCTTTCTTTGTCACAGGAATTTTCAAAGCCTTCATTGTACATTGTGAATTTCCTTTAAAAGGAACATATTATTCAGTAATTCTCAAATCTGTTTGGCCATGGAATTTTTTTCACATTTTTAGCATCTGTGTCCTGCAGAACAGTTAGGGAATTGTTGAAATTAAGCATCAGTTAAGAAGTTGTTAAAACTAAGCATACTCCTACAAGGCAGACTGAAAGTCCTAGTTCTTTCTACTTGTCACTGTGGTAGACTGAATAATGGTCCCCCAAAAGATACCCATGTCCTAAATCCTGGAATCTGTGAATGTTACCTTATATGGCAAAAAAAAAGGGGGGGTAGGGTGGGGGGATTTTGCAGGTAAGATTAAGTTCAGGATCTTGATTAGGATGGGACCTAAATGTCCTTATAAACATTATAAGGCAGAGGGTGATCTACACAAGACAGAAGAAAAGGCAACGTGACCAGGAGGCAGAGACTGCAAAAATACAGCCACACGCCAAGGAATGTTGGCGGCCACCATAAACTCGCAGAGGCAAGGAGCAGCTCCTCTCCCAGAACCTCCCAGAGGGAGCACAGCCCTGCCAACACCTTGGTCTCGGCCCAATGAAACTGACTTGGGACTTCTGGCCGGGAGAACTGAAAGAAAATAAATGTGTGTTATGTAAGTCACCAAGTGTGTGGTACTTTGCTACAATAGCCTCAGGAAACTAAGACAGCCACAATGCCAATCATGGCATAGTGTTTTTTTGCTGGCATTAATATTCTGAAATGAAGTCAAATTAGCCTTGTCCACAATTAGGCCACAATTAGCCTTGGCTAGTGCGGTTTCATCATCCACTTCAGGGAAACAGTGTAAGTCAGCGGTTAGGACTCTGGACCCGCGCTAAACCACCTGGGTTCAAATGCCAGCTCTAACATTTACGAGTTAATTGCATGACCTTGGTCAAGGTGTTTATCCTGTGACTTAGTTGCCTCATCTATAAAATGTGGCTATATTCATAGTTACTTGTGGATTAGATGAGATCATGTATAAAAAGCATTTAATTCCTGATATGCAATAAGCACTCAGTAAATGAAAACTACAGTTATTATATTATAGTATAGTATTATTGCTATTTAGAAGCCCAAAAAAATCCACTTTTTCCCCAAGCCAAATCTTATATTCTTTTATTCTCAGTTTATTTTATTATTATTATTTTTAATCCTCACCCAAGGATTGGAATATTTTTTTCCACTGATTTTTTAGAGAGAGTGGAAGGAAGGGAGAGAGGGAGAGAGAAACACCCATGTGAGAGAGGCACATTGATTGGTTGCCTCCCGCTCTCAATCCGACTGGGGTCTGAGGATTGAACCTGCAACCGAGGTATGTGCCCTTGACTAGGAATCAAAACCGAGATCATTCGGTCTAAGGGCCAATTCTCTTAACACTGAGCCAAACTGGCAAGGGCTATTCTCAGTTTAAGACCATGCATCTTTACCCAGCTTCTAGCTTAGGATTTTTAAATGACCTCAGCAAGGTAAGGCAGATGGAAAAGTTCATGCCTGCCTCTTTGAATCACAGCTTTTAGGAATCTGACTTGATTAGATATGACAGCTAACAGCTCTAAGACATGTGCTTAATGTCATGCATTAAACTCACGTCGCTCAATCAAAGGCCTAAAGCTACTCTTCTTGCATGGGTTCTCTGTATTAGTTAGGTTAAAGTGCCAACAAAGATCTATCTTCTTTTTTTAAAATATATTTTATTGATTTTTACAGAGAGGAAGAGTGAGGGATAGACAGTTAGAAACATTGATGAGAGAGAATCATCGATCAGCTGCCTCCTGCACACCCCCTATTGGGGATATGCCCACAACCAAGGTACATGCCCTTGACCAAAATCAAACACGGGACCCTTCAGTCCACAGGCCGACGCTCCATCCACTGAGCCAAACCAGTTAGGGCAAGGTCTATCTTCTTAATTACTACACTGCTGAGGCTCCATTTGTTAGTCTTCATCTTAAATGCTTGGTTATGCTCAGAGCAACAGATGAAATTATTCTGATAGGTCCCAATACAAGAATGGAACAAGGTCCCTGAAATCAGCAAAGGAGATGAAGGGTCTTGGTATAATGTACCAAGCATGTCTGCCATCTCTTGGTCTGTCCTCATCTATTACTATTCTCCATGGACAACCTCAGTGCTACCTGCTCCACATCCTACAGCATAGCTAGCCTACGTGGTGAGTAAATAGCTACATACATACAACATAACCACTCATAAATATTGAGTCATCATTGGTCACAAGGTGTGTGAGACTCAGAGCTTTGAATCCTAAAGATTTTAAGAGCCTTCTACTAAAATGGAGGCATCCTTAGGAAAGTTAGAATTTTGAGTCTTTATTAGGACTCCGTAGTGTCAAAGAGCAAAGTCAAGATTGACACAAGAAGGTAGAACAATTCTGAAAAAGGATATGGAAAAAAAGCATACAATTTTCACTCTTCTTTTGGGTGTCAGAATCAAGAATTATGAAGAAAACAGTGGCTCAAACAACCTAATCTATCTATTCTCTAGAATCCTGGTAGCGTATGATGGGCCATAAAGACTAGCATTTGCATGAGATTCCAGTAGATACCACAAGAAAAATGATCACCATCTCTTTAGGATATTGGCATTAAGAACCTCCAACAAAGGTTTTGAAAAAGGTCACCTCACCCTCTGGGGGCTGTCCCAAGTAGACAGAGCACCCTCTACTAGAGATCATAAGAGACAGGTGACAGATGGACAGAGATCTCCCTCACTTCAACAAGAGTCACAACCACCAAAGTTGTCAGGTCATATAAGGCAAGGATAAAAAAGAGTGACATCACACAACCAACAAATTTCCCACCCACCTGACCCCTAGATGCCAGTCTGCCTTGTGAGGAGTGGCCAGGAGGCATCTGGGCAGAGGTCAACTCTGAGGACTAGGATTGAAAGAACTTGAAAGGTCTTGAATCATCATGCAGAGGAAAGCAGGGACTAAGCAAGGAGCACAGACAGTAGGGGTCTCAGAGCACAGCTGGTGGGAGTTCAGAATCTCTACACTGATTACTGTACCATTGGCTATACAACCACAGACAAGTTACCATAGAAACCACCCCAATTAAGGGGCTGTGGAAGAAAACAAACTCTCAAAAAGTCACACCTCTGGTAATACCACTCCCTTGGCATTTAGAAATAGATGCACAATCACACAGCACATGTGTCTGTCAATCTGCAAAAGACCATGCTGGGACACACCAAAACCTCACCAAGACCTGCCAATTCAGAGAAGCAAGCTGAAACTAATGAAAAGTTCACATTAGGGATTTTTAAGAAGCACTTCCCTTGTTTTTAAATGGTAAAACTGAGGCTGTAAACTCAAGGAAGCCAGGCAGGGAGGGCAACAGGTTCGGCTGGCGGATATGAAAAACCAGAAGGTGCACGCCTCATCCAAGGGGCCAGCCACCTCTCAGCCCAAGCCAGCTGTCGCCAGGGCGAGGGTGAGCCAGGGGCAGGCGGCAGCAGTCCCTGGGCAGACAGACATCTGCCATGGTTCAGGGCTGCACCTGGCAGAGCCATTTAGAGAATCAAAGAGCCTTTGGCTCTCTAGTTTGCTTATCTTTTAAGATAAAAGTCAAATGAGTGAATAAAACTGAGTTCCAAGGAATATAAATTAAGACGTGAAAGTCCTTCCCTGCTCCTCCCCCAACTGTTAACACTTTAGCTCACAATGTATCCTTCCTTTTCTAGACACACAAGATGTTCTACAAGTTGCTTTTTTCACTCAACAATATGTCATGGACATCCTTCCACATCAGTACACTGGAAGGGAGTTAACTGAGATTTTCATGAAGTTCACCATCTTCCTGACTCAAAGCCTTAAAGAAACAGGGCAGGACCTGGCTCACAAATGAACTGTTGATCCCAGCCAGTGCCCATCACTGGGCCTCCTGCGTAAATCCGGAGCTGCACTAGTGGAAGAAAGGATGCGGTTGAGGTCTCTGCTCCAAAGACCATCCTCATGTAAGGAAACATTTATAAAAAGGAAGAACTGTAAACTTCATATTCAAAATATTAATTGAGTTAGTGACTCAAGGTACTGAAAAGCTAATTAAGTATTCAGACCTTCAGAAACTCCAGGTTAGCTCCCAGATATAGAAAAAGCTCTCCATCTAAGGATATAAACCCCCTGGAGGCCAAAGCCTCCCTTCCTGGCTAGCTTTCAAAACATTTTAGGAAACTTGACCTGAAATTAACATCATCGCTGCTGCACGGGTTATTCAGAGCCTTTGAGAAACTATATTTCAGACAAACACAAATTGCAGAAATGTTATTCTCACAACTTGTTAATACAATTTGCTTTATAAAAGAAATGCTCAGAGTTCGTTTTTCCCCCTGGTGGTCTTTATCTTCTCTGAGCAGAAATATCACCTACCTACTGCACGCTAGACACAGGGAGTATTCCAGATGGCTCTCTTTCTCCTCTCTTCCATTCCCAAATGGGATCCATCAGAAATACACCCCAGCCACCCTGTCTCTTGACTCCCTTTTCCTCTCCAACCCCTTGGTTTAGATTCTTACCAATCCTCAGGGGACCATGGTAATAGCCTCCTAATTAATTCTGTCACCAATCTTTCTCCTCTCCCATTTGTTCCCTATAAAACTGCCTGAGTAATCTTGAAAATTCACCCATTTGACAAGTATTTACAGGACCCCCACTATTCAACAAGCACTGGGCCAGGCACTGAGGTTAAAGCAGGGTGCACCCCTAGGTGGTGTCAGATAAGTGATCAGGGCCCCAGAGAAAAAGGAAGCAGACATGGGGGAGGGAGTGTTGGAGGATGGGTTATTTTATCTAATCAGTCAGCGAAGGCTTCATCTCAAAGGGACATATGAGCGTGTCCCGACAGAAGGGGAAGGGACAAATGTGACAGGGGAAGAGTGTTCCAGGTGGAGAGGGCAGCAGGTGCATTACAGGAGCATGTGCCTGGTACATCTGAGGATGACAAGGAGGCCACAGTGGCTGGAGCACAGTGAGGAGAGGAGCAGTGCTCAGATGTGTGATCAGAGAGAGCAGCAAACAATGACAACTGGGAGATCATTTGGAGTAAAATGGGAAGGAACTCCTTCCCAGATTTTCTTGGGAAATTTATAGTTCTTGGGAACACTAAGAAAAACCAGTCAAGAAATAGGGGGGAAAATACTATAATTCTCCTGCTTGCTTAGCAATCAACAGAGAACCCACTGACATCGAGGCCAAAGCAAGAGCAGGAATGCTGACATATGGAGGTGTGTGTGGGTTAAGGCCAACATGTTTGAGAACTGGGCCTGGAGCATGTAGAAGCAAAGCTGCCCCAATCCACTCAGTCTTACTTGTAGCTCTTACCATGTTCTAAGTGTGTGCTTATGGTCCTGTCTGCTGCCAATGCTGAGTCAATCTTGCAAATAAAGTTAATATAAGTAAGCTATGCATAGTATGCGTCACACAAATCCTGACTCTGCAGTGCTGTTAATCTTGCTAGAAGATCCAAATGTTGACATTATTCAAACGCTACCAGAAAATGTTCAGAAGCAAGCATTTCCAGTGTTTGAATATTCAATATAGGATACTAAACTTAGTATTTCTTATTTACTAAACAATCTGTTAGATATCCATAATAATGAGTAAAGAGTAACAAGAATGTTGAAAGTATTTTAAAATAAAGTCAATTAGCTTTTTACTAGATATGTTTTAAATGTTGTCAACTTTTTAATAAAAAGAGGAAAATCTTAAAAGAAAATGTGCTTTAACAGAATAAATGCAAAGAAAAGATGTAAATGTTGTAGAAATCAGAGCTTGATCTAAAATTTGAACTAGCCAAAAAAAAAAAAATCAATTTCAACAGCAAAGCCAAGTCAAGACAACCAGAAAAGTAATGTTATTGTTATAAAAGAAAACGAGTTTGTATGTGCTTAG
The DNA here is from genome assembly GCF_000147115.1 of Myotis lucifugus. NCBI lineage: Eukaryota > Metazoa > Chordata > Mammalia > Chiroptera > Vespertilionidae > Myotis > Myotis lucifugus. The sequence continues at coordinate 2,364,210 of NW_005871232.1, read as the reverse complement.
GGAACCCAAACGTTTTATAACAAGCTGTGAGCATGCCTGCCCTTTGCTCCAGAAACACTCTCTCACTGACAAGGCTATTATTCTCTGCGCAAACAAGGGAAATCAGTGCCTCTACTCACAAGAGAAACCCATGGGGAACTGAAGGTTAAAGTATAGTGGAACTTGGTAAGTATTAGGGTTATAGAGGTAGCTGACATATAGACTTATTACGTGATAGACACAATTACAGGCAATTAACTTATATTTATTTATATAATCTTCACGGCCACCCAAAGAGACACGCACTATTATTACCTCCTCCCATCTTTAAAATAAAGAAACTCAGGCACAGAGAAATCAAGCTACTTGTCACACTGCTACTAAGTGGTGGAGCCTGATTTAAACCCAGATTCTGGCTCTAGGTCTATGTTAATAACCACTACACTATGCTGCGTCTATGCTCCTTCAACTGACCCCTATAGTCTCAGTGTGGTTGGCAACTTATGTGCTAAATGATTCCATGAACTCTCACTAACATCATCCTCCTCCTCATTATTATGATTACTGTTTATCTGGTTATTTTTTAAATTGTAAGGACATTTTATTTAAAGGCACACACAAGTGTTCCTTTCCGTGTGTTGAATCTCATTCCCAGACTGGAAGCTTTCCTGCCTAAAAAACAAGTTACTCCTGGCTGCTGACATTGTGTGCCTGAAATACCCCAGATAAGCAACTTGGAACGAGCCAAACACACCATGAAAAGCGGCATCTGGCATCCCTCCTGATTAACCGGAGAACTGGATTCTGTCAGTGTTTAAGGACATGAAACTGCAAGGCCTGGAACATAATATTCATGGCATTTGTGTAAGTACATACTGGTCTGGAAGCTATTGAGGACTGCCCTGCAATGAGCCATTCAGACAACCTGGAAAAGAGAACTCTGACCTAAAACAGGCCGTGATGCTACGGCAAACTGGTTAACATGCCACAGGCTACACATCACATATCAGAGACCTGTTACTAAAACTACGAAGTTTGAACAGTACAACCCCTAAATGTTGTTTTACTGACCGTAATCTTTCATTTTAACTTGTTTTTGTTTCTTTAAGCAACATCAGTATCCAAACCAACCATACAACCCTGCAGGCCGCCCCCAACCAGCTGCCAGAGGTACAACCAGAACTGTCATTCCAAGTCATTTGCAATCACTCATCTGGTGTGTGTGCTGCCAATAGCTGTTATCCCACCCACAAAGGCAGTCACGTGCAATGGATAACCAGCCTGCTTTTGGAGAAAAAGAGAAAGGATCGAACATAGCTATCTTGGCCAAATCTCTGAATATGGAAGATCTGTCAGAGGTATTAGAATTAAACCCTTTTTCCTGGTAAGGAAACTGAACCCTAAAGTTAAGTAACTTGTCCAAGGTCATATGCGTCTGAGTGTAAACTAACACCCAGTACTCACTGTTTATTATCCATAGAGTTTTAGCAGGTTTTCTCATAACCTGTGCCTGCCCAAGGGCCACAGGAAGCATTTTCACCAGCAGAGAAGAACTCAGCTTCTCCTCTAGTGAGCTCTGCGTGGACACCCACACCATGGAGTGGGTGTTTACTAGCCACGCAGGACACAAGGATATCTTCGGTGTATACTGCATCACTTAGAATTTCCCCAAAACAAAATCCATTCTCTATGTAAAACTATGAGGAATTTCAATTCTGTGTAAACAGGAGGAAGCATCTGACACCTCTTCCTTAAACACAGAAGAGTTTGTTAAGACAGAAGAAAGGGGAAAAGCAGGTGTAAATAGCTCAGCAAGAATGTGGTTTCTTAGTGGGAACTTTTACAATTTTTCCTTCAGTTGCTACATATACATATATTCATGCATATACATTTGTACAGATGTGTGACTATGTGTTGTTTAATGTTTTTCTCACTGATTCCAGCAATACAACTGCCAGGTCTTAATGCCAGGCACTGAGAAAGTGAGGAAAGGATATCACCAATGACAAGTATAAGTGGAATCAATGGAGTGAGAGGCCCTATCCACACATCCCTGGTGGCCCAGCCCCTTTAGCAGAAGATCTGACAACAACCACAAAAGCATCATAACCTTTGACCCCGTAACCCCATTCCTTACACACCACCATCATTTCAGTGAATTTCCTTCTACTTTTCATGTCGTGTTTTCACACAGCTGTGATCACGGTCCACATATATTTTCTGTATCCTGATACACAGTTTTCCTAACAGCCATTGGTAAAGGCTGTATTACTTGGCAAGGGAACACAACCGCTGGCATAGAAGAGTCCTGCTGTTCTGTTAATCTTTTTATGCTATAATCACACCTAGTTAGTCAAGAATTATCTCTGAGCATTGAGGCTAAACAGAGCTTCATACGTTTTAGTGATTATACTGCACAGATTTAAACTTTTAAACCCACAGTTTAAGAACCAGTTAACTGGTACAGTCATAGGAACAAATCTGACTAGGAGTTAAAAGGCTTGGTTTCTGAATCTGGAACTATTGATATGACCTCAAGCAAATCAGAACTTCTCTGAGTCTGTTTTTTCACCTGTAATATGGCATGTGGGTATTTACTGCCTGTTGGATACTAGTCGAGCATTTTGGGTATCGTTAGGATCCATGACAACACTATGAAGTAGGTATCACTACCCTCATTTGACAGCTGAGGAAACTGAGGCACAAGGTTATACAGCTAGCATCAACTGGCAGAGCTCACTACTGGATTAGAGGATTTCTGGGTTTCCTTCCAGCTCGAACTCTCTGTGACTGACATTTCAGGAACGAGTTGGGCTTAGCTGGCCACATTTATGCCTGTTTTTTTGTGTTGATTAATACCCTTCACAAGTAATAAATCCTTTATCTTCAAACACTGAAAAATTTAAAGCAGCTCCAAACACATTGACTTTAAACAGTGACTTAATGAAAGGTCACCCTAAAACAAACTAGAAATCCATGTGGCGCTTCATACGCTTCTTGACAATTCCACTCTTCGTTGGTGTAGGAAGAACTAAGTTATTAGCTAAACTGAAAGGCGGGAGGATGCCAGATTAAAAAAACAAAAAACATGTTGCTTTTGGAATCAATGAGACTGGAAATATAACTAGAGCCAGTTTCAGGGCTCACCAGCTGGTCTCTGCTCACTAATATTTCAGATGGGCCTCGCCCCACACAGGACTCAAGAAGTTTACCTGCTTGCTACTCCACAGCCAAAGCGAAGAGGAGAGATGCAGTGACATGTCCAGGCCACCAGAGAGCATATCTCATCTGGGTTCAGAACATTTCACAAAAGGGTGACTTAAAATTTGAGACTCTTATAACGAGAGTGTGAAACACCCACCCTGGTTTACCTGTATTTTTTTAATATAATCTTTTTAAAGTATTTTTTAATTGATTTTAAAGAGAGAAAGGAAGAGGGAGAGAGAGAAAAACATCAATGAGAGAGAGAAACATCGATTGGCTGCCTCCTGCATCCCCTACTGGGGATCAAGCCTACAATGTGGTCATGTGCCCTGACTGGAAATCAAACCAGCCACCTCTCCGGACGATGCTCAACAAACTGGGACACACTGGCCACAGTTACCTGCATTTCTTTCTTTCAGATCAACAAATAAGTCTGAGGCCCACCCTTCCCTTTCTTTCTTCTTTCCAGTCCTAGTCTCTCCCCAATCCAACTAACCATCACCCAGATGAATGAATGAAACTACCACTTTCCAAATCAGAGATTCTAGAACTCTGCTGTGCACCAAAGTCGAGTTGTCTGACTAAAATGAAGACTCCTGGCCTCTACGCCCATAGATTGTGGTTCGGTGGGTTTGGTATCTACACTTCTGACTAACACTCCCTCCATACACACCTGCATCCTGTATCCCCTCCTACAGGTGAGAGGCCATGCTCTGTCTCCATACTGTGCAGGAGCAGGAGGGGGGCTTTCTCTGTATGTCCCCCTTTCCCTGTGCATCTGCCCATGATTCCTGGTGCTCCAGCTTCAAAACAGACTTCCCTACCCAGATCTGGTCACTGCTATGGCCCTTACCAGGTGGGTTCTAGCACTTCCTGGTGAGAGAAAACCTCAGTGATAAAGTTCCTGGCAGCTTCAGCAGCTCATTCATTCGCAGTCTCAACTGTCCGCCTTGACAGCCTCGGAACAATAATTTCACTCATGAACTATAAGCAGCTCCGCAGATGCTAACTTCTCATTAGGCACTTGGGGGCAACTAAGAGCATGTGATAGGACGGGTGGGCCCCCTGGGCCTCGTGATCGGCCCCTGATATCACTGCTTTTGAATCCATCATTCCCTGGGCATATGGGAGGCTGGACTGCCATGGCCCAGGCTGGGCCGACAGGTAGGGCATTCTGCACACACACTGAAATAAAACAATGCTGAGAGGCTGCTAATTCAATTAAAGGAATGTATTACACCAGTTAGAATGCCCTTCTCTAAAACACCCTGCTCTGAAAACCATGTTAAATCCTCTTACATAAGAGACTCTTAATGGAGCTCGTTTCCCATGCAATCAGTCCCATAGTGACTGGGTTTACGTTACAAGGATCCACAGGTGCGGGGTTTCTAATTACACTTGTGTATGCTTCGGAAGGAAGGAACTGGCAACCTACCTCCAAGTGCCAAAGGCAGTGCGGAGACAGTTCCCAGGGCTCTGAGGCCCGCCCTTCCACCACACCTCCCCGGAAAAGTGCCACAGGAGGCTGGGGGGGCTCGGCCCGAAAGAGAAGGAGGCATCACGTAGGGTCATGAGACACCAGGCCCCGGGCCAAGCACAATGACTTGTCATTCCATCTGACGTTGAAGTGCAGAGAGCAACACCCTCACATCCAAGCACGTTCCTGTTCCAGTCACATAGCAAGAACCTGAACCATTTATAACTTGGGCTTTCATTCACCCCCTGAACAGGACACAGAGTCTTGTATGGGCAGAAAGGATTTGGCAAAGTGCGAAATGGAAGACACGTGCTACGGGGACCAGACTAGTATAACTCAGGACTGTGGTTATCTCTGGGGGAATGGGAGGGAGTCACAACTGGGGAGGGCACATGGGGCTTCTAAAGGGCTGGAAAATGTCTATTTTGTGGCCTGGGTGCTGGTAACGTGTGTTCACATTGTGAGCATGAATTTGAATTTAGTATAAGACCAGTGCTCCAGGTGTTAGGATCACACACCCTTGACAGCCACGGGGCTGATCAGACCACAAGCACGCAAGACAATCAGAATTTAGCACATGTTCCCACTGGCGGCCACACACCCAGTAGCAGAGCAGAGCTCTCAAAAGTTCTACAACTCCAATGCCATGCTAGCCAAGGCGGCACTTTATGAGCAAGAGAGAACATACAAGAATGAGATTACCCACAGTTCATAGATTACAGTAAAATAATGCTTCACCCAATGCAACAATGTCCTGGAGCACAGAGGACAAGACCAGGACAGCTAAGCAGGTTATTGAAAAGGCCACTTCATGTGGACTTGCCTCGACTGCCCTTGCTGGTCGTGTGCCTGTCTCCTGCTCTTGACTGGCTGCAGCCTTGCCCACTTCCTGGCACTCATTCCCCCCACCCTCATATTATCCTATCTAATAAAGAGGGAATATGCTAATTGACCCTCACACCATCGCAAAGATGGCGGCGCCCACAGCCAATAAGGAGGGAATATGCTAATTGATTGCCATGCTCTCAAAGATGGTGGCACCCACAGCCAATAAGGAGGGAATATGCTAATTGACTGCCACGACCTCAAAGATAGCAGTGCCCACAGCCACAAGATGGCCAGCAGAGGAGGGCAGTTAGGGGAAACCAGGCCAGCAGGGGGAGGGCAGTTGGGGGTGACCAGGCCTGCAGGGGAGGGCAGTTGGGAGGGACTAGGCCTGCAGGAAAGGGCAGTTAGGGGCAATCAGGCCAGCAAGGGAGGGTAGTTAGGGGTAACCAGGCTGGCAGGGGAGGGCAATTGGGGGAGACCGGCCCAGCAGGGGAGGGCAGTTGGGGGCAACCCGGCCGGCAGGGGAGGGCACTTGGGGCAACCGGGCCGGCAGGGGAGGGCACTTGGAGGCGATCGGGCTGGCAGGGGAGCAGGTAGGCGTCGATCAGGCTGGCAGGGGAGTGGTTAGGGGGTCATCAGGCTGGCAGGCAGAAGCAGTTAGGGGCAATCAGGCAGGCAGGCAGGCAAGTGGTTGGGAGCCAGCAGTCCCGGATTTTGAGAGGGATGTCTTAGGGGTCCCAGATTGGAGAGGGTGCAGGCTGGGCTGAGGGACATATCCCCCCCCCCCCCCAGTGCACGAATTTCATGCACCGGGCCTCTAGTAAGTAATAAGAGTGTTGGGGAAATATTAGCATAAGTTGTTTTCTTCTTCTTCTTCTAGATGGACTTTCAAGATTTCTTTACCTTATAAACTTGCCCTTTATTGGATTTTTATTAAATAAGCAAGGTATACTAGTATATTGTTGCCTACCCTTTTCTTCTCTCTAACATATGTTGAAGGGGCAGAAATGGTCTTACTCAACTCAGTAGCCCTGGGCTTAGTAGAGTGTCTGAAACCCCTTACATACAAGAGATGTCTGCAGAATGCAACAAATTAATTATTTTCTAAAAACTATGCTGTAAGATTTTGTTGTTGTTGTTAATCCTCACCTGGATATTTTTTTCCATTACTTTTTCAGAGAGAATAGAAGAAAGAGAGGGGGAGAAGGGAGAGGGAAAGAGAAAAATCAATGTGAAAGATACATCAACTGGCAACTGACTGCCTTCTGCATGTGTCCCTACTGAGGGGTGGGGAGAAAACTTGCAAACCAGGTACATGTCCTTGATCAGGAATCAAACCTATGATCCTTTGGTCCTCTGGCCAACACTCTAACCATTGAGCAAACCCATCCAGGGCTGTTAGAAGATTTCTTATATAAAACTCTATGTGTCCAAAACCATCTATACTGACACAAGAATTTCCTGCTGCTGCAAAGTAGATGACAATGCAATCTACACCAGTTTCTACATCAGAGCAGCACTGGCTTCTGCATCTGCCTGGCCTAGAGAGGACCAGCACCCTTCATCTGGAGCCTGGGAAAGGGTTCTTAAATGCTGACATTCATGTCACATGAAAGACATATCTGGATAAGAAGTAATAAAGGGCAGGAGTTTGGGAGGCAGGTACAAAGGGGTTAAAATCCCCTCTACCATTAAATGACCCGGGCAAGTTACTTAACCTCTCGGAACCCCCCATTCAGCCATATGGTGCCAAGTTCTAGGAATGACATGGCATCTGACTCCTTCGCCTCTAGCCGGCCCCAGTGATTCCAATCTTCTTCCCTGGGGAGTGACTTAAAAGTTAACACACAAAGGTGTGTGCCCAGCGTCTGCGGCTCCTATGTGGGGGTATCCTCCTGGAGGGGCAAGTACCCCGTCACAGATGCTGAGAAGGAAAGCATGGTCTCCTCCAGCACTGCCACCAGTGTGTGCACAAGTCACCAAGGCTCAGACAATCATGTTCCCATCTAGGACTGAATCTGAAGCTAGTGACACAGAGACAGGGCGAGAGCAGATTGCAGCTGCGTGACGTGAGATAACTCTACACCAGGGCCTGGCTGGAGCCAACAGGGGCATCCTCACTCAATGTCCATGGCACAGTGGTGGCCACTGTTCCTGTGGTACCGTTTTCCCTGTGGTTCTGGCAACCTAACTTTCTTTGGTAACTGCTGGGCATCCTATATAATAAAGAGCTAATATGCAAACGGTCATCCATCGCACCCTCACACCAGGGCCAGGGGACCTGAGGCGGCGCCCCCCACCCAAGCGCCAGGGCCGGGGGACCTGAGGCCAGGCCGGGGGACCTGAGGCTGCGCCCCCCCCCCACCTGGCAGGGCTTGACGAGGTCCTGAGGCTGGCGCCCCTACCCAGTGGGGCTTGACGGGAGACCTGAGGCTGCGCCCCCCACCCTGGCACTGGGGCCGAAGAACCTTAAGGCCGGGCCAGGGAACTCGAGGCTGAGCCCTCCCCCCGGCCAGGTTTGATGGGGGGACCTGAGGCTGCACCCCTCCGCTCAATGGGCTTGGCAGGGGTGGGGCCAATGGGGCTTGACAGGGGTGGGGCCGGCCGGGTCTGGCACGACTTCACGCTCGCGGAGTGGGCAGGGACTTGACTCTGGGTCTCGTGGTGCGCCCCAGACTCTGACAGGAGGGAGATTTTCATATACATTTTACTAGTTTTCTTTCATCTCTGACACTTCTATTATAGAGAAAGGGCAAATAGCAATATTAAAATATTTCCTCTAATTAATTCCCTTTCAATGTGCACAGATTTCGTCCACCGAGCCACTAGTTCTTTCAATAAATGCTTTTTCTGCTTAGGTTCTTATTTGCCAAGAACACATGGACAGGGTGGGAAAATTTGGACAACTTCTGGCTTTCAGAAGTGCAAGAGAATAACAAAAATAAAACATCAAAAGAAGCCAAACCAGAAAAGCAATCACTTAGAAAATGAGCAAAGATTCGCACTGAAAAGTACTCCATGTGTTTGCCCTCCTTTTTTTTACCTTAACCTCTTTGTAGCTCCTTCATTTTTGAAAACAGATGCTTTCTCTGTTTGCTTGAGACAGCGGAGAACACTACAACCAGAAAACATCGATTTTCTTTTATTCTGTTGACAGCGTCTTTTATTCTGTTGACAGCGTCTTCTGCTCTCAAGTTTCTCTCTGACTCTCTAACTGGAGGGTTATGGATTATTAAACTCCTTAGCATTCAGTTCAGTTTAACACATCTTTATTAAAGACCTACTGTGTGCAAGGCACTATGCTATGCATTTATAACCAAACCCATAACAAATGCAGATATCTCTATTCAAATTCAACTAGGAATTTCGTAATTAAAAATAAAAAGTTCATAATGAAATTTTTATTTTTAAATGTAAAACACCAAGTTAATTATTTTGTGAGCACTCTGGGTGATACACAACATAGAAGTTTCAAAGTGGTGACCTTTGAGGCAAACGCACAGGCAGGTTTGGTTTGACCCACAAGACATGGTGTTGCTTCAGTTACGTAAAACTCTATTTCTATGAAAATTAGAGGATCTGCCCTGCACCCCCACAGGGGCGCCATCTGACAACGGGGGTTGCAGCAGCAGCTGCTCCTGTTATAAGCAGCACACAGCTCTCTGGTGTGTTAGAGGGCCCAGTCCCTGCTCTTATCTAATATCCAACCTAGTTCACTAATTTATGTTGCCTGCCTGGCCCCAAGAGGCATTCGAGTTCGGGATCCTTGTTTTGATACATTATAAAGTGGGCTTTTTAAAAAATAGAAACACACACTTAACACAAATGCATTAAACATTGCCTTTAAAAAGGGGAGAAAATATTCTTTCCCACGTCAATCCAACATTCCTTGGATTTTAGACTTTTCATAAATATTAAATATATAAACTATCTCTTACTTCATCACTATATTTTGTATTTAGATGTCTGCTTTCAGGAAATGACGAAATGTTATGCCTCCCCATTTTATTCACATTGCCACCTTTCAGGTGTGGGAGGGAGAGGAGTGTGAGAACATTTGTCTAGTTCACTAGAAAAAGAAGCAAATAGGGTATGAACCTCACAGTTTTTAAAACACTTTTGCCTTGAGCATACATTTCTAAAATATATCAAACATCCTATTTTTATAAGCAAAAAGCATCTGGTACTATAAGAGCAATATTTTTAAACAGTTACAATATACGTATTTTTATTTCCTCCAAATTTCCTTTTCCTCCCATTAAAAGACAGCAGGTAAAATTGATCACACTTTGTGTTCTTACATAGCATCAAAAACAGCTTGAAAAATTAGCCACTCGCTAACGAAAAAATTAGCCACTCGCTAACGCTTGGTGAATGCTTGACTACTTGAATGAAGAAAGGAATGAATGAAGGGACGAACACAGGAAAGAAAGGCGTAGCGGTATTTTGAGCCTGGGGGAGCCCTGAGGACCCCTTGCTGTCGCTCTCCATGGCTCCAGCATCTGGTTCCCTTCTTCTGCTTCCCCAAGCCTACACCATCAGAGCTCCCATCACTTCCATCCAATTCATAATTCCTAGCTTCCTCTTCCTAAACCTTTATCAAGGTAAAGGTTGGTTTAAAAAAATAGCACACGCAAACTTACATTTACTTTCCTGTGATCACTTTTCATCTACGTGAATAAGGAAACAGTCTACAATGCACAGAGGTGGTATTTCTTTGTCCAAAAGAAGTGAGGGCGGTACAGGCTGTGCCTATAGATGTAGTAAATGGTGTGGATTGGAAGTTTGGGGTTTTGGAAGGGATGAACAGTAAGGATAACATGACATAGCAGGAAAAGCACACATTTTGGAGTTGGTGAGTTTTTTCTAGCACATAGATCTTAAGCGTATCTCTCATTTCACTCATTGGGTCATGTGTGTGAGGCAACAGACATGGTAGTTCAAGGTGTGCGCTTTGGAGTCAAATGGATCTGGCATCAGTGCTGCCTCAGCCACTGCTATGCGAGTGGGACAGGCGGCTTACCCTCCCAGAGTCTTCCTGTCCCCTCCAAGGAAGCTGGAGACATCCTCACCGTCGGAAGCTGGTGGGAGACGCAAGATGATGACCACACCAAGTGTGCCACACAGCAGCAAGAATAGCTCACCACTCCACAGCTTTCTCTAAGGCTTTACACTGGCAAAGCACTGCACGCTGTGGGCCCTCCAGGGGAGAGATGCCACGAAAACTGGTGGAAACTTTTCTAGGCTCCTGGCTTCCCATTACCAGAAGGAAGTTCAGGAACAATGGAAGGCACAGCTTTGGTAGTCTTTATTATTTGAACCAGCCTTCCTCACTTGCAGAAAAAGCCATACAACCAACACCTCACAGTCTTGGTCCCTCAACAGCAAAGGTAGCAAAGGACCAGGGCTTGACTACGTAAAATCACTGAGCATAACAGAAACCCTCTTCTAGCAAATCTGTTAGTAAGCCTCAGGCTAATCCTTACAATGTTAATGATGCAAAGAAAGTGGGCATTCCTTGTGCACTTCAACTAGTCTGGACATACATTTTTTTAATAATCCTGAAAAAAAAATCAACATAATCAGGACCCTTATAAGCATAGCTCATGCCATTTCATCATACATGAAATTCTATTTTAAAGTGCGAATAAAGATGCAGTGAGTGAACGGAGACACACACGAGGTCTAAATACCTATACATTAGTTCCCAATTAGGGTACTAAAAATAACATTGTATTACAGATCCCGTGATTCTCTCCTATTTTTTTTTAAAAAAAAAAGACCAAACAAACAGCTTCTACCCTGATCCTTCTGGACAATCTAACTGCCAAAACAGACTTTGCAACCCTGGCCAGGTAACTCAGTTGGTTTGAGCATCATCATGATACATCAAGGTTGCGGGTTCAATCTCTGGTCAGGGCACAAGTATCAATTAATGAATGCATAAATAAGTGGAACAAATATCTCTCTCTTCTCTCCTCTCCTCTTCTCTCTCTCTCTCTCTTTCTCTCTCTCTCTCTCTCTCTCTCTCTCTCTCTCTCTCTCATCAATTTTTTTTAAATAGTCTTTGCCCGGCAAGAATTTTATCAAGTCCAGCTGCAAACACTAGCCATCTCTTGCTGACCAAAGCTCTGATCAAATTACTGACAAAAAGAACAAACTAAAAGCTGCCTAATAAATTCAGTTTGTTTTATGAGCAAATCTTTTCTCCCTTAATAACCAAGGAAAAAGTAAACCTAAAAAGGTAAAAAGATTAAGAAACACGTCTTTATGAGGCCACTTTGCCAGGGGCCAGGCTGCCTACATTCCCTGCCCTAGAGAAATGTCATGTCCACTTCAATAATTAAGACTTTCAGAGAGTGTGGTGCAGACCAAGGCTTAAGAGTTAGAAGAATAAGAATTAAGAAAAACAAATTAGAACCTGAATGCAATTCAAACAAAGCCTGGCATCTTTTTCCAGTTCCAGACTAGCTTTCTTGAGAACTCCCTCCCCCATGAGCAATGTTGCTGGCAGCACCACGCTGGGGGGCTCCAGGGCACACATTTGACCTTGAAAGCCGTGGCCCGCGCATGGGCAAAAACATTTCCAACTTCTGAAAGGCTCTTCTAAGTTCTACAGGAAACAAAAGTTTAAAAGATACATAAAGGAAAGAAGGGTAGCCATTCACCTCAAAAAGCCCACTTTTCTGATCTTCCCAGAGCTATTCTGCTCCCAGGGCCCCAGCCGTTTCCACATCCCGCTGGAGCTGTGTCTGATAGCGCAGTGCCCTCAAAGTCATTGGGTGTGGCCTCTTCCTTCCCTTCCCGCATCGCACTTCCATGTTAAAGAGGGTGCGACCCCAGATGCTTCCCTAGGCAAAGCCAATTGGGAGTTAGTGACCCCCACAACCACCTATCACTCGCACTCAGCCCCAGCTTGTGACCCAAGAGACGCCTCACAAGCTAGTGGGTGATGGGCATGAGAAGCAGCTCACCCTGCCACTGACACCCAGCTTCTTTAAACAGAAACATGACGGGTCCGTCCTCATTATGGACCCACAGTAAATCTCTCCCATAAAGTTATAACTATGGCCTCCACAAAAGGCACCGGTACTCGTGTGGAAAGCCAACCTTTGGACCCCCTCACCAAGCACTGTACACTGATATTGGGGCCTCTTAAGGGTCACCCTTGTCCCCACTAGCTCCCAGCAGACACCACAGCTGCAGCTAGAGGAACACACCCCTTTCCACGGGACAGCCAAATTCCATAAATGCCACCCTTTCTTCTCATCCCCTACAAGAGCAGGCAGTCGCACAATGGACAGAATATTTCATTCACACTCTGTCTGAAGAGCAATTTTTCCATAGAGAAACTGGGTAGTTAAAATTCTCAACCAGATGAGGGGCCTATTCATGACAATCTCAAATCACAAATGACAAAGCTGTAGCCTGTATCATACATTTTTTTGAATCACAAAGTCATCTGTCTCATAAACTTAACCCTTCATTTCCTGAGAGCGTTTTTTATATCATCACCCTTTATACTATAATGTCTATATGCGATAAACCTTCTGCCAATAAAAGATTGTTTAAAGAATACAAATTATAATTACCACATACTAATGCCAACATCATGTTGGCAACAGAACAGAATTTTAAATTATAGTTGCACTGCGGGCATATTAAATGACTTGGAAGCCCTAAGTAGTTGGTTCTTCCTTGATTCTTTATGCAGTAATCTGTAAATACTGCATAAAGCTGGGGCTGTAAACCCTGGGAGTGAGGTAGCTCTAGCAAGATCAGAAACTCGTAGTTTGCAAAGATCAGTTGCAGTTCTCCTTTTAATTTTTTTAAAAGTTTCTTTTCGCCTGGCTGGCATGGCTCAGTGGTTGAGCATCAATCTATGAACCCGAAGGTCACATTTCAATTCCATCTGAGTGCCCGGGTCCCAGGCTCGATCCCCACTAGGGGGCGTGCAGGAGGCAGCCAATCAATGATTCTCTGTCATCATTGATGTTTCTATATCTCGCTCCCTCTCCCTTCCCCTCTGAAATCAATAAAATATATTTTTTTAAGTTTATTTTCCATTGCCGACTCAAGCTTAGGGTAACCAAGGAAACATTTTGCTCATACTTGGGCTAGAGCTCTAAAAGTGGAAGTGTGGCCTAGGCAACAACACTGATAATCAGTGAGGATGACAAAACTCAGGCTGGGCCCTGGTCAGCTAACTGTCATCTGCAGGGTTTCCTCCTAGCACAAAAGACTGCTCTCTGCCTGCTAAGTAATATACATGGAGACAGTACAGAGAAAGAGAGGAGTTGATAACAAAAAGGGACCTTTCCTAAACCACGAGGATTCATAATTTAATTATAATTAGCGTTTTTTTAGAACTCAACAAACAACTCTGCAGTTCTGAGCTTCCTATTCATTTAATTCAACAAGACAATAACCAAAATTACCCCTAGATTGTCGGTGGCTTTAATAATAAGAGTCAGCAACTTTCTAAACTAAAAAAAACCTCTGAATCTGGTTTCCTCAAAGGTTTACAGAGTAATAATAGGCCAGTGCTTTTAAGTGGAAAGCAATTTCTCGGTGTTGCACACAGCCCTGCTCGGAAGGCTGGGCACGCTTCCACAGCAATCAGCGCGGACAGAGAGAGGCTGCCTTTCCTTTCTAGTGGTGAAGCCACAGCTATGAAAAAGCTGTTACTGAACAGAGCGGCAACGCTGAAGAGAACCTCTGTTATCTGACCACCCCCAGGGCCAGGCAAGGACCAAGGCATTCCTCCGAGAGGCTGTGCTCCAGTAAGCGAGAAGGGAGCATGAATACTGACAGAGGGCCTGTCCAACATTCAGAGAGGACAGAAAGCAATTGAATTTGTCACCACGAGGAGCACATCATGAAATAATCCAAGGTCAGTTGGCCTATACGAAAAGTACCACGCTGCCCTCCTAAAAACTGCTTAATTTTTGCAGAGACCAGCTCTCAGAACCAAGGTTAGTTTTTTATAATAGGTTTTTACCTCCTCACTGGCAATCTGAGCTTAAATGCTTTGCTGAAGCATTCATTCACTAGGGATCAAAATCACAAACACAGCCTCGCTCCCTATGCCATACTTAAGTCCAATCCCTCTGGCCTGCAGATGCCCTTTGTGGGTGGTAAAGGACAAATGGCATTAAAGCCTATTATTTGGCTTTTCATGTAAGAAGGCTTAATGTGTCAGCTGCATTTTAATCTAAGGATTATACCCTTACACTCAGAAAATTCCTTTTAGAAACATCAAAAGGGATCTTTTTTTAAGGATTTGTGTTTTTTATAGCAAAGCCCAATTATTTATAAATTTATTGGTATTTTATATCTAAAATGAAAGTGTTTAATAAAAAAGAAGAGGCAGCTGCCGCAGAGTTAACAAGAAAGCCACGAGCTCTGCTGAGGCCATCTAAATATATTTCATGCTTTGAAAATAAGGCATGCCAGCTAAGGCTGGCCACTGCAGGCATGTGTCTGACCCAATGTCAGTGCTACAAATCCTGCCCCGGTTTACTTTTTAAGACTTCTACACTGACTTCCAGTTAAAGACGGTGGATAAACACTCATACTTAGTTCCTCTCTCTCCTAAAATCCCAATATAACAATTAGTGCTTTTTAACAGCATAAGTCCACAAGGCCAAAGATAACAGGAGAGATTAAAGTTTTAAACTTTTTAAAGCTGGCAATCAAATAGATGATGGCAACTGAGAGAAGCCCATCTTCCCATTTGTGAAGTCCTATTTTTTGTTGTTGTTGACTTCAGAGAGGGAGAGGGAGAGAGAGATAGAAACATCAATGATGAGAGAGAATCATTGATTGGCTGCCTTCTGCATGCCCACAATGGGGATCAAGCCCGCATCCTGGGCATGTGCCATGACCAGGAATCAAACCGTGACCTCCTGGTTCATAGGTCAATGCTCAACCACTGATTCACACCGGCCGGACTGAAATCCCATTCTTAAACATGAACAGGATCATCAGACACTTAAAGTATCTAATAGAAAGAGAAGAATAAACAGTTAAAAAAAGAAAAAGGCAACTTATTAAGTGAGAAATTGGGGGGGAGGGAAGGGGGCCGGTGGACAACAACAGTGTAGAGGGAACAAGAGGCCTTGTGGAACTATGCAACCCTTTAAAAGTCAAGCTTACAGCCCTAGCTGGTTTAGAGCGCCAGCCTGCAAACTGAAGGGTCCCAGATTCCATTCCAGTCAAGGGCACATACCCAAGTTGTGGGCTCAATCCCCAATAGGGGGCATGCAGGAGGCAGCTGATCAATGATTCTCTCTCATCATTCATGTTTCTATCTCCCTCTCCCTCTCCCTCTCCCTTCCTCTCTGAAATGAATTAAAATATTTTAAAAAATCAAGCTTACATAACCTCAATAAAAACTAAACTTAAAGAGATGAGAGTTACATCTACACTTAGTATTTCATAGTGTACTACCTGACAACTTACAAAATACTTTCACATGGGTCTAATCACTTAACTTTTACTAAACTGCAAGTTAGGTTACCCCATTTTCACAGATAAGAAAACCACCTCCGGGAAATTATGAAACTTGATCAGAGCGGCACAGAACAACCAAGTGGCAGAGGCAGGACTAGGAAGAGCACAGCGTACACAGGTGTGTTTGCGATGTACAATATAGTTAATATTGCTGATGTGCTGGGAGTCTGGAGGGGGATGAGCCAAATCAAATTTTGGAGTTCCGTGGTTCTCAAACTTGAGTGTGTGTAAGAATCATCTGGAATTCCACTCACATGCAGTATCTAAAGTAGTCAAATTCATAGAAGCAGAAAACAGACTGGTGGATACCAAGGGCTGGGAGTGCCGGGAAGGGAGAGCTGTGCTTTGACGGGTATATAGAGTTTCAGATTTGCAAAGTGAAAAGTTCTAGGGATCTGTTTCACAGCAATGTACATACACTTAACATTACCGAACTGTAAGCTCAAAAACGGTGAAGATGGTAATTTTAAAGTTATATGTTTTTTACAAGTCAAAAGAAGAGTCACCTAGAGGCTTGATAAAACACTTATTGCTAGCCCGGCCTGCGTGGCTCAGTGGTTAAGCGTTGACCTATGAACCAGGAGATCACGGTTTGATTCCTGGTCATGGCACATGCCAGGGTTGTGGGCTCGATCCCCAGTAGGGAGCATGCGGGAGGCAGCCGATCAATGATTCCCTCTCATCATTGATGTTTCTATCTTTCTCCCTCTCCCTTCCTCTCTGAAATCAATAAAAATACTTTTCAAAAAAAAAAATACTGATTGCTGGACCTCACCCACAGTTTCAGTTCAGTATGTCTGGGTGGGACCTAAGAATTTCTACTTCTAACAAGTTACCAAGTAATGCTGATACTCAAGTTCTCAACCCTAAATGCACAGTACCTTTACCTTAGTCCCCAGACCAAGTAAATAACACAAGGGAAGGAGGCCAGGGGTGCAGGGGGGATGGGCGGGGAGGAGGCATGTACCTAAACATGGAGTGCTTTTATTTTTTTATGTTTTTATTTATTTGTTTTTAGAGAGAGAGGAGGGAGAGGGATAAAGAGAGAGAAACATTGATGAGAAAGGAACATTATCAATTGGCTGCCTCCTTCATGCTCCCTACTGCAACCCGGACATGTGCCCTAACCGGGAATGGAGCAGGTGACCTCTCGGTTGACGCGGAGTGCTTTGAAAGCCCTTGGGATGATTCCCAATACGCAGGCAGTCTGAGAACCCCTGGCCGGGACGCTAGCTCACACGGATTGGCCGTGCAATAGATGCCTGTTTCATCATCTACAAAATGATGGTCACAGAGTTGCTAAAAATATTAAATGGGATAATCAACAAAAGAACTCAGGGTAGTGCTCATCACACAGTGATAGTAATGTTACCACTTTTGTTGATGACATTACAGGAAATAAGGTTGACCCTGTTTTCTACCTATAAAATCGGGTCAGGTTAAAGACAATGAAGAAACTATTACTATTCAATCCCAGACTACTGAGCAGGGCCAAAAGCTCCCAGAGAGCTAAAAATAAAGTAAGTGGGATTAAATCTAAGAACCTATTATGATTCCCACAAGCATTTTGCAAACCAACAGTCACTTCTGCAGAATTAGTAGCTAATCCCTTTACTCTCTAAATAGGTGTTGTTATTTAGAATATAAATATCATTGTAAAACCAAGTGTTGGAATCAAGTCTCAAGATATCATCACCTTCACCTAAAGAAATAATATAAGGTGATGTGTTAAGATGCAGAAGATAATGTAGGACTCAGAGTGGAAATTCCTGAAGACATCTACATGGTAAATAACTTCTTGTCAAAAGAAAGTGAAAATGAAGACAAAGGCACAGTTCCGACAGGTCTGTTCATTCAAGAAACAGCTGAGTGTGCCTCCCACATGCCAGGCACAGAGGCAGCGTGGGAGGACACGCCATTGCAGGGCGGAGTTTTTCATGCAGTGAAGCGAGTGGATCTGGCGATGAAGCGAGCTTTGGGAATACTGACTAGCCCCATTTTCCTCAAAATCGCCACAGGAAAGCCAAAATTGTGGTTTCTGCTAAGTTTTTCCTTTTGTGTATAGCTGCATTTTTGGGAGGTGCATCACGGGTTACCCACAGCGATACTTTAAGTTTCCAGTGTCTTGAGTCCACAGCAAGTACAAAGAAATCATTGTCTTTGTCTTCAGAAAGAAAGCAACATGACCCTCTTACATGTCTGGGTCACACCAAAGTCTGAGTCTCCAGGGCAAGCCTTCTCCATTAAGTCACTTGAATAACTTCCCCACAAAACATTCTTAACATTGTGGGGAAATATTTGTAATGAGGAAAATGGGGTCCATTTCTAAATAGAACTGGCTAAAGGCACTGGAAGCAGTATTCCGGGGCGGTCCAAGCCTCGCTCCGTCAGAAGGTACGTCCTCACACCACCTCCCGACCACGAAAGTCCTAGATTCCTCTACAGCTCAGAAGACTGGACCTGATTAAACAATCAGCCAGCACTTCCCTAGTGAATGCCAACCCTAGACATGGCTGATGTCCCAAGGTGGAACATCAGGTGGAAGTGGGATTAAATCTAAGAACCTATTACGATTCCCACAAGCATTTTGCAAACCAACAATCGTTTCTGCAGAATTAGTAGAATTTCAGATTTGCAAGATGGAGTGCCCACCAGGTGGAACAATGCCAGTGTGAATTTCCTCGCAGTAATATTGCCTCAATGTACCTGGAGGCACGATGCAAATGGGAAGATGAAGATCCATTTGCAAGTAGAAGATATAAGTGACGCTGCCCTCTATACACTTGGGGACTTCCAAACAGCAGGCGCACCTTGTAGGAGTGTTTTCCTCTCTGCTTCTTCGAATTATTATGAAGCTGAACCCCACAATCATTACACAAGGCAAGTGTGGGGACAGGGAAGAAGCCAGGAGACCTGAATGCTATTGGCTCCCATTTACGGGCCATGTGACTCTGGACTTCAGCATCCCCGCCTGTGAATGGCAGGGCTGTTTTAAAGATTAACAACAATAACAAGGGACAGAGAGACTAAGCATGCATCAGGCACTAAGCGCCCTACAAATAGCCACTAATTTAACCCTTCCAGAGCCCTGTAAGGTAGACGGAGACCTTTGTCTCCATTTCTCAGTTGAGGGAACTGGGCCACAGAGACGTTAAATAATTTGTCAAAATCTTATGTGGCTCCTAACTGAACCTATGTAGTCTGACCCCAGGACCCATGTTCCTAATCACTTCTTTATCCTGACTAACCTGATGCTTCTTTCAGGTCAAACAAAATAATATACCTGAAAATGCTTTGCAAACCACAAAGATGCAATTTTTTTTGTTATTATTATTATTATTATTAAAGTTTGCCTCCCAGCACCCACCAACCCTCCTGGTAACTGCCCTGATTTACTTCTGGAGGGACTCATCCCCCACGGTCATCACTCAGTGCTTCATCCTCGGCTGAAGAGGTGCGGACCTCGGGCTGTAGGGTGAACACACGGCCTGGCACTCCAGTCAGAACAGGCCAGTGTCCCTGGCCCCAGTGACTGGCCCAATGCTCTAGGCACAAGGCCAAGAATGTTATCTGTACAGAATCTTGGATGATCACTATAATGATGTCAGCCTGGAGCTGCTGGAGGTCTTGATTCGTAGCCCAAGAACATGCAGCCAAGATGAATCCTCATGACATCATCTGGGTCCCCAATCAAGCCCTTCCTCAAGTCAGATCCATTTCCAGACTTTCAATTACCTAAGCCAACACTTTTTTTTCCACTTAGGATAGTTTGAAATTGGGTTTTCTGTCACTTGCAAGCAAAAAAATCACCCTAGCACCCTTTCTAAACATGTTTTATTCTATCGAGCTATATTCATCTGTATTTTCTGTCCTTTGTTCTATTCTGCTCTCTAAAATAAAACACTCCTGAGGCTGGAGTTCTAGACAAAAGTACTCCGTATTAGGTAGAACACAAGATCCAGTTTTCCTAATGCCACAGATCAGGTGATTTGACCTACTATCAAATTTGTTTTAAAAACTGTATTTATGCCAGAACCGGTTTGGCTCAGTGGATAGAGTGTCGGCCTGCGGACTCAAGGGTCCCAGGTTCGATTCCGGTCAAGGGCATGTACCTTGGTTGCAGGCACATCCCCAGTAGGGGGCGTGCAGGAGGCGCCTGATCGATGTTTCTCTCTCATTGATGTTTCTAACTCTCTATCCCTCACCTTTCCTCTCTGTAAAAAATCAATAAAATATATTAAAAAAAAACTGTATTTATTTATTTTTTTAATCCTCACCTGAGAATATGTTTTTATTGATTTTTGAGAGAGAGGAAGGGAAAGGGAGAGAGAGAAACATCAATGTGAGAAAGAAACATCGATTGGTTGCCTCCCCTACACACACCCGACTGGGGATCGAACCCATACCCTGGGTATGTGCCCTGACTGGGAATCAAACCAGTGACCTTTCGTTGGATGGGAGGACGCTCCAATCAACTGAGCTGCACCAGCCAGGACTCAAAAAACCTTATTTTTAACCAAAGCAGCTGGGTCTGCAGTTTCCAGCTTTGTAAGGAAAGCAACTGTGACATTTATTTTTGCTCAGTCTTCTTCATTTTCATTTAATACTAAATCCAAACCACTATAAAAATTATTAAATGAAGAACAGAATTGAGTTTTTTAAATATTTTAAACAAAAGTAGCAAGTATCATTTCTTCCTCGTAAAAAGGAACTAAGTCTTAACTTTACTTACTAATTTTGGAAACAAAACAAACCAGTATACAGTCTGAACCACATTCATTAAACTATTTGTTGCACTAAATGGCAGACCAATCCTCACAAGCGCCTCAGATTTCAGAGGAAAGCACTACTGCTCACCCAGATACTGTCTCCTACTGCGGTGGGTGGAATTCCATGTGATGTCAGACGGCTCCTGAGGCAATGTGGAAACATTAGCAGGACCTCATGCATTTTCACATTTATTACACACAGCTAAATAACCAAGCTGGGCCAACTGCGTTTCCTTTTTATCTGTCCAAAGACAGTCTGGGGTGGTGAAGGGGCAATCCTTAGCCTATGTCCACTCATAAGACATATCTGAGCATATATGAAAATGCTGAGTTAACATGATATTTAAAACCAGTTCTATGTTCATTAAAATGCCTTCTATAGGCTCCTATTAAGAAGACAAACTTTTATGACCTCACGCAAGCAAACAGATAAGAACACCAACAAAGACACATTTGTTCTACTATATTCAAAACTTTTTTACTTTGCGTGCTGTTCTTTCTGTCGAGGTTTATTGTTTATTATGAAAGTGGCCTAAGATGGGGGTCTGTCGTCTTGCTTTGATAAGCACTTCAAAGCTCACAGCCCTATCCAGACATGCTAGCTCCCAAACAGTCTGGTGTTACTACATGTAAATGATGACCTTCAAACACAAAGTCATTTCTATGCACATCATACTACATACACTTTATAAGTGAAGTAACCATTAGATTATGTAAAGAATTAATTCTATTTCTAAAATCAATAAATATAGCCAATATATTAGCTTAAAATTGAAGATTTGGTAATTCTATTCATATTACACATCTGCTTTGATTCATAGAAAGCATAATCCCAGAATGGAACTTCAACTTCATAGGAGCCTCTTGTAAATTCCTTAGGGGCAAGAATCATATCTGCTATCACTATTTTGTGCCTGACATATAATAGACTCTATAAAAATTTGTTGACTAGTAAATGAATAAATGATGGTATTAACACTAAAATGAATGGGATCAGACTATTTTATGACTACAAAAATTACTATGTCTTTGCTTTTATGAAGTAAAGCAGGAGTTGGCAAACTTTTTTGTAAAGGGACAGATGGTAAATATTTTTGGTATTGTGGATCACTGTTGCAACTACTCAACCCTGATCTCTTTTGCAACTAAACAACAGCTGTTATACCACAAAAGCGGACATAGATAACATATAAACAAGTGAGCATGATTGTGTTTGAATAAAACTTTATTTACAAAAGCATCCATAATCCATAAAAACATTCAAATCCCAAGGGAAACACTTTCTTACAATGAACACTATTCCCTAACGACTGGAAATTGGTTAACTTGCTAAAGTCAGCCAGACATGTTTCATTGGGTCAAAAATTGGCCAAAGTATATATAGTCATTCTCTTTAGTGCCATCACTCCTTACTAAACAACCTGCATGTTACAAGCCTGGCCCATGCAAGCCTTTGAATTTACTTCCTGAATTCTACAGTACAAGTGGTTTCCAAGGATGTGGCCCATATCCATCCCTGTGAAACTATAACCACAACACAGGCTCCTCAAAGCCCACAACTCTGCCCTTCATCAAACACAGGGGTGGGGAACATCCGGCCCGTGGGCCTATATCATTTGGTTTGGCCCTGCCAAGGCATTAGGGGTGAGTTAATTAAATGTTTGACCAAACATAGCAGGCTAATTTTTAAGTTGATAATTTTGTATGGCCTGAGAATGATGTTATAAAATATCAAAATGGCCCTATCTAACACCTAATCCCTTTAATTATCCACTGACTGCCTGATATTTGGTGTGTTCTGCACTGTCTCCTCGAAGGGGCTGTATAAGAGTGAAAAGGGCAGAGAAGGGCATGGAGAAAACATGTGCCAGCAGGAACATGGCCAGTCCCAGGAAAAGCAGCAGTCATTACAGGACTGATAAACAACACACATCTCCCAACTGTGTCTCAATCTTCTCTGCTGCCTGGATTCCTCCTTCATATCACAGCAGAGCTGGGCAGAGAAAGGACAACCGGGACCACCTCCATTGTAACCATAATGAGGATAAAACCTTGTTTATTCTCCATTTTTGCTGGAGGATGTTCTGGGTGGGTGAACACAAAAAATTACCTGCATCTAACAGAATAAGTACACTGTTGTATTCCCCTATGATGGAATGCTCAATAGCAATAAAAATAAGCAATCTATAACTATTGCAACCAAGTGCAGGAATCTCTCCAATACATTGTTGAATGAGAAAAGCCAGACACAAAAAGTAAAATTTGCATATATATCACACAGAGAGAGAAAGAGAGAGAAATAGCAAAATGAACTAATGCTCCTAGAAATCAAGAGGAGCTACCCATGGAGTGGGGTGTCTAGAGGAAGCATGTATCTTAAACACTTGGAGTGCGGGAAACGAGTTAAGTCGGCTCGCGTGAATTGCGCGTACTCCGCGGGAGCCGTCTTTAACTCGGTTCATATAGATTTGCGGTGGAGTGCGGGAAACGTGTAAACTCGGGCCGATTGTAACTGCGTATTACCAAATATTTGTTTGTAATCCACCCTTTTGGTGGATGGAACAAAACCAAAAGACAGAGCCATCTTATATTTTGGCGGGAAATTCACCCGCACTCCAAGTGTTAACCATGTGCTGGTTACATGGGTGAGTTCAGTTTGTAAAATTATATTGAGCTGCACACTTACAATATGTGTATTTTTTGTATGTATGTTCTATTGTAATAGACAGTAAAAATCATTACCCCTTATCTAAGTGGTCCAGGGCCAGAGAGCCAGTTGAAGGCCCCAGATGGGGCCCCACGTCCTTCCCCTTGACCATGTCCTTCAAGTCTTCTGCCTCATAGGGAGCCCCACTCAACTCCTCCTTGTCTTTTCCAAGTATAACCAGAGAGAGGCCAAAGGGCAACACAGCCCACTAGATCGTTCTGAGATGCCTGCAATTCCAGTCAGAGTCCTTCAGAATGGCAGTGTCTTTTGAAGGAACTTTACTGCTGTCACTACCGTTGTCTTCTAAATGAGACAAGAGGCTATAAGAAGTCTCTGCTGCCGTAATTGGCTCATTTAAATGGACTGCTTTTAAAATGATGTCCTAAATGGGCAGGTCTAGTTTATAAACATCTATGAAGGAATGCTTAGATGCTCAGGGACCACTTGAGGAAGATGCCATAAATAAAATGTAACAGAGATTAGAATGCAAGACAGTTGACATCCTTCCTGCAAGAACCACAGAGCTGTAATAACTGATTGTGTAATGGGCCATAATGGGTAATGTATAATAATCTATAATTATAACCATAGCTGAACACATCTTTAAGATTTTATGTAACGTATCAATGCAGGGAGTCAAATTAGGGGCTGAGAATCATTTTTTAATCACTCTAATGTTGATTTTAATATAATCACTAATATTCTTTATACATTCTCCTAATAATTTCAGGTTAAAAAATCAATTAAGACCTTTGATCACATTAGATCGCAGAGACTGTAAATGCTGATCAGGAAAAAGCAGGAGTGGTAATCAGATCCACTGACCCAACAATAGATGTCACCACAGTGGGCAGATGGGCGGAATACAGGGAGTGAAGAAAGCACAGTGATCCCCTCCTGTTCAGGTCCATGTGTGGTACCAATTCCAATCCTCCATATTCAGACGCTTCTCAGAACAAACAAATTTGTACTGCATATCTGTCTATTAAATAAACCACTGTTTAAAGCTTTTTTAAAATCTGACTTTATTTATATCAGCTATTACACCTTTTAATAGGAAATTATAACTTCACTTAATTAAATTATTCTATGTCACATAGTTTATAAATGTTCTAAAATGGCTCTCAGAAAAGAATAATCCTTATTTTTAAGAGTCTTATTCTCAAGAATTTAGGATAATGTGTCATGATGGCTGTAATTTGCACATTTCAGCAGAAAAATATACAAACCTACACACACACACACACACACACACACACGTGGCAAAATGCCAACAACTGTTAAATGTAGGTAGTGAATACGTAAGAATTCCTGCATATTCTTTTAACTCAGTGGTTCTCAACCTTCCTAATGCCGCGACCCTTTAATACAATTCCTCATGTTGTGGTGACCCCCAATTTCATTGTTACAAATTGAACATAATTAAAGCATAGTGATTAATCACAAAAACAATATGCAATTATATATGTGTTTTCTGATGGTCTTGGGTGACCCCTGTGAAAGGGTCGTTCGACCCCCAAAGAGGTCGTGACCCACAGGTTGAGAACCACTGTTTTAACTCTTCAGTATGTCTGAAAATTTTCATAATAAAAAGTTGCATAGAAATGTCTACTTACTTTTCAAGAGGAAGCTGTCTTCTTTCTCCTAATCAAAAATGAATGCTAACTATGCCCAAAGGCACACTCAGGTCACTCATGCTGCCCTCACCTGCAAGAATAAGCAAAACAACTTGTTATCACCAAAGATTTGCATATTAATGCTACTTCACCTGAGAACATATTCTTAATATAATGGCAAGTCTGTAGATCAGTGGTTCTCAACCTTCCTAATGCCGTGACCCTTTAATACAGTTCCTCATGTTGTGGTGACCCCCAACCATAAAATTATTTTCGTTGCTACTTCATAACTGTAATGTTGCTATTGTTATGAATCATAATGTAAATATCTGATATGCAGGATGTATTTAGGCGACCCCTGAGAAAGGGTCGTTCGACCCCCAAAGGGGTCAAGACCCACAGGTTGAGAACCGCTGCTCTAGATTAAAACACTGCTGCAACTATTTCTTTTTAGCAAGGAAAAAAGTGAAAAGAGAAAAGAATGATCCCATCATATACTGAATGTAGGGAACAACTATTAACCTCACCCACCCTGCAAATGTTTAGAACAAAGGAATTCCTCAGTAAGTTTCTTTTAATTCACATCGATTTCAGGGCAGTGACGTAGTCCAAACTCCATTCAAACAAAAACTGGAGCTTCAAGGACCTGAGCTTCGCTCTGGATTTCTGAGACCACACCTAGAAGGCATCCAAGGATGCTCTCAGAACCACACCAGAACCGCTGACCCCCCTGGAGTCCTTTCAGGCAAAGGTATTTGGACCCAATCTACTACTGTACTCAACTACTACTGTACTCAACTACAGAACATGCTATGGGGCACAGTGGGATGTGGCCTGCAAGTCATATTCCTGCTGCCACACGTTACATTTCAGCATTATCTCTTACAAGGGGCCCTCCCCACAGCCCTGTGAGGTAAGCAGAGTTTACTGATTCCATTTTCCAGAGGAGGCGGCTAAGTGTCAGAGAAGATGTACGACAAGAACATTCAACTAGAAAATATCAGAAATGAAATTCCAGCTTAGGTCTTCTGACCCTAAGCTCACCATACAGGTCATCCCTACCTTTCCACTCCCCCTCAACACCATGCTCTCCTAAAAGCCAACCTCAAAGCAAAATGGCCAAGCAGCACATTCACCTGCCAGTGGGGGATGGAGATGACAGTTTGTTCCCTGATAGTATATATAAATAATCATTCTTAACAGTCCCTTGGTACTATATTTTATGATTATCAACTACTACAATTACTATTAGTAATTATAGTTTCCTTTTAAACACAATAACCCTATTTTTCACATTATACACACACACACACACACACACACACACATAATTTTCCCCCTCCTTTCTCAAGAAAGCACACTGTTGGCCAATAGGAGTAAAACCAGCATCACATGGCACCCTTGGTGATTTTTATCTTTGCCACAACAAAAGGCAATAACTTGCCATTGAAGTTTTTGTAAAATGCAAAATACAATATATTATAATGGCATGGATACTGCTCCACTAATAAAGATGGAAGCAGCACCAAAAAAAACGACAGCTGGGGAGAATGTAATATCCCTATATGATGGCCTAACGTGGCCTTTCATCTGTTGGTCACCAAAATTCTGCAAGCACAGAGGTTTAGAGGTATCAATGTCTAACCTCCACCTGTGAAGGTGCTGGCACACATGGGCCTGAGGAAAGCTGGCCAGGGAACCCCGCACCTGGCTGGCAGGCCTGTCTCTTCCATCCTCAGTGTGAGTAAAACTCCAGGGAACTTCTGCAAGTGGCTCCTGGCCTGGGGGCTGGAACACCTGCTCACAAGGACACTGAGACCCACAAAGGAGATAAATGTGGCTCCATGACTCACAAACCCAGCACGCTGACCCCAGGAAACCCACCAAGAAGTTATGCCAGGAGCTACACAAAACCAAGGGAAAAACATGATGTACCTTCGGAAACATCCATTTTACTCCAAGTTTTGGTGATGATAAGGAAATGAACCAGTAATTTAAAAGTTGTTAATAGTAAAACAAATATGCCTTGTGGAGTAGAATGTCACCGGACATGCATTTTTAACTAAAACTCCTTACATGCTTAATTCATTTCCGGCTCTTCCCTTACCTGTGGGGGAAGGGAATGGGGATGGACTCTCTCCTTTGTCATTAAAGGTGGCCTTGGGAGAACATGTGAAGTTGGTAGGGATTTTATATCACAGTGAGCCCAGAAAGCTACCAATAGCCCTTGGTCTGAAGAATTCTCTTCAAAATCAGGGATCCCAGATTTCTGCCAGATCTAGGTCAGGTAGACTGAAGACGAGGCACACATACATAGTCCCCTCTCTACACCACACATCCTGGTGTAGGTGTTCTGATAGTGCCTCTCTTCACTGCCCTTCCCACCAGCTTCCCGGCCCCACCACACTCCTGCCCTCAGTTCCCGTTTACATTACTGACTTTCTTCAACCCCATCCTGACTACTGACATATTCAGCACTTACAGTAATTTTCATTTACATGGATGCTGCATCATTACTAAAGAAAAATAAGCTTACCAGTTTAGTTTGCCTCTAAATACTTTTTATTGTAAAATATATTAAAAAGTGCATAACCATGGTAGCCAGCTTCCAAGGTGGCCCCCAATGATCCCGCCTCCAATATTCATGCTCTTGCGTGGTCCCCTCCCACAATGAATAGGCTGGAGTGAATAGCCAATAGGATGCTGGGGAAATGATGGAGTGTGACTCAAAGGCTCCGTGAAAGAGCAGCTTCCCTCTCTCTCTATCTTGGGAGGAAAGCTGGCTGCTGTTTCCTGCATTCTCAAGTGCTCTAAAGACAAGCCCATGTGCTGAGGAACTGAGCCTCCTGCAACAGCCAATGGAGGTGGCCTTCTTAGGAGCCCTCAGAGGATGGCTGCTTCAGCGATCTGGACTGCAACGCCATTGGAGACCCCAAATTACAACCACCCAGCTAAGCTGCTCCAGACTTCCTGACCCACACAGAAACTGTGTGAGATCATAAATGTAACCGTGCTTTAAACTGCTGGAGATACAACATGTCAGATTAAAGAACAATAAAATATACCCCATGTACCTAATACCCAGTTGATGTTGCTGGGGTTTGGGTTGTTTGTGTTTTAGAAGACCTACGTGCTCCTTCCTGATCACCTCTCCCTCTCTACCCCCCTTGCCCTGCCTCCCTGCACAGATAACCACCAGCCTGAATTCTGAGTTAATTATTCCTTTGTTCCTCTCTGTAATTTTACCACATGTGTATTCTCAATACACGGTTGCATTTTGCCTGGTTGTAAGGCTAATGTAAATGAAACAGACTATACATATTCTTCTAATACTTGCCCCTTAAGAGTTTGAGATTCATCCCTGTTGACTCCTGTGGCTGTAGTAGATTTTCACCACTATCTAGTTCTCATTGTATGAACATATCCACAATTTACTGCTCTGTTCTACTGCTGAGGATCATCTGGGGAGTTTTCAGTTTTTGCTGTATGAATAATGCTGCCATTTACATTCTAGTGCTCCTCGCCAGCAAGTTCCTCCAAAGGCACACACCTAGGAGAGGGGAGCTGGGCTTGGGATTGCAATGCTCAGCTCTCCTAAGGAGTGTCCAACCGTCTTCCAAAGTGGTTGTGTACAACTGACTCTTAAGCCGCCTTTCTAGTCTCTCTCCAAATAAGAGGCGTGCCTGTTTTGCTAATTACCAGTAAAGCTTTCAATCAACAAAGGGAAAGCTTTTCCTATTTGCAGCATCACTACTGCAAATAAATAGTACTCCAAAGCAGTGACCCAGACAGCTGGAACGGATTAGTCACAGGACATCAGTACAGACTTCAGAATAATGATGCAGACCCGGCCAGCACCACACACTGCCCACACGGACAAGTCAAATTGGATATCTAGACTGACATTAAATTCAGACTGCTTTCCTCCCAGCGACTCACATCCATGGTCCCATCTTATTATTGTCATCTCGGAGGGGGGAAAATTAACTCGCATGCAACCCGGCAAGTTAAGATTAAAGCAAGAAAGTCAAATTACTTCAATGAAATTGTATTTGGGGGATTTTTTTTTAACAGAGAGCTGGTTATGTTTTTTATGTTTTCATCTATAAGATGAGATTTTCATTTACTATATCTAATTTTATGTGTAGTAATTCTACAAAAAGTATGTATTCTCTACACAATTAGATGTTCTTTTATATTTAGTTCATTCAATTTCTTAAGTGGCAACAGTAATATTTATGATAATGTATCTGTATTTCAAGTAAAAACAATATCAAACATTATGTGGCATCAAATACAAAAAATAATAAATTACTTCAATTGGAACAGGAAGGAGAGAAGAAATATACTGTAAATTTCAATGAGGTTCATATCATGTCGCTGAAAAAAAAACAAAAAACCAATGGCACTAGATGACCACAATGAGGTCATTTCAACCCAACCTCTTGACAGTTCTTATTTGTCTGTATACAATCATTTCTCCCCGTGAGGCAGGAACTATTATTACACCCTTTTTCCAGATGGAGAAAACTAAGGCAAAAAACAATTAAGTGTAAACAATCACACGGCTGATACGGTAGAACAAGGAATTGAACCCAGGAGGCTTATTCCAGAATCCATATTCTTAAACACTCTTCTGTGCAGTTTCTTCAGCCCCCCAAGAGCAGCCAGAGGCCCTGAAATGGCAGCTACCAGTTACTAAGCACCTACAATATGCCAAGCACTTTTTAAGTGCTCTATTGCATTATTTCTAATCCTCCCCACATCTCCACCAGGCATGTATTCTCCCTATTTTATAGTTGAAGAAATTTAGGTCCTGGGAGTTTAAGTAATTTGACCAAAATCACATAGGCAATAATATAAAATGGTGGAGATCCCACTTGAACCTTGTAGAGTTCATGCGCTTTCTACAGTGGGTCTTCTGGACCAAATAAAATTATCCTATCTGAGGATGTGTGGTAGGCAAGTTTGACCTTAGGTCCTAAAAAAGGCCCTCTGAAGGAAACAGATGCCACAATGGGAGAAGGTGTGCTGGCCTTCCTGGTGAGCAGCAGTGGCACCTGCCATCCCTCTGTGACAGGCAGAGGCGGAGTGGGTGCCAGTAAGACCAGCAGGCACAGTCAGAAAACCAGGGCTCAATACCACCTCCTCATGGGGGTTACACTGGGCAGGTCAAATGGCCACACCATACAATGTTTTCATCTGTAAAATGGGGCTATCTTTTTATTTTAATTTTTATTGAATTTATTGGGGTGACATCTATACTAATAAAAGAGAAAGATGCAAATTGACCATACCTTTGCGACACCCAGCAGCCAATCAGGAGTGGCTATGCAAATTAACCCAACAAAGATGGTGGGTTAATTTGCATATGCAGGTGCCAAGTGCCAGGGTGACGACGCAGGCGTTCCACACCGCCCCAGCCGCTCTGGGCCTCTGGGCAACATGGGAAGGCGGAAAGGCAGCTCCCGGCCTGAACAAAGGCAGAAAGGCGGCTCCAGCCAGAGCGAAGGCGGTGCTGGCAGCCAGGGGATAAAAGGCCCTTTCTTGCACGAATCTTCGTGCATCGGGCCTCTAGTTGGTTAATAAAATTATATAGGTTTCAGATATACAATTCTATAATACATCATCTTTATACTGTATTGTGTGTTCACCACGCCAAGTCAAATCTCCTTTCATCACCATGTAAAACGGGATTTTATTTCAAAGAGTTGTTGTGAGGATTTAAGAGACTAACACATAAAGGGACCTGGCACACAGAAGGCACCCGACAAATGCTTAACAACTGAAGAAGTGGAAATGTGCTCTAGCTACCTAATAGGAAAAAGCAAGGAGCCAATTTTAGCGATAATACCCTTGCTTCCACAACAAAGCCTCATAATCCATGATGGATGACTTGACAATTTGTAAAAGGTCATCTTTGTATCATGATTTTTTAAAACTAATATTATGATTTCCTCTTTCTGTCCTACCCTAACTAGAACAACCCTTGCCAACTAGATCAACCCTTTATGACATTAGTAAAAGAAAGACATCCTTTACATGAATACAGGAGCTGGAATGCACTCCAAGTAAAACATTTGGCTCATTTAACTTCTCTGTTACTGACTTTAGAAAATCTTAAACACTCACTTCAAACAGCCACATCTCTTCAAAGTATTTCCAGTTTCTTATAAATCATCCCAAATTACCTAGCCAATAACAAAAAACAAAAAACAAAACTTGATTAAATGACTAGTAAATGACAAAAAAAATTTCAGCAACACTTCATACACCAATGCAATGAGAGCTAAGGTTCCTCCATCATAGCCCTTTTGCCATACCTAAGATTAGGTATTTAAAATACACAATGTGAACTTAGAGACAGACCACTCAGCAATCTCCACAGTAACTGGTCCTTTTCGCATTTACAAGAGGGACATGGGAGCAGTAGTAACTGCAGCATTGTAGGTCTGCTTTGCAAAATTGGTTCAATCCCATCTTTCTTGACCAAATGATGCAACCAATGAGCTACAAAGAGAAAACAGAGAAACATGTTCCTTAAAAGAAAAAAGGCTGACTCTTGTGTTGGTTCTAATATTTGCCCCAGAGTGAGGTAGGAGACCCACCAAAGGGCAATTTTCCAGAGGGAGGTAGCCAGTGAGGGGCAGAAACAGCCTCAGTAAAGTATGAGGTGTTTGAAGAGAACAGGAGCAGCCACTGCTGGTGGCTTATCAGTAAATATCATAGACCAGACCTCTGCTGAGCATGTGTCCTAAATTCTTCTTTAAAACCCTTATTCAGCCCTAACCGGTTTGGCTCAGTGGATAGAGCGTCAGCCTGCGGACTGAAAGGTCCCAGGTTTGATTCCGGTCAAGGGCATGTACCTTGGTTGCGGGCACATCCCCAATAGGGGGTGTGTAGGAGGCAGCTGATCGATGTTTCCCTCTCATCAATGTTTCTAACTCTCTATCCCTCTCCCTTCCTCTCTGTAAAAAATCAATAAAATATATTTTTTAAAAAACCCTCATTCAATAACCTTCAGAGAAAATATTATAAAGAGATACCAATTTAATAAGTAAGAAAATTAACTCAGAGATTAAATGACTTGCCTAAAGTCACAGAACTAGTAAGTGGGTATAATAACTGGCTCATAGCATATGGGAGGTACTCAATAAATATCTGATGAACATGGCGTCTTTACTTCTCCTATAAAGAGAGAAAACACTATTTTTCTCCTGAGAATTTCATAAGTTTAAAGTGAGATTGTGTATATAAAGTTCTTAGTACAGTGCCTTGACCTCTGGAATACACTGTGGTACATGGATAACAACATTAATATAAAAAGCTAGGTACAATAACCACCTAGAATAGGGTTATGATAATGACAATGGGTATAATAAACATCACAACGGATAGAAGATATGCAGATATACATAATGGGCAATAAGCAACCGAGTTATAATAAGCGATTGAAAGATGCTCAACATCATTAGGGAAATGCAAATTAAAAGAGATACCATTTCACAATTATCAGAATGGCTAAATTTTAAAAACTGACAATATCAAATGATAGCACAGATGCAGAACAACTAGGACTGTCACACATTGCTGGTGGGAATGCAATAGGTAAACAAACTATGGTATATCCATACAGTGGAATACTACTTAGTAATAAAAAAGGGACAAATTATAGATACACACTACATGGATGAATCTCAAATGCATTATGCAAAATGAAAGAAGCTATCTCAAGAGGGTATAGTTTATATAATACCAGTTATTCTGGAAAAAAGTAAACCTACAGCAACAGAGAATAGACTAGTGTTGCCAGGAGTTCGGTAACCAAGAGGGTTTGACTACAAAGAGGCAGCACCAGGGAATTTGAGGGGTGATGGATTGTTCTGCATGCAGTTTACAGTGATAATGATATGAATCTATGTATGTGTTAAAACTCAGAACTATATGATCAAAAAAAGGAATTTTGTTGGTAAATTTTTTTAATTATCAAAAATAAAAATTTTAAATCCTAGAACAATTGGAAGGTCTTGGTGAATGCAAAGTTGACATTTGTATGTGGGGAAGAGGTGACATGTGAGGGTCAAATAGCTCTGAAGTTTCATGCCAAGGAAATATGGTTCAAGAGACCAGGAAGAGCCTGTGTGGGAGCAACACAGAGGCTCTGAGAGGTCACAGAGCGTCAAGAACTTGATTTCTGGTCTGATTTCACCAAATGATGACTCTATGGAATTACACAAGCCACATCACCCCACTGAGCCACAGTTTAGCTAATTCTAAAGTGAGACAATGAAGCAAATGATCAGGAATGTCCTCCCCCACTATAAACATTCTAAGGCAGTGGTTCTCAACCTTCTGGCCCTTTAAATACAGTTCCTCATGTTGTGACCCAACCAAAAAATTATTTTCGTTGCTACTTCGTAACTGTAATGTTGCTACTGTTATGAATCATAATGTAAATATCTGATATGCAGGTTGGTCTTAGGCAACCCCTGTGAAAGGGTCATTCGACTGCCAAAGGGTTCGAGACCCACAGGTTGAGAACCGCTGTTCTAAGGACAATTTCCTTTTAAGCTATTGAGTTTGGGAAGACAGTAGGACAAATAAGTAGAAATACCACCAGGGAACAAAATAAAGTGAAAACCATTGATGTGTGTGGATGGCAGAGTGAGGGAAGTGCCACCTTCTAGCATAATAGAAACCAAGAAAACAGCAGTTTCACTGGGGCAGGGGAGAAGGGCTGGAAAAACTCAAGGACCAAAGAGTCAAGATGAATGAGGATCAATAAAACAAGACTAGCAACGAGCCAGCAATTCCACTTCTGGTCATTTTTCCAAAGAAATCCAAAACACTAATTTGAAAAGATATGCATCCCTATGTTCACTGCAACATTATTTACAATAGCCAAGATATGGAAGCAACCTAAGTGTCCATCGATAGATGAATGAAGAAAGAAGAGGTGGTACATAAATACAATGGAATATTACTCAGCCATAAAAAGGAATGAAATCTTACCATTGTGACAACATGGATGGACCTAAAGGGCATTATGCTGAGTGAAATACTTCAGACATACAAAAAAAAATACCATATCATTTCACTTATATGTGGAATCTAAAAAAAAACAAAGTAAATAAAACTGAAACTAATAGATATAAAGAAAAAACTGATGGTTATCAGATGAAAGGGGAGTTGGGAGGATGGGTGAGAAAAGGGAAGAGAGGAAAAAGTACACATTGGCAGTTACAAAATAGTCATGGGAATATAGTCAATAACATTGCAATAACTACGTATGGTGTCAGGTGGATACTAGACTTATGGGGTGATCACTTTGTAAGTTATATAAATGTCTCATCACTATGTTGTACACCTGAAACTCATATAACATTTTATTTCAACTGTAATTTTTTTAAAAAATTTTTAAACAAACAATAGATTACACAGATATTTCAGAGATCAAGAGAGTGAGTGACTGCCCAAAAAAGTAAAAAAGGCTACCATCAAACTTTGCATGCTGTCTGAGTACATCTTGACTGTATCCTAGTTGTTTTGCCCTTGCATTTTCAATCTCACTCTGCCTTCATCTTTGCTGTTAGAAGCCTAGAATTTAATAAAACATGTAGGTGTAGTTTGCCTGCAGCAGCCTACTTCAGAGGCTGCAATTTTCAAAATTTAGGATTTCCTGGAAATTAAGAATATGACTATTGAGTGCCGGTGAGCCATTTATGCAAAGACTCCAGAATTCTGGAATGAAACCATTTTATTTTTAAAGGATTTAATAGAATGTAAAGAATACAACTTAAGGATTAAGATTTTATTGTCACTTTATTAGTTTGTGAAGCAGAAAAATAGTTTGAAGTCAATAATATTCCCAAACAGACCAACTGAAATGTAACAAATCCTGTCCAAAGCAAGCCCCAGAACACCACTTAATGGGCTTCAACTCTTTCAGCCAAATGAACCCAGGGAGACATACCACTCTGAGCATTTAACCAGAACTGAAGGAAGATTAGGGAAATTAACAGTTAAAAAGTATACCTGTGTGGACCCTGAGAAAGACAATACCTACCAAAAAGGACTCCTGGTGGCAAACTGGGCTCAAATTTAAAAGAAGATCCTAGCAACCATTTTTACCAGCAAACATGAGCCTCTCATGCAAACTGCACTTGAGGGAGAAGCCTGCACTGAACTAACTGCCTGTCTGCACTGTGTTCCTGCTATCTAAGACAGCCCTTACACAGGATTTCCTGGAATCCTATTTCAACCAGTAAGACTAAGGCTTCCCCATCCAACCAGAAATGCACAGTTTTAGCCCCCTCAACACATTCACTGACCAGAGTGACACCGTTCTGACCAATCAGGACAGTGCTTTTTGCACCAAACTGCATGATGATGGACCAATCAGGGACAAGGGGCAGGGGCTTCTGTCTATATAAGTTAGCTCCTGCCCTAGCCAGTGGCTCAGTTGGTTACAGTGTCTCTTGGTACACTGATGGTGGTAGGTTTGATTCCCTGTCAGGGCACATACAGGAGTCAAACAATTGATGTTTCTCTCTTACATCGATGTTTCTCTCTCTCTCTTTCTTCCTTTTTCTCTCTCTAAAATCAATGAAATAAATATATCATTGGGTGAGGATTTTAAAAAATTAAAAATATCTAAGTTGGCTCCTCTCTGGCTCCGGGAATGCACTTTCCCTTTCCACCAAAGACTGAAGACTGCATTTCTCCAATGGGTGCTGGAACTGAAATACCAAGACTGGAGCTGGAGCTGAAACACCAAAGACAAAACACCCAAGAGGTCTTGCCAGACCAGAGCAGAGAAGAGCACGTGAAGCAGAGCAGGCAGAGCAGAGTTGTCTAGCCAGAGAGAGGCCTCACCCCAGAACTGCCTCACAGCCGTGCTGCCCCCGGCCATGGCTCAATCACAGTTGAGCTTTTTGCACTGAATAATGTTTCCTTCTTCACCACACCCCAAACTGGGAATTCCTGTTAGCACAGAATTAGCACCAATGACCATCAATTGACACTTGCAAGCAAAGTTAGTAGGCAGAAAACTTTTCCAACACCACTTCTTCTGTCTTTTTGGTGATTAAATGTGAAAACATCAACATGATATAACCTGGTTCTGCTGGTTATAAAGAAAGAGAAAGAGCAGATGACTTCACCTCAAAGCTCAGTCTCTTTACCACCAACAACTCACTCACTTTGGGCAAATTTCTTCACTCCTTATCTTCTTCTCTGCATCTATAAAATGGGGATAATCATGTACTCCCATCTACACTCGGGCTACCACTGCCCCGGCCGGATGAGATCATGTCTGTACAGGCATTCATGGAGAATACAAATAAAAAGACAAATACAAGATGTTATTGCTGCTATTCTGTATGAAGGGGGGAGAGGGGGCCTGAATGTATTATATGTGTATTTCAAACACATACAATCACATCCCAACTGCCTCTTTCAAGTCAACATATGCTTCTCTTCAACCACAGCTGGGCTGTTGAGCAGATGCTGAAATGGGTACAGACAGAAAGGTGGTGAGAAAAAAAAATGTGTCTCTCCTCCTGGTTCTGAGATGATAAAAAAAATAATTTCTTATGCACTTATATTCTACTAATCTTTTCTGAGAGCCTCCTGTGTGTCAGACACCATGGTAGGCACTAAAAAGAATAACATTAAAAAAAAAAACCCAGCATGTTCACTCTGGAAACAACTACTAATAAGTAGCCAATCACAACCCAGCGTGGATGGAATTATCTAGGCAGACACAGGGAAACACTCAACCCAGATGGCTAGGTGGGTTAGGACGATGATGCTTGAGTCCAGCTTGAAAGATGAGAATAAATTAGATGAGTGAAGCAGGGAAAAGGCATTCTAAGCAGGCAAAAGTTGTGGAAGCAAAGAGCCACGAGGGAAGGGGAAGGGTGGGTAAAAAGAATAAGAAGAAAACAACGATGGAGACTTGTGCGTTTACCTAGGCACTCGGACTTTCTCCTAGGGACACCAGGAACCACAGACACATGTAAGCAGGACTGACATGATCACCCTTGCAGTTAGGAAAAGGATTGTAACAACAGCTGGGAGAATAGAATGAAGACAGGCCAAAGTGGATAGCTATGTAGAAATCCAGGCAGGAAGTGATGAGGGCTTAAGAATGTGGATGAATGCAAGAGATGATAAAGAGGTAAAATGGCCCAGGTGGTGTGGCTCAGTGGTTGAGCATCATCCCATGCACCAAAAGGTCATTGTTTTGATTCCCAGTTAGGGCACATGCCCAGGTTTCAGGCTTGTTCCCCAACAGGGGGCATGCAGGAGGCAGCCAATCAATGATTCTCTCTCATCATTGATATTTCTCTCTCTCTTTCCTTCTCCCTTCCTCTCAATAAAAATATATATATATTTTAAAAAGAGGTAAGATGACCTTACTTTGATAACTGGAAGGATATAGGGGTAGAGGAAAAGGAGCTGTGGATGAGTCCCTGGTTCTTTCTGTTTTGATAACTGAGAAGAGGATGGTCTTTTACAAAATACTAGAGAAAGTACAGATTTGGCAAGCAAGATGAATTCACTCTGTACATGACTTCATGTATAGAAGGTCACTCTGTAGATTTGTGACCAACTAAACTATCACCCTTCTCATCATTTAGTTAGCTATTCCGAATTCCCATAGGCAAGAAGACCTCTTAAAACAGAATGGGCCCTAGCAGGTTTGGCTCAGTGGATAGAGCGTTGGCCTGTGTACCAAAGGGTCCCAGGTTCGATTCTGGTCAAGGGCACATGCCTGGGTTTCAGGTTCAGTCCAAAGTAAAGGAGGCAGTCAGTCAATGATTCCCTCTCATCAGTGATGTTTCTATCTCTCCCTTCCTCTCTGAAATCAATAAAAATATATTTTGAATAAAGCTAGCAAGAATTATTTAAAACACACACACACACACACACACACACACACACACACACACACACAATGGGATATCTAGGCAAAAACTCACTTCCATGATCTTCTCAGTGGCCAAAGTGAGAACAGCCCTCACATGAAAGAGAGTAGGTGTCTTACCCCAGACCAACGCAGCCAGAAAAAGAGGGAACTAAACTTTAATCCAGGATGGTATGCTTTTCATCTAGTATGCTATACTGCTCCATTAAGGATCTAGTACTATTAGTAATATATAATAGTATATATTGACCTCTGTCCACTTTATTCTTCTTTTGTGACTCCTTTCTGAGAACAGAGTCCCGGCGACCCTGACCTAACCAGATTTAATCCCCAGAAACATGATTCCCACTGCTGAGCTCTGGCTCAACTGTCCTGGTACACTACAAAGCTCTGCCCCATCTCTGCTTCTTAAAATTCATTCCAACGACTACTTCTGATAACCAGCCACTCTGGCTCTGCAAATGCAGGAAGAATATTCTAGTTTCTATAGGAGCTATTTCTGAATTCATTTGTTCTGCCTCATATCATGGCATGAAAAGTTCCTTGAAGGCAGTCCTTATTTAGCTTATTTGTATCACTGGCTGAACTTAGTATGATACTTCTCCCACCTCAATGGCTTGCTTCCTGTGACGGTGTTAGCTCTTGGAAGAATGGAGAGGGAGGCTGCTGGAGATGGATACAAACACTGTCCTAGGCATGAGAGAGCAGTGAACCAGACAGCAAGGCCCCTCATCTTAGATTCCAGTGGAGCTGGATATTTTATATATAAAATATAAACACACACATATAAAACACACACCCCAAATACACAAAATGTATGTTAAAACTAGGGGCTGGATATATATGTACATTATATTATTTTCTATATTTTTCTATGTTTAAAAATATTTTCATAATAAAATGAGAATAAATAAACGTAGAGCTTCTACTTCCTGAGGAAAGAACTCGATAGCCAAGCAGATTAATTTGCAAAGGTTCTAGAGAGAGAAAATCTTATTTTAATATATTATTTTTTTAACATCATGCTCTACAGCTAGCTGAAGAGCAACCAGGAGAAATTCAGACTATGTGAGTTCAAGCAAACAATAAAATGAGGTCCTTACTCGGTCTAGACCAGCGGTTCTCAACCTGTGGGTCACGACCCCTTTGGAGGCGACCCTTTCACAGGGGTCACCTAAGACCATCGGAAAACACATATATAATTACATATTGTTTTTGTGATTAATCACTATGCTTTAATTATGTTCAATTTGTAACAATGAACATACATCCTGCATATCAGATATTTACATTACGATTCATAACAGTAGAAAAATTACAGTTATGAAGTAGCAACGAAAATAATTTTATGGTTGGGGGTCACCATAACATGAGGAACTGTATTAAAGGGTTGCGGCATTAGGAAGGTTGAGAACCACTGGTCTAGACTTTCCTCATCCACCTCTCATGTCCGTATTTTCTGTAATGGTAAATGATAAAAGAAAACAACAGGAAAATAGAACCACTCTCTAATATAGTTTGGTCTAAGGAAAGTAAGCCCTAGAAATGATCACTACCGTGTACTCTACACCTACAACGTGCTGGGGATTGACAGGCATGATCCCATAACAAAGCTTTAAAATGAGCATTATTATCCCCATTTTACA
The DNA here is from genome assembly GCF_000147115.1 of Myotis lucifugus. Lineage (NCBI taxonomy): Eukaryota > Metazoa > Chordata > Mammalia > Chiroptera > Vespertilionidae > Myotis > Myotis lucifugus. Next base: position 2,324,538 of record NW_005871232.1, on the reverse strand, counting down.
AATGAGGAAATTAGGATTCAAACAACTCAAGTAATTTGATCAACACCCCATTCCCAATGATTGGCAGAGTGGAGCACCCAAACCCAACTCTGCCAAGAACCAAAAGCCTTGGTGTATTTTCATTACACCATGATACATGCCTCCCAATATCTGATATTCCCTCTCTCATTCTTTATAAACTTCTGGGCTCCACAAATGAGTGAATCTGATAAAGAAAATTTGCAGCAGGTAGTTCAGTAAATCAAAAAAACAAAGAAAAACAAGAAATCACAGTCTTGATATATACAGTATCCGAAACAGTACCTCCAAATATTAACTCAAGGCAATAAAGAAAATTGAGTGGCAAAGAAAACTAAACTGTACAATCCTCTCCAGTCATAAAAGAAATATTGCACAATTATTTTAAATCAAACACCCATAACATTTGAAGGGACTTTAAAGATGCAATTGGCAACAAATCTGTGAGAAATGAATTCTTAAAGTCAATTTCTAATACTATTTATCTTTAAACATTTGTTACTGTAAGGAGTCTACAACATTTGTCTTCTACATGGAGACAGAGGAATGGGACAAACAGGAGCGTATGTGAGCAGGTTGAGATTTTATTATTCATTGAATTTCCAAAAATTAAGAAGCGCATAACACTTGGAATACATGTCATTGTTTATTTCATTAGGAGTCACATTAACTATTCTGGAAATGAATTACAGATGAGAAAATGAAAAAGGTCAGATTTAATCTATGCATCAATATTTCTGATGCCTAAAGTTTATTCCTAAAATAGAGGCTTCAGTGCACAGAAGGCCCTGCACTTTCGTCATCACTTCCACCTCACAGTCTACATTTAAGGGGTCAAAACTGCTCTAACCATACCTCCCAGACAGTAGGAACATTTTGAGTCAAAACCAAACAATATAATCACAGCATCTACCAGCTGGATCCCCATTCCCTCACCACTCCACATCAAAGAAAGGGGACTGCTCCCCTGGCCTGAGCCTGCACAAGCCGAGCTGCCCATCACAGGCTGAGGGCTGAACCTCATACATGGACATGTACGGATCAGGCAGATGTTCCAGGGAAGAGTCAAAGAAGCAATCACTGGGAAGATAGAGGACCAGAAGTGTAGAGAGCCTCAAAGACTCAAAGAGGGAAAAGGTAAGGAAAGAAGGGTGTTACACGACAGTCAAGGAGGAGGAGGAGCCCTGGCCGGTTTGGCTCAGTGGATAGAGCATCGGCCTGTGGACTCAAGGGTCCCAGGTTCGATTCTGGTCAAGGGCATGTACCTTGGTTACGGGCACATCCCCAGTGGGGGGTGTGCAGGAGGCAGCTGATCGATGTTTCTCTCTCATCGATGTTTCTAACTCTCTATTCCTCTTCCTTCCTCTCTGTAAAGGATCAATAAAATATATTAAAAAAGGAGGAGGAGGATGAAGAAGCATTCAGTGCCACAGGGTCAGAAGTAATACTATATAGGCAATCTCAGTGGGGTGGTCAGGGAAGACTCAGATTAAGGGAGATTCAGACACTGTGAGTATAACCAGTCTGGAGACATTTACTCATGTTCCTCTTTTGATCAAAACCTCCTCAATAGTGGGGCCTGCTTTCCCCTAACACACCCAGAAGCAGTAAAGACACAGAGCACTGGGTATCACTGGTCCGTTGTGGGCACACAGGCAGGACCCTACATCTCTGCCAAGCTCTCAACAGCACCTCCTACAACCACAGCTATGACTTCCCAGAGGACCACAATGCAGCGGATTCTACAGTTTCAAAATCACACTTCCAGTCAACCACCTAATGCATAACTTAAAATAGACTTCAACCATAGAGTTGAAGTCATTTGCCTAGAAAGCTGATGCAGTGCCAGGTTAGTGAGCTACACTCAAAATGTTAATGGTACAAAAAAGAATCCCAGCCGAACCGGTTTGGCTCAGTAAATAGAGCGTCAGCCTGCGGACTGAAGGGTCCCGGGTTCGATTCCAGTCAAGGGCATAGTGTACCTTGGTTGCGGGCACATCCCCAGTAGGGGGCGTGCAGGAGGCAGCTGATGGATCTCTCATTGATGTTTCTAACTCTCTACCCCTCTCCCTTCTTCTCTGTAAAAAATCAATAAAACATATTTTTTTTTAAAAAGAATCCCAGTCATCTTTTTTTCCCAGAGACACATCTCTGCTTATGTCTTGCATGTTAAACCAAAAAATTTATTCAGGCAGTATTATAATTATTCTTTGAAGTAGAATATTTGACTGATTGCCAAAAGTGATTAACTAAATATGTAAATTATATGACTAAGTATTAAACATGCATGTTATTTTGTTGTAGAAGTCACCTTAATTTAAATCAAGGACAAAAAAATAATTAAACACAAAAGATAAAGCAGCGCCCCGCCATCATGGCTCAGTGGTTGAGTGTCAACCTATGAACCAGGAGGTCACATGCCACGTTGCGGGCTCGATCCCCAGTAGGGGGGTGCGCAGGAGGCAGCTGATCAATGATTCTCTCTCATCACTGACGTTTCTGTCTCTCTCACCCTCTCTCTTCCTCTCCGAAATCAATAAGAAAATACATTTTTAAAAGATAATAGAGCAAGAAAACAGACTTTTAATATAAAAATAAAATCCACGATGCTGTCAGTAAACTCACGAAGGCCTCTCTCTTCTGATATGTCACCTGCCATTAGAAAATGTGGGTAGTATAAACAGACTAGACTGGCATTGTTTAAGCTATGGTTAATCACATGTTATTCTTATCTAGCCTATAAAAGCACAAAACATGTCACTACTCTTACCACAAAGCAGAAGGTTAACCTCAATTTCCCACATCTCCACAAAAGAGTACCTAAATCATGTCACCGCAGGTGGCTGTGCCCCAGCCAGTAGACCACCGGGAGGAGTCTGTGAAGAATGTGTTACTCTATATTCTCCATCAGGCCTCTTCTGCCACACAGATTTGGGAAAATATACAGGTTTAAACGAAGAGTGCTTGCTGTATGCACACAGTTTGCAGCCCAGAACTGCAGATCCCCTTCCAGACTGTCATCCCTAATCAGAAATTCCCTAGTGGCCTAGGTGAGCCAGAGTCAATCATATCTGCATATCCAGAAAGAATTCTGATGAGAATTTTACCAGCTAACACTGAGTTGAGGAACCAACACCATGGCCAGTTTTTCCCTCTTGAGGTACTGACAGGCAAGAGCTATCAGAGCAAAAGCTATGAAAACACCAGGCAGTTTTCCAACAACTCTGACAGGCCTCACTCAAGGTTGCTGCCAAGTTCACTGTGAGAGCTCTGTAGTTCTGTGAAACTGCTCTCTGTACCTCAGGCAACTACTAATGCTTTCAGCTGAATACTGTTGGAAGTGCTTGGATGTTTACATGTCAGTTAGGCAAGCATTTCCTTGACCAAACTTGGATATGGCAGCCCTCTAGTAAAACCGATCACGGGAAGAGATATATATTTTTTTAAAGCCTGTTTAAAGATGTTTGACTTGAACAGATTTACAGCAGCATTATTCACAATAGCCAAAAGGCAGAAGCAAACCCATGTCCACTAATGAATAAATGAATAAAATGTGGTATATACATGCAATGGAATATTATTAGGCCTTAAAAAGGATATATGCTACAAAATAAACCTTGAATACATTATGCTGAGTGAAATAAGCCAGACACAAAAATACAAATACTGTACGATTCCACTCATAGCAGGCCTAGAATTGTCAAATCATAGATAAAGAAAGTAGAAGGGTTGGTTGCCAGGACTGGCGAGAGGGGGAGGGGAACATTATTTTTTTTAATGAGTACAAGGGTTTCAGCTTGAAATGATGAAAAAATTCTGATGATGGATGGTGGTGATAGTTGCACAACAATGTGAGTATACTTAATGCTACTCAATTGTACTCTTGAAATTGGTTAAAATGATAAATTTTATGTTATATATATTTTACTAATTAAATTAAATGTTTGTACCTTTTTAAAAGTAGATTAGGTTCAAAAAATTCTCAGTCATATCTTAGAAATATTATATCTTAAACCTATACAAATGAAATATATATTTCTATATATAATTAAGGATTCACCAAAACTGTCTTCAGTTTCCAAACTTGGCCAAAATCCGAAAGGCCAAAGAACAGAAAGCCTTCTTGAAATGCTGTTTTTGGCGACCCTGAGCTAGTGTACGGTCAATGATTGCACCACATCAGCATGGCAACATCAGCAATAAGAACAAAGCATACCGTTCAAATATTTACCGGTAATATTTGAAGATTCATTTCTAAAAATTGGTGAGCACTCCGGATGTATCTTAGAATAGAAATCTTCTCCCCACAAAGACCCCCCCCAAGGGTGGCACCCCTATGTGACATCCATAGGATTTTGTCATGTATCTAATATGAGATGTCCAAGAACGGGATGAGATGGCGAGTTATTACATATTTGACAAGGCAGTTTGAATAAAAGAAAATTCTAACACTGTACTTTGCAAATAACAGCAACAACAGAGCATGTTTACTAATAATATCAGAGAGCAAGCTAGCCCTAGCTGGTTTTTCTGTGGTTAGAGAGAGCACTGGCTCTCGGACTGAAGGTTATGAGTTTGATTCCGGTCAAGGGCACATACATGGTACACTGGTTGCAGGCTTGATCCCCAGCCCCGGTCAGGGCGCATGCAGGAGGTAACCAATCAATGTGTCTCTCTCACATCGGTATTTCTCTCTCTGTGTCTTTCTCCTCCCTCCTTCCACTCTCTCTAAAAATCAATGGAAAAAATATCCTCTGGTGAGGATTAACAACAACCGACGATTACTTGGGGAAAGCAGTTGACTATTAGAAACAGAGGTGCTTGAGAGAGCAGACACTTCTCCCATATTACATCTGTGAAGACTCTCTGTCACTCTTCTCCAGGGTATAAGCTGAAAGTGTGAGCAGGCAGTGAAAGCCGAGATGCAGATGGAGATCTGGAAAACAGCTTTGTTATCTTGAAAGCTCATTACGCTGCTCCCAGGCCACACTTCCAGAGCCAAGGCTTCCGGACTCTTTCTCTCAACTGGCTGTGAGAAGCAGCAATCGCATGCAAAACATCAGGGAAGAAATTGTATATAGGCAACAACCTTACTTCTGTGCCTGCGATTATTCAAGCACTGCACAGAGCTGGGGGGAGGGGTAACTTCAACGAAACTGCATGATCGCCACCAAGGAATCCTTTAGTTCCAGAAGAGCCAGTTATCTGACAAAAGTTTAATAAGCTGGAGGTAAACTACCACTTACAGTGTTTTATATTGACAGCTAGCAAAAATAATAATTCAAAAACATAAATAAGAGCCTTGCTCCTCCCTCCTCTACCTCAGCTGAAAGTCACTACCTACCCAGTATCACAAATGCTCTCTGCACTGGTTGTATGTGCTAAGCAATTAAGTTCCTGTACCACAATGCAATGACTATCATAATGTTAATAACACTGTAATCATTTTGTAAAATTTCCGATTTATACTTGTATCCCAGAAGTCAATTCTAGAACAGTGAGATTTAGCTTTGGCAATTCTATTCCTTTTAACATACTTTCTTTCAGCATTTTATCAAAATGTTTATTGGTGCACATCCAATATTTATGGAAAAAACAATGGAGGGATATATACCAAAATAATAGTGGTTATCTATGGGGATAAGATTATGAATGGCATTCTTTTTGCTTATATACCTTAAATAGAGGAAGAGGGAAGGGATGGGGTAAGAGTGAAAGGGGTGTAGAGGAGAAGAAAGAAAAAGAAACGTTTTTCTAAAAGAAAAACCCAACAGGTTAAAAGGCAAATGCAGAGCAGCCTTGAACAGTCAGCACAGGCTGTACACTGCCAACTCCAAGGACCGCCATTCACGATTCTGGCCATTCTGCCCCTTATCAATGTCCAGCTCAACCTGCTCTCTCCAGTAAATGCCTCCATGCACATTTCAGCCAAAAGCCCTGAGTCCCAGGCGCTAGCACAGACAGCATTTAATCACACTGCACAGTCATGAGGCCATCGCTCAGCTGTCCTCTCTGGAGTGTAGCTCCAGAGCAGAGCCCACTCCTTCCTCTTTGGACCCTGACAGCCTGACACAGCCTGACACACAGGGAAAGCGCACCAAGTATAGCAGAGAACACACTTTCACAAACTTGCCAAACGGTGCCAACAGCATTTCTCCTTCATCTCAGGCCTGTGACAGGCAGCCACACCACCAAAGACAGTCATTACTTTCTCCTTCTCAAGAAATCTGCTTTGCCTTTGAAGGAGTTAACCTTTATTGGAGCTTTGTGGGGTCAATGAATTGAAATGCCTCCTAGTTTTTAAAGCATATCTGCCTGAAGAGCCATGCCTATGGTGACTGGGAGAGGCCACGCTGTGCCTCGTGGCAAAAATGCCCCTAGGAAATCAGGACTCCCAGATTCCAATCCAGGCCTTGCCAGGCTCCAAGAAGGAATTTAAACCAGATGATTTCTAAGAATAAAGCACCACTCCACATGACAGCAAACACCACAGACAAAGTAAGTTCAGAGGCCCAACACTCAGAACAACATGAGGCCCAAGAGAGGTGTCAGTGAACGACAAGAGACAATTCCAGGTGCACTGGTGATGCGACTTGTGACAACTATAGCACAAAGAACAGAAGCCAGAAAGGAGGCAGGACTATCCCCCACTTCTAAAGCCACCACCCCTTTCCACCCAGAGTCTTGCACTGTGCTGGGGAGACAGGAAGACAGTTCAACAGCAGGGCATTATCAGTAAGACATCATAATGACTGACTTCGGGCTTTCTAGAACATCAGTGATTTCAGGTCAGCAATGGACCTAACAGGCAAACAGGAGAAACCTAATCAGACTTCACAGACAGTTGAACTACCTGCTAAGGAGTCATTCCTTTTGTACTTATACAAAAAGTATAAGTACTTATAAAACTTTTTATGAGACAGTCAATATGGCTTGATTATTTCCTTTGTAGACTAAAAGCTTGTTAAGGACAGAAACCAACCTGTCTAGTTCATCACTATGTCACCAATCCCCAGAAGGTGCCTGCCTCATAGTAGGCACTCAGCTAGTATATCCTGAATAGTGTATTTATTTATTGTTTTTACAAAATCAGTACAGCCCTGGCTGGGTAGCTCAGTTGGTTAGACTATCATCCCCCTATACCAAGGTTGGGGGTTCAATCCCTAGTCAGGGCATATAAAAGAATCAACCAATGAATGCATAAATAAGTGGAATAGCAAATGGACGTTTCTCTTTTTCTTGTTTTCCTTTCCTCTCTCTCTAAAATCAATAAATTAAAGAAAAGCATATCTTTTTGCACATACCAATATTTTTAGAAGAATGTTCTATACGAGTATTCTTTTAGATATTATTTTTTAAGTGTTGCTTAGTATTCCATTGTGCAGTATACACAATTTAATTAATCCCCTATTGCTGCATTTTGGTTTCCAACTTTTCACTATGATAAACAGCTCTGGGATGAATAATGGTCTTAATTATTTCTTAAACTCCCAGAAGTTGAATTACTGGATCAAATAGTGTGTGAGTATCTATGCCATTCACTTAATAGCTACTCTTCATACCCTTATGGTGAAGGACAACTGACATTAACTTTATTATTTAGGTTAAACTACTGTGGACTTCTCACACAGAAGAATCTCCTCAAACAGGTGTCTTTGACATCAGACTCACAAACTGTCCACTCCAGACCTATTTTTGGTGCCATCAGAGCCAGAAATCTGAGGAAAGCATCTGCTCAAGTGGACTCCTGCTCTCCTCCAGAGCTCAACCTGCTTTTCTTGCGTTAGTGGAGAGCAAACCACACTGAAGCATCACACTCCCCTCCCCCTCCCTTCTCCCATTGAGCTCACTGGTCTTCCATGCCGCCAGCCAGCTATACCATCCTGCTTCTCTTATTTCCTCAGAAGAATAGCTGAACCTGTCCCACCCCTGAGTCACAGAAATATCAAGTCCCTTATAACTGCAATGAGGCTCTGTGTGTGTGTGTGTGTCTGCCTCCTGCCTTTAGGCGTTCACTTCTCATTAGTTCTTCTAAAAGGGGGATAGACAGCAATAAAGACCCTCAATGGAACAGTTTTAACCTTTTATCCACTTTCATAAAAATGGACCTTTTCAAGATCTTCCAAGTGAATTTAATGAAAGTTTTAAACACTCTCCCCAGAAAAATGCACACACCTAAAATGATAAATTTTACTTCAGTGGCTTTGTGAAACCATCAAGGACCCCAGTAAGGACCCCTGGGCCACTGATAGTGCCTTCAAACAAATGGCCATCAGGAGACTTGAGACATTCCTGAGTGTTCTCACCACACTGTCTCTGTTTCCAAAATCAAAGGGAGGGGAAGAGGCCAGGTTCAGGGCCCTATGGAAACTTGGAGTGCTGCCCAGCACAGCTGCTGGTAACTCTGCGGAGCCTTCAGGGTAACTCGGGTGTCACTACTCCAACCGCAGCAGCAAAGCAAATGTCAAGTCACCCACCTCGTGAATGGGCGGCAGAGCCCTCAGGAGGCACGGGTGGGGCTCTGCCTCCTGACCACCTGGCATGCCACAGGTATATTCCCTGGCTTGATTAGTGTCCGTCCCATTTCCAAGAAAACTCCATGCAGACGAGGCCTGCAGACAGTTCACACTACACTGTATTCTTGGTCTCGTCCAAGCCAAAGCAGCGGATCCCAGTGGTCTGGAAATTTAGGCAAGAGACTGAGGCCATTACAAAGAGACTTGCCTAAGAGCAAAGGCATACAGGAGACCTTCCATGCCCTCGGGATCTGATGGTGAGGAGAGTGAACTAACGGGAGGAGGAACAGGGACAGGCTCTGGGATCAGGCAGAAACACGAGAGGGGGCTACGGTCCACATGGTGAAATCTCAACCACACACAGCCACAAATGTGGGTACAGCTGCACAGTCTCGTGCACTGACTCCCTGCCTCACTCACAGTGCATCTAGTCCAGTGAAAGGTCCACACGCCCCTGAGGGAGCCGGAAGGGAACCAGCACGCCCTCTCCCTCAGACAGAGAATCTCCAGGGCACCTTCTGCTGCGACTCCCCAAGGTCACCCTGCACTACCCACAGGCACACGCCCAGGGCTTTCAGTTGACAGCACTGAGATCGAGGGCTTATTATTCCCATTTCACATGAGAAAAAGCCGGTGCCCCAGAAAGACAGCCACACCTGTCCCCACTTGCTCCCTCTTAATCTCGGGTTACCAAGGCGGCCTGCCTTGGGCTGAAGGCCATGGATTCTCCCACACAGGGTGTTTCTTTTCCGACACCCTTTCGGGCCCGTGGCTTTTCCTCCAGCATGCCACCTGTCTGAGCACCTTCACCAGCCACCGCCCTGCCTCCTCACACACTGCCCTCTCCCCTCCTAGCTTTCTAAGAGAAATAAACTCTTCTGTGGAAAACCGCCTATTGTCTTCACTGGCAAAGAAGTATAGTCAGAGAACCCAGAAGGCTGGTGACCCTTGAAGCCCTAGCAAAGGTCAGAGCTGTGCATCCAGTTAGTCCAGACAATGGTAGCTGAAGCAACTTCCCCAACAGATAGTCAGGTAAATCCTTATTGATAAGATAGTCTGCCTATTACTGGAAATTGCCTGCTCATGGGCTAGTCTGTGTGTTACTGGAAATTGCCTGCCTAAGGGCTATGCTATGGGTGCATCCCAGATCAGTAAAAGCTTGGTGAGGCCTGAGCACCAGTGGAAGTCCTTCCTCCTGAGTTGGACTTACCCGCCTGGTCCCCCAATATTTCCAAATTATCTCGTGTCTTTTCTCTTTCATTTGTGTGCGGCTCTTCTTCCAGATCCTGAACCCTGAACCACGCGGGACGTGGAGGGAAACATTTTACAACACTCTTCTCTTTGAGCTTCAGGAACATCCGCACGCCCATCTCCTGTTCAGACATCCGGCCAAACTGTTAGCCTGTTTCTCAGGAGGGTAAATGTTCCCAGCACCCCTTCAGCTGCTATTCCTCTCCCCTTCCTGACTTCTCCGGCCTCTGCTCCACGGGGAGGGGGCATCCCCTTCAGCCAACCCTCCCCACCTCCTTAGAGGACAGGGCTCTTGAGGTCTGTTCTCCACCGCCCTGCCCCCAGGATCTTCCTCTTCTCTCAACCTTCACTAAACCTGTGACTCAGGAGCGCCATTCCTAACCTGAGCATCATCTACCCACTGGCTTAGCTGGGGAGGCCCCCCCACCCCACCCTGTAACCTGAAATTAATCATCACATCCCTTATAATTTGTCCTTATTTAATGTTACTCATAACAGCCTTCGTGGCTTCACACAGTATACCTGAATGAAACTTTTAAAAGACTGGCTATCCCCCATTTTACACCGTTAACAGAGCTAGCCTGCCAGGAGCATCAGTCACCACGTGGAAAATACCAACAGTGAAGAATCAACCACTCATTGCTCTTTCTTTAAAGTGGTTTGGGCACGCAACTGAAAGGAGTTTTTAGGGGTAAAATAGGCAGGTTTAGGGAGTTTTAGAAATAAAGAGGGTCCATGGGGGAGAACAAAGTTGGGGGGCTGGGAGCTGCCAGAAGGCATACATTCACAGAGAGAGAAAAGAGATGCCACAGCCTAACGGGAGAGGAAGACACCCATTCACAGGAGACAGGGGAAAGCCACCAGGAGTAGAGAAACAACAGGGAGAAAGAAGAAAACAGATTTTCACAGGGGACAGAGAATTCTGCCACAGAAGGGGGAGAAAAAAGGGGACCCACGTGGGGTTTCAGCTTTGAAGCTGCTATAGCGACCAATCAGAGGGAACTATCAGGACCCAAAGAACTGCAGCCTTTATAAACCTTAGGAAAAGGGGGCTTAGGTGGACACTCCCTGGGGACCCCCTCCCCACATGGGAGTCTGTGCTTGTTTTCCAATAAATTGCCACTTTTCCCTAGACCACCTTTTGTCCGTGTCTTCATTCTTCGAATCCACCTGGACAAGAACCCAGAAAAGAAATCACCTTTGCATCCTACTCAGAGAAAAACCACGCATTTCAGTTTGGTTTCCACATTTCACAACTAAATAGGATTGGGGGAGGACGTTCTGAAATAAGAGACTTTTTTATTAACAGGATAATAAGCAGCTGATAATTGGAGTCAAGAGACACTCGTGTCAGGTATCCCGCAATCACAGAACTCATGGAGCCTGGGGACTAGGCAGCTAGGGGTCAGCGAATCCAAACTCTCCATTACAGACAAGGGAACAGAGACCAAGCTTGCCAAGGCCATAGCTTGGCACGTGGGCCTTAGCTTGCATGTTGTTTATAAGGGTATTAAGAAAGGGGAGGGAGAGGGGGAGGGGAAGAAAAGAGGGTAAAGCAGGAAAAGAGAGGAACAAGGAAATGAGAAAAGCCAACTATTGAAAACGAAATTTTAAGTAGAATTTAGCACTTCGTCAGAAATTGAGCTATAATAAAATAAAACCTTGTTTTTAATCAGATATTTCTTTTAAAAGCTGATTTACCTTAGAGTTATTCCTAGGATGTAACTAAAATTTAGCTACATTTTTTAGACACGAAGAAAATAAACTGTCAAGTGTTCCCTACGACACCCTATGTGGTTTTGAAATGCAGTTCCAGTTCCCCTAGCTGGCTGACCACTTACAGCACACCTCTTCCTAGACGCCTCCCTGCTGTGGGAGTTACCTCATTAAAAATGGAAACCCCCAAAACAAAAACAAAACAATACCACTTCCAGTTCCAGCTACAGTGACCTATGGCATCATTTACTTTCTCACGTTGCTGTTGTACAGGGAACCTGGAACAGGCGCCCTTCTCCTCCGTCCCACCCACCCCTGCCCCAGGAGGCTTGGTGTGTAGCTGTCACACTGCACTCACTCCACTCTGTGGCCATGTCATTTGTCTGTAGACATGTCTGTCTCCCCCTCCCCAAGTCCTCAAGGACCCACAGGCCATCTCACTCATCTCTGTTATCTCAAGGCTTACCAGGGGGCCTAGCCCACAGCAGACAGACCCTTAGCACATATTTATGCCATTGTAAACCCCAGGCTATAAAAAGACCAGACTGGAGAACATCTGCATGTGTGAACAGGCCTCTCTGGCCTCCCCAGTCTTTCCTTAGCAATCCCCACCCTCATACCCCCCCCCCCCCATATCCTCTGACCAAGCAAAGGAGCCCTCCCTGGCTGCCAGGGTCCCAGGAGAGATACCGAAGTTTCTTCCCAAATACTTGTATGTTCTCCTCTGAGTGATCCTAAGTCCCGATTTCCTACAAAATCTCTCAATTCTAAAATTTTCTCATTCATTTGTTCAGAAGAGGGAAATGCAGCCTCAATTGCAAAACAGAAAACTTGTGCTACAATGACAGCAATTCACACTTCTTGAGGGCTTCCCGTGTGTGGGCGCTGTGCTAAGCTTGGGCATAAGTGGCTACTTTACCTCACCACAGCTGGAAATGGGTACACAGCCCCTCGTTTCCTTTTCATTCCTTTTCTTTTAAGAGCCTTCCTGCAGCCAGTTTTCTACTACAATTAACCCAGTCAAATAAGATTCTCTCCTGCCTCTCCAGTCAGACTATGTATCTTCATACATTTCCATTTCTCTGTGCCTAAATTTTCCCCAAGGCATAAATGGTAGACACAAAGCTTTGTTGTGCCTATGGCAGTGAGTGGCGTGAAAAACAAAAATAATAACAAAGTTAAAACAAATCAGGGCATCTTCCTAAAATGAGATGCATTAGATGCTACTTCATGCTTCTAATGAGTTTTAACTTGCATTTTCCAAATTTTCTCTCCACCCTGGATTACCATCCATTTTAGCCGTGTCAGAAACACTGCTAGGGACAGAAAGCAAATTTCTACCCTGCACTGGCTCAGACATTCCTCTGCTGGCCTAGATAAACAGGACCGCGTGAGGTGTTTTTCTTTCATGAGGTGGGAAGTATTTTAAATTTCTGAACCTGAAATCGTCTCACCTGACTGTAACTAGAAGTGGGAGCAGCTGGCCCCTCACTAAGTGAGTGCTGCTCACGGCAGGGTTCTCAGGGTGGTCTCCAGCCCAGCAGCATCAGCAGCGCCCCCCCCCCCAACATGTTGGAGGAGTCAGCTACCAGGCCCCACCCCCACCTACTTGCCTCAGAAACTGGTGGGGGTGCGCCCAGCACAAGGTGTTTTTCACAAGCCTCCAGGTGACTGTGATACCGGCTGAAATTTGAGAACCACCAGCTTAGGTGCCGGGAGCCGGTCCATCCTTGCTGCTTGACACAGTCTGATAAACCGCCAAGGTCATGGGAATGCCCTGCTGGGCTCCCCTGTGTTTCACAACTCTACGTAAATCATGTCTCTCCACCGACAGCACCTACTCTGGTCATTTTTGCCAACTGGCAAAGGCCCCAAACACCAAATTCCATCAAAGCACTACTTCTTTGTTCGGCAAATGAGTTGTGCCCCACTCTCCTCAGTTCTAAAAAGGGGACAGTAATATCCATCTCATAGGACTATCACAAGGATCAAGGGCTTAGTGCCTTGTAGGTGGTTAGCCCTCAACAAATATGAATCCCTATGATCACACCTTTGTCAGAACTAGAAATACAGCAAAATGAAACTTTCATCCTGTATGCTAACCCCCTGACCTCTTCTATCCAGTCCTTCCGGAGCCCTGACCAAGGACATCCAGGATGGACAGAGACGGCACGTGACCCACTCACTGTCTATCAAGCAGGTACTTATTTAAGTCTGCAACCTGAGCACCCATCATGTGCCCGGCAATGTGCAGAGAAAGCCCACTCTGCAGGACTGTGCCTCCAGCAAATCTTTCTGGACAAAAGCCATCAACTCTGGGGCATAAGACCTCTCAGACCTACCCCAGTAAGATAGGAGGGAAACAATGGGTATGAACTAAAGTCATCATAAGAAGAACTAACACCTTAGAGCAGCGGTTCTCAACCTGTGGGTCATGACCCCTTTGGGGGTCGAACGACCCTTTCACAGGGGTCGCCTAAGACCATCGGAAAACACATATATAATTACATATTGTTTTTGTGATTAATCACTATGCTTTAATTATGTTCAATTTGTAACAATGAAATTGGGGGTCACCACAGGTTGAGAACCACTGCCTTAGAGTGATTGTCTTGTGCCAGGAACTAAGTGCCTGACATGTTAATTTATGTCGTTCTCAGAACAACGCTGTGAGGTACCTGCTGTTACTGCACCACCCTCGAGGGTTAGGGAACTGAGGTGCAAAGGGTTTACCTAACCTACCTAAGGCCCCGCAGCTCCTAAAAAGTAATGCCAAGATCTGAACCCAGACACTCTAGCTCCAGGGTCAGTGCTCTTAACCGCTGTACTGTAAGACACGTACTAGTTATCTAGGCATCTATTAGCCACTTGTTATCACTGATCGCAAAGCACTTAAATTAGGGACAAAATCCACTGTCGCAGGGATCAATAGGCCCTCAAAGCCCTGACAGAAATGCTAATTATACTTGGTTTCACCAGTCCCACCTCTCCCCCTCATCTAATTCTACCCAAATTAAGTCAAAACTCTTACAGAGCAGCATTTATCTTTCTCATAACTCCCCTGACATCACACCACTTAACCCCTAATTACACACCATCTGCCACATAGAGTTCTCTGTTTCTTGTATCTTTTCTTCCCCACTGGACTGTAAAATTCTTTGGTATTATCTATAATTTCTGTGAAGCTTCACAAAACTAGGTAGGAGCACAGGCTGCATATGTAGACTTAGAGGGTGTTACACGGTTAATTGATTAGGTTATTCACTTTGCTTTTCTGACACTTCTTTGCTATCAATCCCTAAGAGGCAGAATAAAGGTATGAAGTTTATGCTATTCAAAGCCAGCATTAGGGAAGGTATTATACCAACATTCACTGAGCAGCAACTGCTTCAAGATCTGTACTCGCTGCTTCTCCTACATTATCTCATTTAACCCCCTCAACAGCCTCCTAGAGAGGCTTTTGGGATTCAGTTTGAGTGAGGAAGGACGTGGTACGACTGAAAGGTAACTTGCCCAATGACTCTCAAGGCTGGTGAATGGAAAACCAATACTGAAACAAGATCTACCTAAAGCCCCTCCCTGCCTTCCTCTAAGGTTCAGACTAAGAAGCCCGCACTCAAATCTCCTCAAAGCAACATATTACCTTTGCAAAAAATGTTATCATGAGAGAAAAAATTTAAAACTCTATTAAAAAGTCAATTTTAAAAGATGGGATGATAACCATGTTAGTGGAAAGAATTCCAATATTAGCACAGAAAAGGTGTCAATTCTCCCCTTGTTGAATTATACATTCAATGCAATGCCAATCACATTTCCAGGACTTTGCTGAGAACTTGACAAGCATTACAAAATGTATGTGGAAGAGAAAAGGTCCACAAACAACCAATTCTGAAAAAGAGGAGCAAATGAGCAGCTCACCCTGCCATATAAGACACACTGCAAAGCTATAATAATACAAATAACCTGGCATATAAACAGACAGATACGACTGGAACAGAATACAGAACTCAAAAGCAAACCCCCATAAAGAATCTCAAAATCAGTATGTTGGGTTTCATGTGAACAGTTTCAATCTGGGCCGGGGGGAAAGTTCTGGAGATTGACGGTGGTGATGGTTGCACAACACTGTGAATGTACTTAATGCTGCTGAATTGTACACTTAAAAATGGTAAGTTTATGCTATGTCTCTTTTGCCACAATTTTTTAAAAAAGATTTTAAAAATCTGTATGTTGAGTGAAAGGAATCAGGCGCACAAAAAGTACCATACTGGACGGTTCCATTTATAGAAAATTCTGAAAAATGCAAAAGAATCTACAGTGGCAGAAAGCAGACCAGTGGTTACCCGAGTCTGGGGACAGAGAGAAGGATGAAGGCAAAGGGGCCCGAGGAAGTTTTGGGGTAATGAAAATGCTTTGTATCTTGTTTGTGTGGTTGTTTCACAGGTATGGACATTTATCAAATTCTTCCGACTGTACACTTTAAATGGATGTACTTTACCAGACATAAAGTGAAAATATAGACTTGATATGTGCATGAGAAAACCTGATGTATGATAAAGGATGCTCCACACACACAAAAAAAATTTTAGGACAAGAGTATTGTTTAACAAACGATTGGGGGAAACTGGCTCACATAATAGAAAGAGAAAAAATAAGGTTGTATTTCTCTTTATGCCATAGATGAAGATAAACCTCAAAGAGATGAAAGCTCTCATTGTAAAAAGTAACTAGGAAGCTGATAGAATAAAATATAGAGTATCTTTGTAATCTTGAAGAAGGAAGAACATCTTAAGACTCCTAAAGTGCAATATAAGGCAAAAAATTAATGGACTTGGGCTATATTAAAACTAAAACTTTCTGACAGTTACCATTGACAAACAGACAGATGGCAGAATGGGATTTCTCTCTAGACTATGCAAGAAACATCTGCAAATCAATGCATTAGAAAAACAGACTAAAGCTGGTCAAAGATACTGTAATAGCTAACAAATATATTAGAAGATGCTCAAATTCATTAATAAACTTACGACAAAACAAGATGCCACTTTATAGCCACCAAATATTGACAAAATTAGAAAGATGGATAATATCAACCACTAGCAACTTTGTGGGGAATCAGAAATCCTCATGCACTATTGTGGGAATGTCAACCAAATCATCAACACTGGATAACAAATCACCACCACTCACTCCTGGAGGTTCTTTCCCATGCATGAGACTCTTAAGGCTGGACATGTTAAAACACAAATTGATGGGGCTTGTCCCCAGGGTTTCTGATTTAGGAGGTCTACGTTGGGGCCTGAGAATCTGCAGCAGTTCCCAGGTGATGCTGCTGCCGCTGGGTGTGGACCACTTTGAGAACCACTAGCCTAGAGATATTCTCACAAGCATCATTAAGAAACTGCTACAGTAAATTTCATCACAGCTTTGCTCCCAGTAGCAGGCGTGGAGGTGAGCTAAGTGTCCATCACTAGGGAAATGGGTGGGTAAAGCTGGTGAGTGCACAGCAGGCCGACCGTAACACGCAGCCGTCACAGCAATGCACTAGGTAAACCTAGATCTCACAAATAAAATGTTGAATGAAACTCTTTCGACTTTAATGAATGTCTGAAATCTTCTGTAATAAAAAGGTTTAATGATGAATGAAAAAGAAACCGAATGAAATCTATAGAACAGTACCACTTAATGTAAATTGAAAACATGCACAAAATAATGTGACATCTTTAGCAAAGACATAGATATACCCACGAACATAACCAACACAGAATGAGAAGCTCTTAACCGCTGTAGGCTCCTCTGAGAGGGGAATGGGAGTGGAAAGGAGTATTGCACAGGGAGAGAATCTTGTGCCAAAACCTGAGGATGTTAACCAACCCTTCAACAGAAGGGGGGAGTGAGTTCAACTTGGGACTTACTGATTATCACTGCCTGGGACATCCAGGTAGACATTCTAGTCGGCAATGGCACATACAGTGCCAGGTAATCGTTAAATCAGTATTAATCCAATCCCTTCATTCTCCCAGCCCCCAAATGTCCCTCTCCTTCATTTCCATGAATTTCATAACCCAACAAGTCTGGCTTTCTCCACCCAGCCTCTCCACCTTAGGATATGACTGTATTTGGAATTAAGGTCAAATGAGGGCACATGGGTGAACCTAACCCAATAGGACTCTTTTTCCTATAAGAGGAAGACATACAGGGACTCAGGCACACAGAGGAAAGGCCATGTGAGGGCACAGCAAGAAGGTGGCCATCTGCAAGCCCAGGAGAGGGGCCTCAGGAGGAATCAACTCTACTGGCACCTAGATCTTGGGATTCCAGCCTCTATAATTGTGAGGAAATTCATATCTGTTGTTTAAGCAAAAACAAACACCAAAGCTATCCCTAAATGCCCACTCTCCTGCACTGACATGCAATGGTTACTCACTTCAGTGAAAGCCCCAGGGCTCTGCAGGCGAAGGGGGCAGACCAGCTTGCCGGAGAGAAGAAAGGGGGATCTTTTTGAAATACAAGCTTAAGGTGATTTCAGCCCTGAATTTTCCCTCTTTGCCATATTAGTATTTTAAAAAGAATCTGGAGTTCTTGGCTTTTGGCAAAAGGGATGTGTGTCAAGCTCTGTGCCTGTGTCTCTTCAGTGTGTGTCTGTAGAGCTGTGTGTGTCTGTGTGCGGTGTGTTATTTGTGGAGCTAGAGGACTGGGGAGGGGATCAGAGCACTCCAGTGGAGACTGAGCCACACTTGTTGATGAGCCACTCAATTCCTTTTTACTAAAACAGAAGTCACAGTTAGAAAACCAAGCCATCTTCCTGTCCCCATTAGCCCTTCCCCTTTCTTCACTGTCCCCTCACCCACAGCCAACACTGCTTCCCAACTCCCACATCCAAATGGGCTAATCCAAAATATGATTCTCTGGTGACTATGCAGCTTACTAAAGTAACAAACTTCACAGCCCAAATTCCTGGAATGTGATAGGCGGTGATAAATGACCATTTATATTCCTGACCAACAGCCTTTATCGGAAACTCCAAAATCCTTAAGACTAGGGGTGCCATACAGGTCTTCCATACGAGATTGCTGTGACTATAGCTACCATCCAAAAAAGGGCAAAGAAAAAGCTTTCTATAATCAGTCGTGCCCCCACAAAGGCACACTGGCCACAGCTTTTTCCAAAGGCCATCAAACAGTGCACCATACAAAGTAGTGGGAAAGTGTATGAGACAATAAGAAGAGAAAAATCCCCACTGATTGAGTTTGTGTGAGAAAATACAACAGATCCTTCTGGCAGCAGCTGTAAGTAAGCAAGCCCATGCCAGGAAAGTATGTCTTTAGGGGAAGAAGAAATAGCTAAACAACTAGAGGAAGGAGAATAACGAAGGTAAAATACAGAAGAATGAGCGGGCCAAACACTCGCACTTCCCCCGAAGAGGGGGAGATCACTCCCCTGTGCAAACAATCCCTGAATTTTTATTCCCAAAACATTATTTTGTCTTTTCCACAGTAGCAGTTTTCATTGGATGGTAAAGGTTTGGAAATTCTAGGGTTTTCCTGAAATATTTTATATAAAGTTTTGTTAATAAAGTCTATTTGATAGGCAGCATGTATACTTTTCAGCGGTTGTTTTGTGTGGTTTTTTTTAAGTATGACAGTTATATGTAAGAATCCTTTAGATTTTCATGAGATATGTTAGCAAAGCATGCTCACGTTTTTCCAGCTGAGGTACAGGATCTGCCACAATTTGAAAATTGGGGGCGGGGGGGGGGGGGAGGAAGAGTTGACTTTTTAAGGTAAAATTGAATGTTTATGGTCAACACAGGCAATCCTGACTTAAGAAAACATACAAGGTTATTTAAGTGTCAAAATTTACTGACAAGCTTCTGTTATGACAACATTTTTAAATTATAGCTGAATAAGGATTTACTGAGTACAAGGTAGACACTGGGCAAGATGCTAGGGATCCTCCAATGAGTAAGACACTTTAAAATAACGGTGTCCCTTTAATGTCAGTATAATCCACCCCTTGAATTAATTTTTTAAATGCTTTCTGATATTTGAAATAGCTGGCTAACAGCACTGAAGAGTTGCAGAAATACACCTAACTATTTTACTAAATATGTAAATTTCTTCTGAAGCAGAAATAAAGGAAAAGACGAGTTCTCTGCTTTGCATATTGCTATCCTTTTCTGAAGAAAAACTAACTGCTTAAACTGTGTGTGGTGGCAGCTGCCACCTCCTGCTACCTAGCAGGTCACAGAACTGGAGACACTCAAAAACATGCTACACCGTTTAAGCGAAGCCGTAAAGAAACCCAATAGCCCAGGGCCTCCGGACCTAAACAGAAAGCCCGATATGAAAAGTGAGCTGCTGTGGGCGGGAGGCAGCTAGCTCCTGGAGGTTCCCCCAAAGCTGGCGCCTCCAGCAGCAGGCACAAGCTGCAGCCACGGCTTTCTGGCTGGCTTGGACGAGGCATGGCTTCGGAGCTGGAAGGCTGCCACCTGCTGAATCACCAAACATCCCTGGGCTTCCCTTGGAGCACTGACCACGCAGGGGCCCAACCCCCTCCCCCCCACACACACACACACCTGGCTTCTCCCTTGGGCATCTTACACCCGGACCAATGAAACACCCTCCAGCACAGGCCAAAAGAGCCACCAACCCTGTTAAGTCTGGGCGGCCCTAGGCTACATCACCAGCCCACTCCTCTCTTTCTGCCCACTCAGTCCCCCCACGAAGGTTCAACATCCAGAGCCAGGAAGCGTGGGGAGTTCACAGCGCACCATGACAGCCACTTCGCACTTCCATATCCAGGCAGCCAACCAGAAACACCCCCAAATCTGAAAGCAAAATAACCTGTCCAAACAGCTCTAAAGGTCCAGGAAGGTTAATGTCCGGGGAGCTTGAAATAGTAGGCAGGCCCCATGGCAGAACATAAACTTCCCTTTCAGACAGCAGCCTTCACTCGTGGTTTCATAAGCGTGTACAGCAGAAGTCTGCACTGTCTGAAGGTGAAAAGAAACATCTGAACGGCACCTGCACGGCTGTTCTCCACTCCCTCCAGCCACGTCAACCCTTGTCCCGATTTTTACTCGCGGCTCCCAAGAGGGAAGCAAGCGTTAACCAGAACGCGCCAGACTGAATCCGTTAGCTGGACCAGGGCAGAGCATCGGCCCACCAGACGCTGCGACCCGACTCGCTGCTCTGCCCTTGACAAGCCCCCTCGGAATCGCGGGGACCCCCCTCGCTCTCGGGGGCAGCCGCGCGTCCCGGAGCGACTGTCCAGCTCCAGGCTGCGCCCACGGTCCCTCCAGGCCTCACCCCTAAACACCCCCACCCAGCGGGGGCAGCCCAGCGGGATCGCGGAGCCTCCTCCTACCTAGAGGCTGTTCTGCGTCCTACGGCGGGGAGCGTGCTCCTCGGGGAGTGGGGTCCCGCCAGCTATGTCGTAGAGGGGCACGGAGTGGCCCAGGCCAGGGGGCTGGGCTGGGAGGATCCTGAAACCCTGGGCGCCTGGCCGACCGTGATCTGACCAGGAGGTACCAACTGTCACGCCGCCGCCCGGGGCGTGGGGGTGGGGCCGTGATTTGGGGTCGATCCCGGCGGGTCTCCGGTCCCTGCGGGTCTCCCGACCCCAGCGGGGCCACTGCCCAAAGGCCACCCGTCTCCCCGTCGCTTTGGCCCCGCCACCGTCCGCTCGCCCCACTCAGACATTAGGCAGCCTTCCAGCCCGCACGCAGCACCTCTGAAAAGGTGCTCACGGACGCCCCCGCCTTCCTCCCCGCCCCAACTTGGACCGGGAGCCGAGCAGGCGGCCCGCCTCCTCCGATTCCCGGGCCGGGCCGCCCGACCGCCCCCAGCGCCCACTCTCCCGAGCGGCTGCGCGGGGGGTGGGGGGGAGAGCCCGCCTGATGGCGCGCGGCACCGCGCGGGCAGCACTCACGCCCCCTCGCC